>NW_024354875.1:12515424-12516976 GCF_902729225.1 Pteropus medius | reverse complement strand
GTTAAAACTCTTTGCACAATTCCTGGAACACAGTAACTGTTTAAGTGTGACAGGAAGCTGAGTATCATTTTCTTATCACCTCCATATGTGTCATAGAGAACTAGACGTCATGTATCTCAGAGAAAAGACTTCAGACACTGGATCAATGGTAGCAATTTTCGGTAAACAGACACAATTTAAAATTTTCAACAGTGCAATAGAAGTTTAAAAATGAGCATATTTGTACCTAGCAAGATGGAAAAATGATGACTAGAAAGAGGCAAGATTTCCTGAAAATCAGCAGGTGGCCTAGAACACTGTCTCCTACAAGAAGTCATGAAAGGTCTTAACATTTGATTCAAAGGAGAGAGCCTTTTTCTGTCAGAGTGGCTGCTCGTTTGAGAAACATTGGCAGGAATTGCGATACCTCTGGTAACGACAGACTTCATTTAGGAGTGGTGGGTGGAGGCATTCAGGTGTTTAAGCTTCTCCACAACCCAGGCAGTATCACTTTTGCAGAGACCACACCAAAATTGAAGTCAGGGAGAATTCCAATCATGGAATTTCAAGACATATGATAATACAGCTTTCTTTTGGATATCTTTGGTTTGGTTACTCTCAAACAATTCATGTGCTCAAAGACGCAGTCTCAAAGATGAAGCCATTCTGGGAGCAAAATAATTGGCAGATAAGTATTATTGATTACATTTAACCAAATATCTTGAGAACATCAAGAATGCTGGTTGGACTGAGAGCACTGACTGCATGTATGGCTATTTTATTGACATGCAGTTGTCCCCTCTCTTGCAGAGCTT
The DNA here is from genome assembly GCF_902729225.1 of Pteropus medius. Lineage (NCBI taxonomy): Eukaryota > Metazoa > Chordata > Mammalia > Chiroptera > Pteropodidae > Pteropus > Pteropus medius. The sequence goes on along the minus strand of NW_024354875.1, from coordinate 12,516,182 downwards.
TGCATAAAGTTTTTCTTTCTTTCTTTCTTCTATTTTTTGTCAGAAAAAATTATGAAAGTGTCACTTTCCCTTTGCAGTTAATTCAGAAGAGAGCCTCTATTTGAGCAGGGCACATTTTCATGCAAATACAGCAGCACAGTTTCCAGCCCCCTAATAGCTTCTTACAAATGATGTGCCATTACAACGAGGTTTATTTAAACAAATTTAATACATCTTTAATCAAGCTGGAGAGCATTTTCAAAGGTCACGCTCCAAATCAGGATCACTGTACTGAGCTTATCAAAGTATTAGCTTAAGGGGGAGGGAGAATTATTTCTTGGACAAGTAATTTTAGGCAAATCTTTATTTACATTTTTATTCAGTTATTAAATTTTATTCCTTTCCCTCCTCCTTCTAGTCTCCATTTATGAACCTATAAGAAAGTCTGCAAATGGAGCTATAAGCATATCACTGCAGTCAGTCCTTCTAGAGGCAAAGCTTTGAAGACAGAGGGTCTAAAAGGCAAGGACAAGAGACCAGGCATTTTCAATGTCAGAGATAATCTTTTAGTGCCTCTAAAGAATCCTTCTCAAAGATCTCACATTAGACCATATATATTGCTGAAATTCTAATGCACTGTTTCTTTAGTGGATAAATGAAATAGACTTTGAGAGTTGCCCTGACATAGACCCTCATTCTTTCTCCCTCTCTGTCTCTGTCTCTCTATCTCTGTACCTATCTCTCTTTCTTCCAATCTCTGTATAACGTATATGCAAAAA
>NW_024354875.1:12513173-12515413 GCF_902729225.1 Pteropus medius | reverse complement strand
AAAAAAAAAAAAAAAAAAAAATTATTGTCTCCCATTAATTATTCTCAAAAGCACTAATATGGTTATCCACGGTTTTTCTTGACAACTGAATCTTTTACATGAATATTTATGAAACAAAAGAAAAATCAGCTTGATGCACCTAAAAAAAAATAAGTTAATCTTTGATACTAAATCTTTGGACAAATGTCAGTAACAGCAATGGCCGTATGCAGTCATGATGACAGAGGAAATGTCAATGTTTTCATGAGAGCTTCCATTTCATAAAATTCAACCCTTTATCCCAGTATAAAAGTAACTAATGAGGCCCCAAGATTAAAGGGGAAGTGAACTCTGCAAGAACACAGAAATAACTGATAGGAAGAGGAGAGTTACTCCTGAGAATTTTAATGCTTATTAGAATTGGGAGCTTTCAAACTTTTCAACAACATAGAAATGGAACAGGGCATCTGAAAAGACAACCCCAAAATAATGAAAAGATCATGCAGCAATGTTATTGAATCTATTTGGGGGTTTTAGCTTTCTATTAGCAAGCAAAGTGAGGAAAATTAGGGGACCAGAAAAAACAAGAAGATCACAGAGATGAATGGTTACCAGGCCAATAAGGACAAAGTACCTGCCATCCATATAAATGACTTACCTGTAGCACACGCACAGAATGTGGCACCTAGTAGTTCAGGGCAAAGGGAACAGTAGGTAGGGAGAAAATAAGAGACATAAAATAAAATCATTTTTGGCTTGAAATACTAGGGAATTCATAGTGATGAATATAGCAGAACGAGGATCAGTAAATAGTAATTTGGGATTTGGTTTGGTTCCCCCAAATTACTGAATATCTTATTAAAATATTTGGTGGCAAAACATACAAACAAAAAAACAAATCCTATTGCACAGAGTGAAAAGCAAGTATATATTTAGAGATTTAATCTCTACCTACAAATCTATTTCCCCGCATCTTTCTAAATGTGATTCTGCCACTATTCTGAAGATACGGAATGCCATTTTTTAAGGATGTGTGGCAAAAGTTAAAATGTAAAGATAAGTTTTTAATTATCTCTGGCCCATTCAAATTATGTGCCCTTTCAGATAGTTTGGGAGAGTATCAGAAGTTTCTCGGCTTAAATAAATGGCAACCATTCATTTCTGTTTGTTCTGGGCAAATCTGTACCTGTCTTGATGTCACAACAGTAACCTGGCTTATTCTCTGTGTCTCGTAATATCCCTGGCTCCTGCAAAGTGAGTGGCCAGATGCTACTGCGTTTTCTTGGCAAACATGGTTTGAGTCTCCCTTTTCTTCTACAAAGCTCATTGCTCTTCTTTCCACTCTAGCCCCACTACCCCCACACTTACTTTCCTGAACCAGAGTCTAGAATTCTAGAAATATTGGCACAAGACTTCCAGTGCCTGTGGTGCCAGAAAATGTGTTTCTGTACTCGAATATAGGTGTTACGAGGCGTGGGAATGATGTGGCACAATTAAGAGTGGTTCTCAGCTCTCACAACTGACACTATTGGTCTGTGCAGCCTTAGATAAATATGCATTTTGGCTCAGAGACTCTGAGATGTGGCCTGAAATGTGTCTTCTATATTTTGAAAAAGCTTTCCAAATGATTTCTGTAGAAAGAATAGTGGAATTCTGAAACACTCGTGTCATCTTCCTGATTAATTCATTTTCTAGCTATGTTAACCAGTTATTATCCTCTCTAAGCCTCAGCTTGAAAAATAAAGATTCATTCATTTATCCCTTCATTCTTCCAGAAAGTGTTTATTATGTGTCTACTATGTGCTTTGCATAAATGAATAATTCCTTCAGGAAACTTCAGTCTTGGAGAGTAGACTGGTTTAAATTTGACAGGTATGTATAAAGACCTGGGAGAGTTGGAGCTATCATTTCTCTCTACGAATGTAAAGTTAGTAAGACCTCACAGATAAAATGGTATAAGCTGAGTTTTCGATGATAAATATACTTTTACTAGATAGAAGAGGAAGGATATTTTCACATGAAGGAGAGGTATGTTTAAAAGATGGAAACATGAAACCCACGGTATTTAAGGCTGATAAATTCTGCGGTCTTGAAAATAAAGATTATAGGTTAAATAATAGGTTAGTAGTAGGAAGTTGACTAGAAAGGTAGATTAAGACTAAATTTTGAAAATTTTAGAAAAACATGCTGTGAAATTTGAATTCTTTTCTTATGGAAATGGGTTATGAATTCTCTCTCTCTCTCTCTCTCTCTCTCTCTCT
>NW_024354875.1:12386884-12513162 GCF_902729225.1 Pteropus medius | reverse complement strand
ACACACACACGGGAATGGTACACACCAACACCACAGAGATTTATAATTTCAAAATTAAATTTAGTATCAGGGTGTAGGAAGAGACTATGACAGAAAAACTAATTAAGAAAGGGAAGCAACAAGGGAAAAATTTGAAAGTCATCTCTCAAGTAGAATCGAAAGGTAACTAAATCTAGGTGATATAAAAACACCAATGGTCATTCTGTTTTACTGGTTTGAAGACAGCATGAAATTATGAACATAAAAATGTTTTGTAAATTCTAAAAAACAGCAAGAAATCATAATAGAAATCTCTAAAGAAAAACATCAGTCCAATTATTAGCTTCCAGTTAATAGCCTGAAAGATATCACTGCAATATAGACAGATTCTCTATATATCATTTAATAAAATTAAAAGAATGACTTGGTTCTGTGAAATGATATGTTTATTTTCACATATTTTGAAAATCTGGAATTCTAAAGACCTAGGTACTCTCTTGCTCTAAATTTCCATGTTAATTTATACAGGTTTAAAAAAGAAAAATGTTACCATAGCTCCTTCAACAGTAAAACAATAGTAAAATTGTTTATCAACTTTCTATAGACTATGGCCCATAAATTACTTCATCAAATGTGAATTATTTGGCATTATTCTACATGCTTATGAGTTCAGTTACTAGAAATGATAAATTCATAATGTTCAACTCTTGAATTAGGGAGTGATATGGTGGTGGAAGAACAATCACTGTGCAAAATAGAAAGTAACTTTGCTAGAGTCATTGTGTCTACTTATTATATTTTGTGATGGAGAAGGATGGGAATAGAACTGAAAACCCTACCTACAAATTTATTTTTTTGCTGTTGTTTACATAGATTATTTTTACAGCAGTTTTAGGTTCACAGAAAAATTGAGTAGAAGGTACAGAGTTTTCCCATTTATCCCCTGTTCCCCCAACATGCATGGCCTCCTCTAACATCAACATCCTGCACCAGAGTGATACATTTATTACAATCAATGACCCTACATCGACACATTATTATCACCCAAATTCATAGTTTACATTAGGGTTTACTCTCAGCGTTGTGCATTCTATTAGTTGGACAAATGTATAATGATGTGTATTCAACATTATAGTATCATAGAAATAGTTCCTTTGCCTTAAAAATCCTCTGTGCTTTCCCTGTTCATTCCTTCCAACCCCAACCCTCTGCAACCTCTCATCTTTTTACTATTTCCACACCTTTGCCTTTCCAGCATATCATACAGTTGCAATTTTCAGACTGGTTTCTTTAATTTAAATATGATTTTTAGGTTCCTCCATGTCTTTTTATGACTTAATAACTCATTTGTTTTTAGTGTTGAGTAATATTTCTTTGTCTGGATGTATCATAGTTTATCTGTCCACTGACATACTGAAGAATATTTGGTTGTTTTCAAGTTTCTGAAATTATAAATAAAGCTGCCATTAACATGCTCAGGTTTTTGTGTGGGTTACATTTTCAGCCCATTTGGGTAAATACAAAGGAGCACAATTTCTATGTCATATAGTAAGAGTATGTTGTTTGTACGAAACTGACAAATGCTCTTCTAAAGTGGCTGTGTCATTGTGTGTTCCCACCATCAACAAATGCTATTTCCTTTTGTTCCACGCCCTTGTCAGCATTTGGTGTTATCAGTCAATAGGTTTGTAATGGTAGTTCACTGTTGTTTTTATATGCATTTCCCTGATGATTTATGATATGGAGCGTATTTTTATATATTTATTTTCCATCTGTATATCTTCTTTGGTGAGTTGTCTGTCCAGGTATTTTGCCCATTTTTAAACAAGTGGTCTATTTTCTTATTATTGAGTTTTAAGAGTTCTTTGTATATTTTGGATAGTAGTTTTTTATCAGATACGTATTTTCAAATATTTTCTTCTAGTCTGTGGCTTGTCTTCTCATTCCCTTGTCAGTGGCTTTTGCAGAGCAGATGTTATTTTTGTTTGTTTGTTTTTGTTTTTTTAATGAAGTCCAGCTTCTCGATTATTTCTTTCATGGATAGTGCTTTTAATGTTGTATCTAAAAGGTCATTGTCACACTCAAGGTCATCTAGATTTTCTCCTATGTTATCCTCCAGGAATTCTGTAATTTTATGTTTTATATTTAGCTCTATGACCTACTTTAAGTTAATTTTTGCGAAGAGTGTAAAATATGTAATTTGTTTTTTAACATGTGGATGTCTAGTTGTTTGAATTTACTTTTGCTCAAAAAGAAAAAAAAATAATCAGGGGTGGACATTATGTTGTTTAGGAAAGCATTATAATGAACTACATTTCTTTTGTATGGTGTGCTGTTGGGCCCTGTCTGGAAACTGAAAGATGAGAAAAAGAGATAACATTTTGAAAAATAGTGTATAGAGCCATATCTATGAAAGAAAGATATTCTTATCTATATATTTTTTTTTAAGGAAATTGTTGATTTGATATAGAGATTTTGATATTACTATCTTGGGGAATCATGGTTTGCCCTAGGGAGATGCATGTATTCTGTTAGAAAAACTACCCATGGGAGTCCAGAAGTTAGCAAATACAAAGAGGGGCCATATTCTGGACTAAATAAATCAGCCAGTCAACAATAAACTGCTGAGAACTACTTTGTACTACATATCACCCTTGTGCGATAGGGGCAAGATTCTTTAAGTACACCATCCTTGAGAACAGTAGTTATACTTACCTAAATAAATTTGAAAAGGACACTCTCTTAGGAGAGATTGAAAGAAAATAAGGATCCTAGAAGGAAAACAAGGTCAGAAACAGTGTTCTGCTAATAAGGTCTATTCAGTCAGGTTCCTGGCTTGTAAATGAAACAAGCTTAATGAAATAATTATTTTTAAAATAATGGGTGGAGTCTAAGGGAAAAAGAAGCCTCACCTCCAAAAATAAAAAAATAATATAAAATATGATTATTTGCCCAAGACTAGCAAGAATAAGTATTACCACCCATATATTGAAAAGGAAAGTGTTGGGAATAATTAGGAGCTCCCTGAGATCGTCGCTCAGTAGAAGAGGTCACTTTACGGCATCTGTATCCTTTGGAAGAGGGATGATCTGCAGTGCAAGCTAGTGAAATACATAGTCTCATCTTATTTTTCTTCTACTTTCCAAACATATTCCATTATCTTTCATGGCTAAAACTGAATCCAAAAGGAAAAGGAAATGGATCTTGTAGAGTCAGTCCTCATAACCCAGCTTTCCAGAGCACAAAGCTGAAGAGGATGTAAAAAGGTAGAAAATGAACCTGGAAAGGCAAAACATACATAACATACTGATCACCTGTGTTTGAGTGTGCACGTGTGCTTGCGTATATGTATGAGAGAGACAGACAGACTGAGAGCAGAGAAAGAGAGAGATGTGTTTTCTTCAGTATTTGAGTCTTTAACAAGAATTTTTAACGTTGTGATTCCCCTTGCTTACTCCTAATTATTCAATAAAGTATTTTTTCAGTCTTAGACTATTGGCAAAAATGAAAGGAGGGCTCAGTATGAAAGAGTAGTCTTGCCTACAGGATATTTCTGCTGAGGCAAGCGTAGCGAGGGCCATCAGGAACCAGAGAATACTATGAATCTTGAAATTCCAGAGAGTCATCAGCTATGAAGCCAACAATGACTTAAGACCAAAATAAAGTAAGGAGGAACAGTCAAGTTATGGAGGCAATACAGTATAGGTGGGCTGAACTTGGAAGTGAATGTGAAACCACCTTCTTTAGAAATCTTTTTTATTGTTTTCCAAAATCTACACAAAAGACACTTAGGATACAATTTACAAATATTTTATAAATAACACATTTTAAAAAAATATCTCTAATCGCTAATAAAAATAGTACTTTTAAATTTATTTCCAGATTGTATGGATCTTTGAGGAAGAAGTTTCAAATTATCTTTGAACTTTTGATTACTTAGAGCCATCCACCAAGAACATTTTGCAGCTTTCAGCCTTTCTACAGAAACACTCACTTGAATGAGAGAGAATAGTCTACAAATTGACTCCCAGGCTTATTTCCCACTATCTTTCAGAGTGGATTTGTGCCAATTTCTTCAGCCATTAACTATGTGATACAAATTGATTTTAATAATGCATTCCAAATACAAATAGAAATGACTATTATGTGAGTATATGTTTTGAAGTATCTGTTTTTCATTGTTAAGCCAAATAAGTGAAAATTTATCCTAACTTCTGTTATTTAGTAATTGGATCCCTTTGACTTTTTGATTCCAGTTTTATATTAATTAACATAAAGTCTAACATTCTTATAAGAAAAGTATAGTGAATGCTCCTAGAAAAAAGTATATCATGTACAGAAATTCACGAGTATGTCAAGAAGAGGCAATTTGTTTCATATATAATGAAAAACAATATAAAATGAGGGGCACATATTTTAGAAAAATCATTTTACTTCTTGTGAATATTAACTGTACATATATTTATTTCTAATATAGATTTTTCTTTTCACCATTTTGTGTGCTAGCACTATATTTATTGTATACTTAGTAGTATGAATAATTGCATTCTAATTCAAAGTTTTTACTAATGATGGTTAATATTAATTGTGTCATCCCTCTATATCATATATATAGCATAATTTCTAGCTTTCATGTTTTAATCACAACTTTGATACATCAGAAATTTTAGTAGAAACTCTAAGAAAACATCTCATACATACACACACACAATTTATATTTTCACTTTCAAATCCATTATATTGATGATTAGATATCCCAGATTTATATTCTAGGCTCTGTTAAGTATGGGATTTTGTCTCAGATTTTATGAAATCTTTAGCAACATAGTATCTGGATGCTTATTAATGTACTTGTACTATTTAAGAGCTAGCATTACACTTTAATATGATCAGTGTAATCCAAACGAAAGATTGTTAATATTCTTAAATTGTTTTTGATAGTTGTTCACCATATATCATCAAGCTCAAAATTTTATGAATTCATTTTTATTAAAAATATAGAGAAATCTGTATATATTACCTATTTTTGTTTTTGAAAATATTTTCAATTAGCCAAATATAATGTTTTATGATTACAAACTATTGAGTTTGATATTCATATACAAAATATAATTCAAACTTTACTGGGAGAGTTCTACTAGGCTAAAACACTTTAATGTGAAAATTTAAGCAAACATTTGTTATTTAATATTATTTGTGCTTTTACAGCACCCTAAATTTTTCCTAGTTTTGGTTTGGAATATAAAATATATTACATGCATGTGAACACACACACACACACACACACACACGTACTTCAAAATGATAGTTCTTGATTTCAGCCACTGGTTACAGTCAGTTTTTATTTTATTAAAACATTTCACTCTCTTTCCATATTAAATGTACTCTCCATTGAACAGACACTAAAAAATGCTTGTCATTTTTTAACACATGGATATAAAAATAAAAATAATGAATATAAAAAATAAAAAATAATTTAGTGAGAACACTTTCATAACTCAAATTTGAAATAGTCAGGACCAATCCAAGATCTTAAAGTAAATTAATTTACTTAGTTTAACTGATTTTCAAGAGACATCAGAAATGGTATTTGTGAAGGAACACTGCCATAAATTGGAACATTGTGGAGATTGTGACAGTTTATGGCCCAGAGACTCTGAACAAATGATTCACTTTTAAAAATGTAGGCGAATAGTGACCTTTTGCTTACTTTTCTCTTGAGGTAAGTATTCTATTCTCCTGCTAAAAGATCCTGTATAAAGAAATATTACAACTTACTTCAATGTTCTTTTTTTCCCTTTAACTTAAAATGTCTCCAAAGCAAGAAATGAAAAGTTACTGTTTTTTTTTTTTTTTTTTTTCTGCATATTTAATTTCGAAAAATTTGGAACAGGACCCACTATGGAAAATGTTCAAACTTTATCCTCTTGATAGATACTAGATAGATACTTCAGAATGAGATCAATATGTCCTCACATTTAAATAGAACATTCCATTAAATAGAGCCAGGCTGTCAAGATTGGATTGCATATATAATCTTCTTTAAAAGAATTAATGCTTCCAAATGAATACGATGGAATAGAGTAGAAAATAATATTCTTATTGCCAATCTATCATTTTTAAGTTATACCTAAGCAGTCCATCAGCGTCAAGAAGATAGGGACATCTGCTACACTTTTCTGAGACAGCCTAATTTACATATTGGTAAATATTAAATATAAATTTAGAAATTGATATTTCCTTTTTCTCATAAATGGTCATAAATCATTGATGGGATATAAATATGCTCAAGATGAATTAATTCATTCTCTAGTTCTCTTAGAACCATAGCTACTTTTGTCTATGTTTGTAACATTCTGCACTATGACAAGGTATTCATAAAAAATAAAGATATAAATGTTTTTCTTTTATTTTGCCCCTTCTCTTTAGTTATTACATATGTCAACTGAAATGTCTTGTCCAGTTTTTTGTGTAAGTGCATCAGTCAGACACTGATTTATTTTCATGTATTTAGTAGATGGATATTTGTTATTCAGTTTTACTTTTTTTCTGTTTCAAGTTTGTATGAAACATGGACAATGCAATAAAACGTATTTATAAACTTAGTTGATTTTCTAAATTCTAAGCTAGGGTTGGCTTATAATACAAACAATATAAACAATAAAAACAAATATTTTCTGTCTTTTGCTCCTTGGGAACACTTGTTAACCAATATTTAATCTGAGAAATTCTTTTTACGGTATATTCTCTGGTTCATGTTTCCTTATTCCTTATTGACTCCCTAGCCTATAATTGAATATACATGAATGCTATTTTATACTACATTTGTTAAGTAAGTAGCAAATAAGATTTAATACAATATGAAGGTCAATTTATAAATGAGTATATTGCAAATGTTCATCTGTAGATCGGCTGTTAGTCGCTAGTAACATGTATTTTCTACAGAATATAGTTGTTAGATTCCCAGGCTAGACCACAGATAAATCATACTATTTAATCAATGCTAATCATACTAGCCTTGGTTCTTGACAGCAGGGGCCCTGCTACTTCAGGGAAGAGGAGAATGAGGAGGATAATGAAAGTAATTACTCCTCCATCCTTCTTTTGTTTTTGGATTCAAAACTGTTTCAATACCTTTTGGGAATATTTAATTTAAAATATTACACCTTTAGACCTCCTTTTCTGCATCATCTCCAATTAAAAACAATCCTCTAAACACTTAAATATAATTTTCATAGCTAACATTTTTTAAGCTCTTACTATGTGCAAAGAATATGAATGCTTTGTGGGTATTACATTATTTTATTGAAACCACAACTCTGTGATGTGGGTACAAAAATTGTCACCACTTTACAGATGAGACAATAGAAGAAGAGTGGGATTTTTTTTTTTTTACACAATAAAAAATGTGACAGTGTCAGGTTCATTCATTTTGTCACAAATCTCATCCAGGTGTGACCTCACACCAAGGTCCGCTCTCATCGTGCTCTGCTCCTTCTCCCCTACTCACGCCCTAACACCAAACTCCCATTTGTTCATGCAGCTGATCTAAGTTAAGTCTTCAGAAGAAAGCAATATTTTTTATCTAATTATTACCATCTCTTCTAAATCTTCTCAGAGGAATTTAAAAAGATAATGTTTCTGAATTTAGATAAGTATTTTATGCAGATAATTGTCATTGAAAAGAAAATGAAGAAACCAACAATGTCTTGTTTGGGCGAGAGAGGTGCTATTGGTTCTGAACCTCCTTTGGGTGACCTCTTCCTTCTCACAAGGGTTTCCCTTCCTTACCCCATTTCTTTTAAAAAATATTCTTCCTGTTAAGGAAATATCATTCAGTGTCTAGTCAGTCTATAAATTTAGAATATGAAAAAAAAATAGGAAGATTTAAAACATAAGTCATCATAAATCCTGTCCAACAGAGAAATCAAATGTTAAAATTTTTGTATATTTTTCCAACATTCTATCTCTCCTATTTTGTAGATACCCAGCAGAGAGACTAATAGTAGATTTCTCTTGGTTTTAAACTTAATATACAGCATTGGCGTTTTTTCTAAATTTTCATCAAAATTTTGTAGATGCAATGTAAAATGTAAAATGAATGACTCATATCTCAATGTATGCTCTGAGTGGAAAGCATAGAACACAGGTCTTAGATCTACTGGTCATTTGTAAACAGGAGTTTGTATTTGAGGGACTGGCTTGCGAACATAATCTTTACTTCTCTGTCCTATAAAGATTTGATCTGTAATGCAATTTTATGTATTCTAAAATATGTAAATAAGAAAGTTTATGTGGATTGCTGGAATAAATGAAACCCAAATGGGTTGCTTTCAAACTTTAAAAGTAAAGCTGGATGTTTTTCCCTTTTATCTTAAGTACTTTAAGAAATTAAAAGCAATTTGTTAAAGTGCACTAATTTTATTTTTCCTATTTATATTTTTGGTAGGAAACCTTTTAGTCCTTAGCACCTTTTATAAATGCCAGTATGTGAAGACAAGCCAATGGTGGGCTAATTCTAAAAGATAGTATATGAAAAAAGAGCAACTTATTTCTTACCAGTCAATTAATTTTTTATAAGACTTGAGCTATCAACATTCATTTGACAACAAAAATTTTACTGATCAATTTTCCAGAATAATTCAGACCCTGATAATTCAGATGATTGTGCTCTTCCTTTACTTTAAAATCTCAACAAATATGGCTTTAATATTGGAATAAAAATGGCTCTGTGTGCACGTTGTAATAGATACAGCACCTGAGGAGGTAAATGCAACTTTGGTAACTGTAGTTGATTAGATGTTTTGGTTTCACGTATGATTAGTTTACGAGGACCTGTTCAATTATCAGTCCCTGCCTTGATCTATATGAGCAATGGCTATATGGAATCCATTGTTCAGGTGTAGCTTCAGGATTATAATGCAGACATTTTCTGCTTTGGCTCTACATAAAATTACTGTCAGCTTTTATAAAATATAATTAAAACTATGAAATCAGTGCACTTTTAGATCTGCACATTATACCAGTATTAGAAATTCTATCACCAAACATAAGAAATAACTTTTTTAAAACCAAATGTAATAGAAAAAAACATACAAATAAAAAAAAATCCAGATTGTAAGTCTTTAAAATTTATTTCTATAAAAGTCCATAGTAAAATGAAGACTTTAAATGCTTTCACTCTCTATTTATTTCTTTTGTAATATTAAAAAGTGTACAACCACTTTTATAAGAGCTTAGCCATAATTTAAATTGACAACCTTATAGCCAAGTGCATTAAAATTTAGAAGAAATTCCCAAGAGAATACTCATGCAGTAATATATACATATATTTCTCTGTATACATCTATGTATAAAAGAAAGTAGATAGGTCAGCAAATATAGGGAAATATATTTATAATAATTAAATGCTTTCTCCTCTCACTAACCCCTTTTCTTGTATAGACAAAGTATTTGCTTAAGAAAGCTGATTCAAAAAGGAGTAAATGAAGCTTGTTCTTTTGGTAGCTGGACTAGTCAGTTTATCTCGGTTACTACTAGTAAAGAATTCTCCTTGGCGTTATGAAGAAAATCCAGCTTCATTTCCTGCATTCTAAATCAATCTCAGGTTTAAGAGAAAGTGCAGGCTTAAAAGTTATTACAACTCCACTGTTTTCGCTGATAAATTACACGAATAACATTTGAGACAATGCATTGTTAAATATTTATGTCTAGTACTATAGAACCAAGAAATGCACAAGAACCCCTAGAAGAATAAATATATTTACCTAAATAAATTACTAAGACAAATATACTCCTATGTGCTCTGTACCAATAAACAGTAGGTATTCACTAAATTGTAGAATATAAATGGTTCATTTCCTCTAAATGTACACTGAAAGATCTATAACATGTTACACATTTCCTGTGCTTTGCATATATATTTCAATATTCATCATGAAAAGCTTTGCTTATGTGTCAATATACATTACTTTGCATATATTAAGAAGGGCTTTTTTTAAAATTTTAACATTACGGATGCTTTTTATATGGGAGAAAGCTTAGGTCTTATTTCATGATTAACCCTTTCACAGCTCATCCTTTTTTCTCTACATGACATTTGCACAAAATGAATTGCTTGCTTAGACACAGCTAACTAAATAAAAGCAGGCCAGAGCTGATAGTATGAAAAATGGATTTTCATTACTGTTTCATTGATTCTTGTAAATAAGGGCCTGAGGCCTGCTCTGAAAAGGCTGCAAACAGTAATAATTTAATCTGAGGTGACATAGACCAAAATGTATGTGGACGAAAATCATCCTTGAATATTAAACAACAGCCTCAAGACAGAGAAAAGTGTTGCAGGCGAATTTAAATGTATGCAGATCGGTGGGTAACATATTTAAAAACAGAAATTAAAGATTCCTGTCATAAATCACATTTGCTGCCATGGATATGCCTTGTTATGCTGGCGTTTAAGAAAACCTGAAAGGTTAAGGCAGTCGGTGCATTAAATCGTACAAGGATAATTAATACTTTTCTTGTGGCTATTTATAAGAAATGGAAAATATAGTCAGATCAGCTGTGGCACTGTAGTAATTTGAAGGGGAAGCAATGAAAGCATGAGTCAATAGTTTTAACTGGACAAATGTCAAATGCTTAATGATGCAGTATCCCAATTTGAAAACTGTTTGAAAGTTGTGTATTTTTTAAAAATGAGATAAAATAGTTCATTCTCATACTGCAAATACTATTTGTTTGCCTCTCATCCTCTTCATATTTCCCAAGGTGGGAGAGGGGGCGAAACAATTTCACATGGAATTTTTGGTAGTTGTTATAACACAGTCACCTATACTGCAGGTGCTGTATGAAAATAAATACCTTTTCTGGCACCAAGCATCAAAAACTCAGTTTTCACTATGTCTTAAAAAAAAGTAATGGCACAAATTTTCTGAATGACTAATTTACTTGTCTTATGGGGAATTAGATTAGTAACATCAAAGAACTCTCCCACTACTTTCCCAGAAGAAAATCTACGTGTCACTCAATGAATTTAGGTTTATGATCATTCTATTATTTAAAAATCCCCCTATCATATCTTGTAGGATTGTATATTCTGAGCTACAATCGATGCTTTTTATTAATATCATGTAGTATGAAAAAATTTCCTCACAAGACAGAAGGCATATAGCACCAAATCCTCAGGATGTAAAAGGACCATTTATCTTTCAGCACTCCTACCTATATAATATTCCTTTGAGGTAAAAGAAAAGAATAGCTGGCCTTTAGAAAGAAAATTATTCTTGTTATGGATAAAATAGTTTCAGCATTAAATTAGGGTTATTTATGCAGAATATAATCAAGTTTACAGGGTGTTTTATTTTTTAAGTTGGTTTTAAAATAACAGTGGGATTTGACTATATCACAGGTTTAACCCTATCTTATGTTAATACAAAATTAGTATGAGATAAATAAAGATATATTCTTTAAAAAATACCGATACAGATTATATACAGACAGTTTTCTGGCTACAAAATCTATTAATATGTTAACGATTGAATCCAGTCTAGGTACCTTTAACTAACTGAAAGAGTATAAATGAACATTTCATCCAATGGCCTTTTAAATATCTTTTATATAAACAAGTAACATAAAATCTGTTCTGGGATTTTCTTAGACTGCGCCATCACTGAAGTTCCCTGTTGGCCTGAGAGACCAAATAATCCACTGGGACTCTCATGGTTCTTTAAATAGGGTGAGTTAGGAAACCTTGTTCACCCATCATTGATAGCTAACACTGAAGCGAGGTGAGAAAAGCATTTTCACATTAACACTCCTGCTCAGTATTGAGGTCATTGAGTAGAGGAATAGTTACGTATACCATCTTTCAATGTTATACAGTTACACAACTCAGGACTCACCCATATCTGTATTCTTAATGATATTAAGCTTCATAAAAAAATATTCTATGATGACTCTGAGTGAATAAGACCTCCCTTGCTAACATCTGCAGGTTTGTAATTGCTTAAGTTTTCACCCCTCCCCTGTGACTCAGTATCCAGAGACATTGCCTCATAGGTAGAAGGCGAACAAACATCAATACAGCTGGCCTGAAAAATATTCTGTGAGTAATGCCCTCATTGGCCAATAGTCCTTGCAATTTGAACAAAAATGGTATGGCTTCTGAAGGACGAGACTAGTTTAATATCACAATAATCTTCCTGATGAAGCATATGAATTCAGAGCACATGTTTTGGCAAGGTTGAAGCCCTTTTTGTAGAGTGAAACTGGTAACTTCACAGAAGGAAAAAACTTCTGTCTTCACACACTGAACTCGGAAACCATGGGTAAAATACAATCTCTTCTTAAAGCAGATTGGTATTGGACCAGAAGCTTTTTGATACAATGAAAACTAAGGATTAAGTTATGATTGAAACAAAAATGGTTATCTTGGGCTATTTTTCCTATATTTCTATAGACTGGAACTTAAGTCATTATAATCTTTGTTAATGATTAATGTGATCATTAATTGGTGATCAACTTAAAAAATCTTTGGCAAATTGTTTTAAACTTAAATGTAAGGCTATTTTCAGTTTTCAAAGTTCTTTTTAGCTATTGGTATTAAACATACATAACACATTTCTCTGGAAGCGGATATAACCCAGCTGTTAGGAATAAGATAGGAAAACAGACTAAACATGATTTGCAAGTGAGAATTTTTCTTGAAGAGAAAAAGCCTCCCTGTAAGTTATGTTGCAAGGTGTTGATCTAGGGAATAACATTATATACCTTTCTATCACTTACAATTGTACGACAGCTGAAACATTTGCAAGATGTGAAATATTTTCTACGTAATAGTAGATCATTGTCTAGACAACTATCAAAGGTGGATTAGCAAGAATAGGGACCACAGCTTTAAAGTCAGAGAGCAAGTGCTAGCAGTTCTAGAAATAGGTTTGATTTACAGGCAACATATTTTCTAAAATAAACGACCTACAGGAATAACAATAATTTTATCATTAGAATGCACCAAAATAGTTTCAATGTGAGAGAAGAATTAAAAAAAAAAAAAAAAAGGGCTCACCGGCTAAACATAATAAGAACAAAATGGGAGTGATCACAGACACTAATCTCTTAAGAGCTATAATGGCTCCTGTGGGTCTGTTATTGCCTTCGTAATAAATATATCTACTGTGCATGAGCATTAACCTCTGCAAAAATATCATGAGAATATGTAGCACATGGACTTGTAAACATTAGTGGCAGCTGCACTGATATATAAGTGTACAGTGAAATGACTCCAAAGTAGCTATAATGTTCTATCATGGCAGGCTTGGTGAATGCCAATACATTTACATGATCAAAGAGACAAATGAATTGGCTTTAAATGTATCATTAGTTGTGAGCTTCACAATTCATCATAATTGACACTGCCTTTCAATGTCATGCAGAATAAAGCACATTAAAGCTATGGAGAAAGCTATGGCTTTAAGGTTTCTACACAGAGCTGAACATTGGGTGGGAATAAATAGTACTATTTCAGTGAATTGCAAACATTCTTTAGATCTTCACTCAAAGCAAAGTTTAGGGGAAAATGGACCATTTGACATTACAAAAACTCCATGATATCTATCTTGAACAATGATTATTTGTTATAAGGCTCACTTAATAAACAGAAAACATCACAGGAGAAGAAAGTAGTAGAAATGTTCTATTTAGTTTGAGTTCTGGAATGTGATTTCCCAGCGGTAACCCTAATAAATAACCAAGTGATCTTGAATATCTCTTAGGCATATTTTTAATCAAGTAATTCCATTTCTAAAAACACATGATTTTTATATAATGTATAAAGAAGATCATCGGAGTTATTTGCGATGAAGAATAATTAGAACCCATATTATCAGCTCCAATACTTTAAATTTACAAAGAGTATTTCATGGAGATTTACTTTAAAATAGAAAATAAAGAAGAAAAAGATAGGAAATTCTATGGATAATTTTGTAGAAAAAAAATGTATCCATATTAAAAATATTTCAAGTAAATACACAAAAATATTAACAATGTCTTCATTTAAGTATTTGGGATATTTTCTATTAACTTTTCATATTTTCCAAATTTTATAAAAAATATTACTTGTATAATCATAAAAAATAATTTATCATAAATATTTTCTAAATAAGAAAAAAATTGAAGAACTCATCTTATAAAGTAGTGATAAAAAGACCTCTCGAGATGACTAGAATCTCTTTTCTAGCTTCAGATCAATTTCATTGATTTTCTTTCTTTTAAAGCAGAATTTTATTAAGGAGTTTTTTTAGAGCTTCCAAATTCTATGCAGTGATGATGCAAGCTAACAAGAAATTTTCCAATATGGAATTATCACTAAAATAGGTCTTAGGATATAGGAATTTCCTCCTTTATTAAATCATTCCAATAAATATTCTTTCAAATTCCCATTATTCCACCTGGTTCTGTCATCTAGCTACACATATAAACACTACATTAGTCACATTTCTTAACCTTAAATTTGCCTCAGGTCAACTAAGACCAAGAACAGTCATTTTAGCCTTTTATACCACTCTTTTGGGCAACCAAATAGACAATATGAGCACATTTGCCTTCTAAATATTAGTATCCCATGCTTATTCATTATCTCCATTTTAAAATCCACTACATGCTATAAACTCAAAATTGATAAAACTTTCTTTGAACATCCCTTCAAATGCTGCTATCCACTCAGTATACTATTTGTGACTTCTCCCTACCCTTACAAATAATACAATCTGTATACTATTTGTGACTTCTCCCTACCCTTACAAATAACAATCTCCCAGTCTTGTAGATTTACCACCTATATAGGTCATTAATCCATCATTGCTCTCAATAATTTCTACTGTTGTCCTACTTCAAGATATTATCATCTGTCACCTTTACTGCTCCAATTTCCTCCTAATAGTTTTGTCAATATTCTGGGGAACACACTTGCTTTTGCCAATCCATTCTCACATTGCAGACAGAGTTGCACTTCTAGAACCCTAATCGTGTCATGTCGGCCCCCTACATCGAACTTATGGTCTTTAATTTAAACCCAAAGGCCTTAGCACAGTACTGAAGTCCTTTCATATGCTCACATTGTTTCAACCACTGTTAAGGTTCTATCATGCTTTCTATTATCTCCTAGATTTAGCAGATGCTTTCACTTCTGTGGGTATTCCCTTCTCCTCCCTATCCAGCCTCCAAATTTACTTCTTCAACTGGATAAGTCTGGGTAATTTCCACTTATCACTAAGGTCTTGTCCTTTAGATTTTGGTAGGTGCCCTACTTTCTATATTTTTTGCTTCCATTCCATCATTCTCTACCTCAAATATGAGATTTGTGCCATTGTACTGCAATTGTGGAGTAATTACTCATTTTCTCCATTAAGTGACATGCTCTTTGAAAGCAAGAGTATCTATTTTATTGCATGTTATATCTATAGTTCTTAGCTACACTTCATAAATAGTATTTACTATTTTAAGGTATAAATAAATGAAAGAAATATTAGCATTTTTTATTTAATAGGTCAAACATAAAAAGTAATCCTTAGTGTTAATTTCTGTAATGTAAGAGACTATTCTCACAATTAGTTTATATCCTGAATCTTCATAACAAAAATGATGATCATAATGGCTAAGAATACATGGCATTTATAGTAACTTATGCTTTGTTCTAAGTACTCAACATTTACTACTTCATTTAATCCAGCTAAGAACCCCATAGGCAGGTGTTATTATGGGCATTTTATACATAAGAGTACTGAGGCACTGAAAATTTAATTTTTCTCAAGGTCACCAGCTAGCAAGGGGTTAGGTTAATATATAAACCTAACATTTTGAAAGGATATATATATATATATATATATATATATATATATATATATATATATATATAATATCCCATTGCAGACCCAGGTTAGTGCTGACTTGGGAGTAGGGAACTCTCTTCCACACAGTCATTCATGGAACAAGGCTGATAAAAGTTCTGCCAAACTTAAACACATGGTTTTCAAGATTATCTTAAAAGATTACATACAGACAATGAAAGGAAAAGATTGTATGGGACAGACCATGATGTTACATATCACTTCTACTCAAAAACTCAGGCATGTGGTCATTATAATCACAAGAAATGGGATCAATATATCAGAGAAAAAGAAAATAGATTTTTTTGTGTGTGAATGGTTTGCAGTCTGTACCACAGGGGCTGCGGCTGTATTTGAACCCAGACAGAATGATTCCAGAACCCAATTCCTAAAACTCTATTAAATTATCTGTAACAGAAATGTACCATATCTATTTAATTCATATCCTAATTTGATATATTTAGTATGCCTTATGTAATACTATGTGTTTTCAGTTAAAAAATGTATAGATTGTATGTATTTTTTAGTGTTTGGAATCAAGTTTATAGTCTTTTGCTCCTTATACATTTACATAGTGTGTGGCATAATTTATTCTGAGTATCTAATGGAGAGCATCGGTAATGTCATTATCAAAACTTTATCTAATCCTGGGTAAAACTATATATCTGTGACTATATAAATAATTATATGTTTGATTATAGTCAAGGAATTTTCTGTAAGGATATTTGGCTAAATCTAAAAAAAAAATCAGGTTGGCCAAATTTAATAATATTTATTTTATACCTACATATGATGGTTTAAGGGACCAATATGGGACACCATGGGAAAACTTTATTAGTTACATAAATGTTAACCAATATTAGTTAAATAAAATCTGAAGAATATTTTCTTTGAGGTGCCATAAATGGCAAAGACTGTTAGAAAAAGAGAGAGAAAAAGCATAATTGACAAATATCTGATATATGCAGTGGAATACCAGAGGAATCATATGAAAATGAGAATTCATTTAATTTTAAGTCAGTTATAAGCAGCTTAAAACTTGCAAAAATGTCAGACTAAAATATTTCTCTGAGAAGTTTTGCTGTTTGGAGTAAACAGATTTAAGAAATTAATTTTTCATGTTATAATTTTTATAAGAAAGTTTGTAGAAGTATTACTCTCTAATCTTTACTAGTTAATATACCAGTAAAATTAATGACTCCAAAACTTGGTTGCTTAAAACAACAATTTTAATTTTAGTCATAATTTTCTTGATAAGAGTCAAGAGTTTGGGAAGTACTCACTGAACGATTATTGCTTAGGTCATTTATGTAATTGTAGCCAGATATATGATTAGGAGTGCAGTCATCTGAAATCTCAAAGTGTTGAACATCCAAGGTGGCTCTCCTATGTGACTGGCAGTGCTGGCTGTTGTCTGCGAGCTAGGCTGAGCTGTTACCTGGAACACTTACATGTGGCTTCTTTAGCATAGCAGTTAGAGTGGTCAGGCTTCTTATGCAGAGGCTGGCTTTCCCCACATAAAACGTCTCAAGCTTCATGGGCTTTTAGGATCTAGAGTTGGAAATCACATAGGATCACATCTATTGTGTTGTATTTGTCACAAGTAAGTCACTAAGATTGGTCCTGATTAAAAAGAAGGAGGCATGGTATCTACTTCTCGATGGGAGGAGTCGAATGAGCTGTGGACACGGTTTAAAATCACTACAAATTTTTATTCTAATATAAATGTATTACTATTATTAGTAATAGTAGTAATAGTAGTAATACTATGATTATAGATGAGGGCGGTAGATGGCTGAGTAGTTCAGAATAATCCTTTGATAATAGTGCTGTAGTCAGAAAATTTCTCCTAAATTCTTAACATCCATATACCTCTATTTCAGGCAATATTTACTTTGATAAAAATGTAGCTATTTTTTCATTAATATTATATAAATTATGGTAAAGATGAGACACTAAGCAAATTAAAATATTTTTTCCTAATAACAAGGCCCATTTTTTGCCTAATTAATTTAAACTGTTTCATCAGAGATGACTCCTTCTGTGTAGATTCAAAGAGTAGTTTACACAATTATCTTTAGATTTCTTACTCTCTCAAATTTTATAACAATAACTTTTTAGCCTTTGACTATAATGAAGTATAAACTGTGACTTCTTATTTCTCCTTAACAAGTTTAAATTTGCGTCTCTCAGTTCAATATTTCACACAAGAAGCAAACCAATGTCAAGTTTTACTATTGAATATTCCTCTATGACATCTAGATAAAATGGACACTTGCAAAATAGCATGGAAAACAGAGATCATGTAATGTACACTGATTACTGATAATATCATCTGATTATCAAAAACTTGGAATGAATAGTTATGTGATAATGGTACTGATGACTGGTAGCTAATATAAAGAAGCAGAGCTTATTATAAACCACAGTAATAACATCTCTTCCTCAAAGTATATTTTGTATAATTGACAGATGATTTTCAATAATTACTTGATTGATACAAAATTATTTCTTTCAGTTTGTCCATATTTAATATTCTTATGAATATTAGCTATAAATATAGCTACAAAGATTCTTATAAGTATAGCTAGATCAATTGAAAGTTGGGATGGGAGGCTGTGAGCAGATGGAAGTCCATTAGAAGAAGATGTTGAAATGTTATAAGAAAATGTTCCTTGAGAACATTACTGATGGTCTAATTACTTATTAACATCTTCTTAAATAATGTTTAGGTTAAATCCTACCGAGATCTTCTATATAAAGACTATGATATAGTCTTTCAATGAAAAAATGGGTCAATTCTTGGAGCAGATTTAAAATTGATTCCTTATGAGAACTTCAATCTTGCTAATATTGTCAGTGAATACTAATTTACTGCATACTATAAACCAGAAACTGTTCCAGGATAGAGCTATATCACACACACACACACACATACAAAACACACACACACACACACACACACACACACACACACACACACACACGTACATAATAAGTCGAATGGTCTGATGAAGAAAAAATAGAAAAAAAGTATAAAAAATGTATACAGAAAGAATGAGGTATGCCTTTTTAGACAAAATTAGTAGGGAGTGCCTCTCTGCTAAGAGAGCCTTTTAGTGGAAATCAAATACAACGAGAGCAATATGTGGGCCATCTTCTAGAAGAAAATTCCAGGCCAACAGTCCTGTCCTGATGAGGCAGATTCTTTCAAATATTTCCCCATTGCTTGCTAATTTCAAAGTTCCACCTGTCCTTCCTGCTTCCTTCTCCCTAAGTCAATGCTCCAGCCTTCATGAAGTATCTTTCGTTATCTTCTGCATGGAAATACGCATGGCCCTGTACTTAGTATGCCCAGAAGGAATCCTCTCAAGACAACTACCTTCCTTAGTACAAAAGTCTTCTTCTAAGGAACCTGATTACTTTGTGAAAGATATTAATGTTTTAGCCATTTATCTTTTCTTGGAAGATGATGCCCCTAAAAGCAAATGAACTAGTTTTTTGTTTTGTTTTGTTTTTTGCTACTATAATTTAACTTCCCCTGCTATATAATGTTTTATATAGATATACTTTCTTGGTATCTAATAAATTAATTTAGTTCTGTGGTTCTCTACCTGATAAGTTTTTAAAATCCTGACAGCCAGATCTTACCCCGAACCATTTAGATTAGAATCTGGGGATGAGAAATAGTCATCAGAATTTTAAAAAACAAAACAAAATAAAAACTTGCTGCAGTACTCCAATGTTAGTCGAAGTTGAAAATCACTGCCATAATTTATAAACACAAAAAATAGCAGCACACTTTAACCAGTTCCAACTACTGCTAAGAGAGAAAATTAAAGCTCAGAGAAGAGTAATGGCTTGCCAAAAACACAGGGCCAACAACCACAGCAGCATTGTCTGAGAATATATAGGAACAGAGGAGTACCCACGCTCTCCAGAATGGTGATAGTGTTAAAGACTGGCATAAAGCAGGGAGAGAATATGTGAAGATGTTTCCAAGGTTTTGAATGGCATCATCATTGTGAGACCTCGCCTCTGACCTTGGACCCTATACCTTTGTGAGTTGGCAAGGTGAAGATGAGCAAGCCATGCCTTTGAAAATAAGTGTGATGCAGCTCCATGAAAAGAAGAAGTCCTTCCTTCTCAGTGGGAATATTAGTTAAGTTTGTAAATTCCCTTGTCTCTCTTGTCTCTCTTTTTCTTCCTTTACTATCTTGTGAATTGTCTTTTTGCTTTTATTTTCTTTTTATAACATTTTCAAAACTAAGGTTTGAGAAACATTGTAAAATTGGAAAGAAGCAAATTACTAATAAATCAGTTTTACTACAGAATACCTGCCTCTTATATTCAACGTTCAACATAATTGTTGAATGTAGAACATTGAAATCATCTTGAGCAACAAGAGAAATTCACCATAATTTTTCTCCCCTCACTTTTGGCTCAAATAATTCCAATATTTGATAATAAAATCTGGTTTTGCTTCACATGATAATCATAAAATAATTATTCACAATATTTAATTCATTTGCTATAACTTAATCATTGCCTTTTGGTTTTCTTATCATCCTAGCTATTAGAACAAATTTTTTATCAAGTTTAAACATTTTTATTAAAATATATTTAGGGAATGTCCTCTTCAATTTTCTTGTTCTCAATATTTATTGAAATGTATCAATCTGTAACTGGACTTTTTGCCATCTCAATTATGTTTTTCTTGAAAAAATAATTTATTTGGTTATTTCTCCTGATTTTTGTTACTGTTTGGGCTTTTGTATAATATTACATTTCCTCTACCTGTCTTTCATCTTTCTTATTTTTTCTTTTTCTTTTTATAGTTTTCTTCTGAGTCCTGGTTAAATTCCTTAAATTTGACTTTTATAAATCAGTTTTCTATTGCATCTTATTTGTTTTTAAAACCTATCATAGTTTCAATTAAGCAATCATATTTTTCTTTCTCATGCAATGTTTTCTGATTTCAGATTGTTCCTATTTCACATTTCCTTCCTCCATGTAAATGGATAACATATTCTCTGAAATCTTAATGAGATTATAAATCAGAAAGCTTCTAATCGTGCGTTTTTTTTATTCCGTTGTGTGTTTTTTATATAGTTTTGGTTTGTTTTTATAGTATATCCACTTCATTGAACCAATTCCTCTAAGTATTTAGGTATGCCTTCTTGTTTTGACATAATGCATCTTTTTATAGAACTGGTAGTATTTTTTTTTCTTATACTCAGTTAGAAACTCTTTGTTTATTCTGGCTGCTAGAGAAGGAAGAAACTCTGCCATATTGGGTTTCTAAAATGTTCATTGAAACCACATCCTGTTTCTTTTCCTCACAGAGGCTGTGAACATAGTTCTCAGCATTTTCTCCACTCAGATCCCAGTTGCATTGCTCCTTCAGGGAAACTTTGGTGGTGGAAGAGGGTTAGAAATCTGACCTCAATTCCCTCTAGCGTAAGGATGGTGAGGAAGATGGAGCAGATGAGTACTGCTAAATAACATTCGCTGAGTACTTACCAAGGACTAGGCACTAGACTCAGCACTTACCCTGTTATTTAAATCACAACGCCTTCCTGTTTTGTATACAAGAAAACCAAGGGATAGGGATTTTAATACTTTCTTTTATGAGCATGTAGCCATTGAGTGAAGAGTCTGGACTGAACCCACATTCTTACTCAATTCACTATTTCCCCTTGTTTATTATTTAATTAAAATTTTTTGAAACCGAAGGCATGAGACTGTTGTTCTTCCTCTTTTTGTCACCAATAAAATATTTCTTCCATTTTATATTCTGTTAACCATTCTCATGAATCTTTCAGAAGAATAAAGGTAGAGGGCCTACTTTACAAAAACTAACTTTCCTAGAATACACAAGGAATGGCCACTCAATTACCAGTTTCAGAATCAAATATCTCTGCCTTTCTTAACAATGTAAGAAACTTGAATTCCAGACATTCTAAAAGGCATGACTTTCAAATTTTTTGATATAAAGTTCCTTTCAAAATCTTGATAGAAGAATATTTAAGAAATGCAACTTAAAGACAGACTATGTAAAATCTTTATTTCAGTGGCTTCAGAAACTTGGCTATGAAGCATTATTCCACAGGATTAACTGTCAATTGGTGACACTAGTACCATTTCCAAAGGATTTTGAGTTCTTGCCTATCAATGACCATGTAACTAATATGGTCTTAATTCATCTCAAGAGAATTAAATCATTGAAAAATTTACAAAGCAGCCAATCATAAAAACATTTGTTATACAGCACAATAATATGCAGTGGCTTCATCAAGATTTCTGGAATAATTAATAAAAATTTTTAGCAAAGTGAGATATAACACAAATAGATAAGAAGCTGGAAACTGCAATGATAAGGAATGTAGTAGGCAAGTTTATCGTGACTTTTTTGAGAAGAGTGACTTCTGGGATATTTGAGTCAGAGTCTTTTTTTTATATGATCATCAACACCAATCTGAGTGCTTTACCCATAGGAAATGCTCAGTAAACACTTCCCTGAGAGGTGATGAAGTAGCACTATAATCAGTGTCCAGAGAAAGATAATTAAAACAGAATGTTGCATTGATTTTTCAATTAATATCTGGGGAGAATCAAGTAAGAATGTCACCAAAATTGTATGTTAGCATTTAAAATCCCCATGACACAGAGCGTTTTTGCTTAAGTAAAAGTTAAGCACCTTTTTCACATATATTAAAAACATGCCCTTCGAAAATTACATTTGAAATTGTTTTGGAAATAAAAGTGGTAAACAAATGTAATGGATTATTATTATTTACAGATATATCCAAATTTGGGTATGTAAATGTGAATATTTTTAGTTATTTATTTTAAACTCTGAATTTATTTATTTATTTTTTATTTAGTGGTATAATTACATCATTTTACCAATACAAAGTGTTTCCATCCCTTTTTTTCCTACGAAGACATGTACATCCCATTCTATTCATATATTTTCGGCAGTCCATGTGTTGGAAACAGTAATTGTCATGGAGAAGAAATCAGAGCTTTTTGGTACCAGTTCATCGGGATTATTTCTCATGAAGTAAGAAGTGTTCATTATAAGAACATATTAGCCCTTCGACAAGGGTGAGGGATTTACATGTATGGGCATTTGGGCATAGGTATATGTGTATTAGTGACTGCTTTTAAATATTTCTATTTAGCCACAAAATACCTCCAAACTCTTGTCCTAAACTCAATAACCTCTCTAAAAAAAACTGTATTTTTGGCTTTTTCTCTGAAACTTTGGTATTATAATCTCTCTACTCAGCAGAATTTAAACCCCTGCTTCATCCTCACTTCCTGATTTACCCTCACTACATTCATCCAATAAGTAATCAAGTTATACAGTCTCATTGTGACTATATCTCTGTCATCAGTCATTTCAGTTTCCATTGATGATGCTCTTGGAAGGGCTTTCATTCCTTTTTTCATATATGTGAATATGAATATGAATGTGAATATGAATATGAATATGAATATATATGTATATGAACATATATATTTACTTAATTATAACCTTCTGGGAATTTTATGCCATTAAACATTCTCCAGATCATACTAATATCAAAGACATTTTAATAAATCAAGGTATCAGTTTCACCTTCCTGCTGTATTCTGTCTACCCCAAAATTCTGAATTTCTTTTGTAAAATTAATATCCTTCAAATGCAACCTCCAGCCCTATTCCATTGCAGAACCATCAGAAAGCAAATATAAAGGGTGATGGTTTCTCCATTTTTCTTTACCTACCGTATCACAGAACATGCAAGTTCTAACATAAGAAACCCTCAATAAATGTTTGGGAGAATAAATTATGACTTATTTAGTGAACAAGTTAATACCTATATGTATTAGAGTTTCTGGGCACTGTAATTGAAACCCAGTTCATACAAAGATATAAGAAGAGCATATGAAAAATGAAAACATTATATAGTACTGGGCTTTAAATTATATATGTTTACTAAAAATACAACACCTGAAAGTATACAGAAGAACCAATTTGATAATTATATTGAAGATATCCATGAAACGTTCCATATTCTATATATCTATATATGTTTCATAGATTAAATAACGAAAATAAAATTAGTTAATAATCATTAATTGTCTTTCATTGAGCACATATTTCTTGCTACAAAATAATGTCTTAGATATATTAATTCCAAAATTAAGACTTTCCTCTATCACACAGGGACCAAACACATATTGTAGCTGTCTCCTTTCTACCCCATGCCTCATTTACCAGTGTAGTGTCACTGATGTATTAGGAAGTCTCAATGAATACATGTTTTTTTTTTCTTTTACTATTTTTAATAACCGTGATGTTTAGTATTAGAGAAACGGTTTTTGAGTATGATAATATGGTTTCAGTTCTCTGGCTGTGATCTAGCAGTGTGATTTTAAGAAAGCCATTCAAGTTCTCCAAATCTGAATTTCTTCTTCTCTAATCTGAGGATAATAATAATGCCTACCACACACTCTCATTGTGAGGATCAGATTAAATTGTGGGTAGAAGAGTTACCCGAGTGTTAATGAAGGTGTACCTTTACCAGTTACTTTCATAATTGTTAGAATTTTAGCAATTTTTCATCTTATATTTGATGTGACAATGCACATAAATAAATTTGAATGAGACTGTGGGCTGAATAGCCTCTTGTTCATCTGACAGGGTTGGCATTTGAAAGCTTTGTCCCAAATGTGTTTTTCTCAATTAGCCTAAGATTTAAAAGATGCAAAAGATAGAGGTTAAGAAAATATATAATTAAACTTTATATGGTACATTTAAGATATGTAGTGAATTAATAGGATTAGAGAAAATATTGTGATTATTTGGTGCAATCCTTTCTTCTTAGTTCTCATTGACAAAGTAACTCATGATAGAAAGCTGCCCTAGGAACTGCTGGCGGTACTGAAGATGTAAGGGAGAAGTTCCCCAAACACACCAGCAGGGGATTTCCCTCAGTAAACTTATTGTACTTTCAGTTGTGGGGCAGATGATCATACTTTTTAAAATTACATTTATATAAATTACTTCCAAATTCTGGATTCTCTTTGCCCTCATTTTTTTTCATAAATGAAGTTTTGAACAAATTGACCATGTATATTCTTCATATAATAAAGCATCCTAACTTGTTTTAAAAAAATACTGTAAGTATTTGCCATATTAAAACACTACGAAGTGATAAAGAGATAGTCTGTCTTTTGAGTTGTTTATATAATTGGATTGGGACAATGTCCTTCATAGTGAATTCTTAAAAGGCAAAAATTATATCTAAATAACCTTTGTATTTGTCTCTATCAGATGTTGGCAATATCAGGAGACTCAGTCAAGATTTGACAAATGAATGATTATGAATTAATGGGGAAAATGGTACCACAGAGGTAGAAGTATAGAAGATAAGAAAGAGTTCCAAGTAGGGAGATTGTAAAAGTTTTACTAAAAAAAAGGTGGCATATTAGCTGAGCCTTGATTGATGAGGAATCCAGCAGGGCAACTGTGTGGAGCGAGAACTTGCTAGACTAAAATAAGCGAAGACATTCAAATAGGACTAAACATGTCATAACGTTCAGGTATTGATAACACAAAGGATAAATGGAAAAAAGATACAGAAGAGGAACCTGGTAATGCAGACAGTTTAAATTGTTCTTGGTCTTTAAAAAACAGGCAAAAAGACTGGACTTTTTTTCTGCTGTCAATGAAAGGCCATGTTTTGAAGAAATGCAGGAACTCACCTGTTCTGTACCTTAAGATGACTTCCCTCAGAATAATTTACTAATCCTGTAGAGAAACGAGGAGCAAAGCAGACAGCTGTGCAATGAAAAGTTCTCGATTATATAATACACACAGAGACACAAATGCACACACACACACTCATGCACACACACACTCATACCCACATACACACACAATACATACCTACGTTACTAAATAAAATAAAGTGGATCTAAAGTTAATTGACTAATATAGACAATATATAAATTTTAAAACCTAAACCAACATTGGTGAAGTAATACACTTCTACTCTGTAACATAAAGGCAATGCTCAACCTTTCACCTTTTTATTTTTTGCTTTTTGCCACAGGACAAAAGATTGTGAATGATGTTCTAGGAAAGATTCTCCTATGGCTGGGTTATGCTCAATTATCAATGTACTTTTTGTAATAATGTTGCAAATGCCATTCTCATTTCATAAAATATATTAGAAAGCAAGTAAATTAGAAGAGATTAGCATAGAGATAGGCTTGCACTGTCTCTAGATTTTTTCTTATGTATTTTAATGTAAACAAATGCTTGTAAAAGTATTAGCAGGAAAAAAAAAAAAACATTCTCTGCATTTCATAGATTGGGAAACACCGTTATCCCTTGCATGAGAACCATTGACTTACATACTAAAAAAAAAAAAAAAAAAAATTATTTTAGGGGAAACCCAACTTCTCTTTTAATGTGATTACTGGGGGGGTGGGGGGAGGGGGGGATCCTATTTCCTGAATGCAGTAGGCAACATTTTAAGAGTGATCCTTCTAATCAGAATAGAACTGGTTATCCCAGGTCACAATAATAGTTAAGTTTCATTTCAGTCATTGTACAAACTCATGAATTCTTGAATCAAGTACAGTCATGTCGAACTTATATTTTTTGTCTAAGTGGGTAGATATCAAAATTAAAATACCTAGAATAAGCATGATATTATCAGTAATTTTGTGTTTTTCTGGTTTTCTGAAAATAGGAAGACTAATTTTTTTTCCAAGGGGGGCAGAAGACAAAAAAAAAAAAAAAAAGTGTATTGGAGCAAAAAAGCCTTATTTGCTGTGAAAATTGCAAATGTTTGCCTGGAGCAAATATGTGAAAATTTGCAATTTGTTGTAGGTGTGGAATTTTGCTATTTTTCACAGTGGAAGAACTGTTCTGTGTAGTTTGCTTTTTTCCCTCACTAGATGTGTGATTCTTAGAGAAATTCTGAGATCTATGCATTTTGATGCCAAAGATGGAAAAGTAAACAATTACTCTCAACAATAACTCAAAATTATGCTATGTAAATCAATGAAATACCTTTGTTTTAAAAGTAAAATGGTAGCACTTGTTAGAAGAGCAGTCCCATTATGTATTGAACTTTCAAATAGTAAAAAAATTCTGTATTAATGTGCTATAATACTTTTACACAGGAGTATATTGATATGTAAAATTAAAGAGAAAAAGAGCAGGTGGTTTAAAAATCCTTTAAACTTTTGTAACTTATAAATAAGAGACCTAAAGTTCCGATGTCAATTTTACACATACAAAATTAGATTCAGATACCATATAAAATTGAATTAATTTACTAAACATAAATATTTAACAATTCCAAAATTATGTAATAATAAAACATTCTAGTGACATAAATATATAATGTACATTTCACTTAAAATTTAAGGTATATATTTTTGCAGCTAGATAAGATACATTAATTGTTTAGGAAAAAGGAAATAAAGGAGTACTATATTTTCATCTTGTCAATGTGATACTATGGCTTCCACGTTCCTTCTGTCTAGAAAAAATTGTGAAATACTATATTTGTATTGTCTCTTGCAGCCACTCCCTAGGTGATACTTGCCTAGATTAGCCTCTTAGAAGAAATGCTTACAGCTCTATACCTCTCCTCATCCATGCATGAAATTTTCCGTCCCATTTCTCATGCCATCAGGGACATCTTCCTTTTAAATTCAAAAATTACAATTTGCTTCTTTCATTAAGTAACCTATGTTTTAAGAGATTTCCCAGGGCTCTCCTTTTCTTCCTAGGTAACACATGCCTTTTAGAGTTCTTCTAAAGGAAATGTAGGACATTATATTTCTCTGGGTTAATGAAATTCTCTAATATGCAGAAAGCAGAGCTAGATGGTTTATATTACAGTTATCTGATTAATCTACTCAATTGAAGTATTTTTTAATTAACAATATAGTACTTATATAAAAGTCTGAAAGGCTAGCTTACCATTTTAATAAGTACATACACTGACTTTCATTTTTCAAGTATCAAAATCACTAGAAACTGAAAAACTTTGAAGACTATTTGTGCATCTCCCCAGTGCTTCTTGGAATGCTACATGAAGATATTTTTAGATTGCTTTGGCTTTAGTAAGATTCAGAACCTTTAAAGCTTGTCTTAATATTATATAACTTTAATATAGATAGCTTTTTTTAGGAGTTTTTAAAACCTCACAAAAATATGTATTTATTTTTCTATGTGGCTAAAGAGAAAAATCACCATAAAATGATTCTCAGCGTATGTGTACATAGGGTTAAAAATGGTGGAGAGGTAGACAAGGGAATCATATATTTATAGATATGCTACAGTTTTCTTTCCTTTAAAATAGCAGCCTAATTGAACATAGTAATTGAAAATAACGTTAGACAAAATGAATTTTGAAAGATTACCTATAAAACTAAACATCAATTATAATGTAAGTTCATACTAATAAAAACAATTTAAAATTAACATATATCAAAAATAATCTTTCCCTTAAAAAGAAATAAAATCGGAACTGCAAGTTTATTGCTATATTTTTCACAGTGGAGAACATTTTTTTGAAGTTTAATTCTTTAGTGAATTTCATTTACTGCTCACCCTTCCAGCTAAGCTTCTACTCGCCAATAAGCTTTGCGGAATATCTCCTTTCTACCTCCAGATCGTATTGCTACCCTTTTTTCTTATCGGCCCAATTAGCTTTATAGGCCTTGGCTATCACCAGCCTAACTACCTTGGAGCTCCTAGATGAAAGTTTCTTATCCTAGGCTGTTCTATTCATCAGGAATCTAGCAAAACTTAGGTTTGAATAGTTTCCTATGAAACACCTCCCACTCAACTGATTTGTGGTCCCTAATGAACCATAAGCTGATGGACAATTACTCATTTGGCTGAGGCTCATGGAACATTTAAAGGGTACTTGGGATCTCACAAGGCTGCATATGTGACTTCAATTTAACTTTAGATACAAGATTTTGACACGAGCAAGAAATATAACAAGACTTTAACTAGAATCACCATTTAAGAGCAACTTGACTTGGAATCTCAAGTTCCCTGTGATTGGTGTGCAGATAAACCAAAAAATAATAAGGGTAAAAATTTCCTGCATTTAGAGAACAATACCGAGTTACATTAAATAGAAACTTGGCAGTTTTAAAACATCACCATGATGTATATTGTAACTAGGAAGGGGTTGCATTTTTTTAAGACCACAATCAACATGACTTATTTTTTTGAAAAGGTTTAGACTCATATTATACTTTATTTAAAAGCTAAATATCCAGGGGGAAAAAAGGGACAATGGAAATTTCATTCTTAAAACAGAACAAGAATATAGCTTGCTAAATCTCGTGATTTAAAAAATGCCAATTAAACTTAATAAGCACATTGAGGCACACTTTCCATTAAGCACCTTTTTAGTAACTGCACAAATCATTAACAGGTAACTAAATAATCAGAAATCTTAAGATAGGAAGCTGTATGTTTAGTAATTGCCCGGGGGCTACTTTTAATATCATGAGATTCAACATCCCTGGTTAGAGTGTGAAGCACAAAGATGAACACATAGCAAAATAAAAGGCAACATCTCATATATTTAGTGTACTCCCTCCAAAGCATCCTCATCCATCCCAGGCAGGCCGCTCACTGAAGAGTTTCTGGGCACAGGTACACACTAAGGTCTGACACAGGTGCTTGGTCTCATCAGCTGAGAACAAGGGTTGTTTTGTTATTTTTATTGTTGTTGCTTTCTGTTCTGCAGTTAGGAGTGTGAGGACAGTATTATTGTTTAAGTCTATGTGGCCAGGTCACTACTGCAAATTTAAGTGTGCTGCTATTGCAATTTACTTACTATAAGAATGTTTTTTTTTCGATTACTTTATTACTTTATATTTTTGATTACTTTTATTACTTTATATTTTCATATTAAGCTATCCTTCACCATGGTCCACTATACAATTAAATGCCAATAGTAAGTAACGGTGTGTATCATAGTAAACAAATTTATAAAGGAGAAAAGAGAACAAAAGAAAGAAGAAAGTGAGACAACGAAAAGGGCCTATAATTTTAAAAACATTCTTAGTTAGATATTTATTTTGACACGCTGCAGGGCTTAAGCTGTGGAATAAATTCTACCTTCACACAGAATGTTAAACAATATAGAAGTTCTGTTTAAGGATGATGCACACAATGAAGCAGTTTGAATAGTCAGGGGAAGATTTAAAGGGGGTTGAAGAGTTATGGGCTGTTTCTAAAATCTCAATGACTATCCTTTTCCCAGACCCCATTTTTAAATTACTATCAGATAGAACGGGGTGCTTCAGCAAACAATTATAACTACCATACATAATTGTAATACATCTTACCAACATAGTGAATTTACTTTTCTTTTTGTAACACTGTAATTCATTTCCACTAGGCGACTGTGCTAATTTTCTCAAATGCTTAATATTGATTTTAATTTTGGAATTTCAGGTTGTGAAAATATTCTCCTGGAGTTATTTCAATATCCCACATCTCAAAACTTTTTGACAACTGATATGATTAAAGGAATATACTGATGTTACTGATCATTAAAACATATCTATTTTTGTAACAGCTTGTGTGACATTTATTCAAGTCCTCTTTTTATTTATTCATTTCTCAGTAAATAGAAAAACTTTGGGGTCCTATAGGAGCTGTATTGTATGGAAAGTATTAGCACTATGCACAGTAATCAGTCTTCAGAAGACCTCATACCCTCAAAAGTGGTGTCCACACTATTTTAATAGGGCAATCAAAAGAAGCTATTGTAGTAAAATAGAAATTAGAGGCAGTTATTGTAGTAAAGTTCATTCTCATTAACAAAAAGATGGCCTATAGTTTTATTGAATTGAGAAAATTAATGAATTACGCAGAGTTTATTTACTCATATATTTGAATTTGCCTGTGCCTTGGGATTTTTTCTTTCCATTTTTTTGTTTTGTTTTGTTTTGGTTTGGTTTTGGTTTTAGTTTTGGAGAGAATGTGCTCTTTCCTAGATTTAGTAATCTTGACTATCTGCTGTTACATAACTGACAATATTTAATGGAACCACAAGAAATTGCCCCTTTTATTTGCAGATAAAAAAATGGTTGAATATTGACAATTTTATACACAGCAACTTACTTCTAGGTGGTGTGGTTTAAGAGAGAAGGATTGGATAATGAGCAAAATGGAATCTGGCTAATAATTTTCTTTTTGAGTTTTTATAGTACCCTCTAATAGTATAGTTGCCCATGTTTTTTTCAAAGATAATCGTCAACATTGTTCAGTTAACTTATATATATTGTAAAACTTGTAGCAGAAACTCAAAAGTTGTGAAAATCATTTTCTTTGGCTCTTCTTATAATGACAAAGTTGTGATATCAATAAACTTGCCTGGATACAATTTAAAATGTTTTCAGATATTGGAGAAGCATAACAAAATTAAATTTTGCTTTAAATATTACAGTGATTGAGATCCTTTTATTTTATGTGAAAACATATTGTTTTCCTTTAATACCACTTATTATTATATGAAAAATAGAAATGTTGTTCTTGGAAATTTAAAAATGTTTAATATGTAAGTAAACAAAAGTCTTAAAATAGGCTAATGAATGTAAATCTTCATCTGCTAGCCACTTAATGTGATGTAAATGATTTTGGGTTTCTAGGCTGAGTCAAGTCAACATGCCCAGAAAATCAACCAATCAAAACAAATACAAAAACAAAAATCTAAGTTTCTATATGACATTATACTTATTTAATGACATTATATGACATTATACCTATTTAATTGAATTGGCCATTCAATTAAAAATATAAAATCTCTATTTTTATATTCAAATATTATTTTGAATTATTCACTTTTGAGATTTTTTTAGTATTAAAAATTTTAGTTTTAACACATTCTTTTTAATGACCACTCCCTAAGCTCTTGAAATAGTTCATATGAATCCTTTTCTTTATCATACTCGTGTCCTGGAGGTAGTATACCCAAATATCAGGTATACTATCATGCACCTTTGAGCATGGTCTGGTCTGTTTACTCAGCGTTCTTTTAAATGGCACTAACTACTACTAAGAAAATGCTCAAACAAGCTGAACCTGATCCAGAATCTGTCATGAAGGATAGAAAAACACCTGAAGCTAAAGTGTTTTGCTAGTTTTGTTCTGATGAAAAAGACCCAGGGAAGAATTACACACATAAAAAAGGCAAAGGAGAAATTCCAGGAGGCTCCTATTCCTAGTTTTGTCCCTTTCCCCTCTATATCAGCCTGTTTGCCCCCAAATAGAAAGAACTGGTGTCTTTACACTTCCATGTGTCACCATGAATGAAACTGTACTCTCAGGAAAGAAGATAAAATGACAAGTATATAACTTGCAAATAGCTCTTTGCACCCATGGTATATGTTAGTGAAAAGAATAACATTTTGAAGAACATTAGTATCCCCAGTATCAAACAAGGACATTGAAGCCCAGAGAGATGATTTACTTCATCCAAGGTTTTACAGAGATTATGTGGGGAGGCTAAGATTTTACCTCAAATCTTGTGATTCCAAATTCATCATTTTTTTCTATGCTAAAATAATGCCTAAGTAATCCATTTACACTGAGAAATAAAAAAGATTGATAAAGATTTAAGTAGTGATACTAAAATTACTTGGAGAACTTAAAAAAAAAACTGTAAAGATTTCTAAACTTCAGCTTTATAGATGTGTAAAAAAGTCTAGGTGTTTACAAGGTGTCTGGTTTTGTTTGTTTTTGTTTTGAGTTTTCTCTAGGAATCAGCTCCTCAGACTTGGGAATGTCTTAAAAATATTGAGATATCCTTAATGTATATACAGGAATATCTACATTTTTTCAAAGGAAAAAATATTTTAAGCAAAACATTTCTATTCAAAGAAAATTATTTTGAGAAGGCATTATGAGGAGGGGGGATTTCCTGACAACTCTGAAATCATGTCATGAATGGAGAGGTACTTACTCTGCTTTCTAAAAAATGTATTTTTGCTTCCATATTGCATGCTTGGACCCTGGTTAAATCCTAGATTTGAAAAATAAATAAGTCAGTAGGCTGCTTATCAATTTTAGTAGAACTCAGACTACAAGAAAAATAAAGCTGTTTCAAATGTTAACTTCATCTCCTCTGTTAGCTTCATGAACCTCGGAAAAATATTTAGCTAATCTGGATCGTAGTTTGTTTAGCCACTAACTGCTGATATTCATATGTATC
The DNA here is from genome assembly GCF_902729225.1 of Pteropus medius. Classification (NCBI taxonomy): domain Eukaryota; kingdom Metazoa; phylum Chordata; class Mammalia; order Chiroptera; family Pteropodidae; genus Pteropus; species Pteropus medius. The sequence continues at coordinate 12,480,039 of NW_024354875.1, read as the reverse complement.
TCATGGGGTTGTTCCAAGAATAAAACATGTTGTCATACAGTGTTTGGCTTAGTAGGTGTACAAAAAATCTAACTAGCATTCACTGAAGAAGAATGCAGTCTTTGAGCAGCAAACTTTTGAATCAAAGCTCCTTCCCCTTTGTCAGTGTTCTCTACCTTGTGTTACATTAGTCTTCAAAGATACTGTAAAAAATAAGGCTCTATAAACAAATTTGTTTGGCAAATTCTGAAGAACTCATTGTCATTTAGAAATTCATAATAAACAGATAAAAAATTTTGAGTTTTTCATGAAAAGAAGACTATCATAATTTAACCCATCATTTCTGTAAACATGTAGCTATGGAAGCCTTATCCTCATGGGACACCTATTAATATTCTGAAAATAATATCTCAAAAAGCATGTTTGCGAAAAAAAATATTTCTTTTATTACTAATGTGAACAACACATATAATTTTGCTTTTAGGCAAATTGAGATTGGGTAAAATGAAATTTCAGAATTTAAAATTTAATTACGTGTAGGTAATATTTATACCCACATTGTGATGGCATGCCAGAATAAAACCTCTCTATAATACAGATCACATGTACAGCTATAATGCAGACACTTTTTTTTCCATTTGCATGTAGGTAGAATGTGTATATGTGTGTGTATGAGTACATGATTATATGTGTGTGAGCTTGTGTGTGCATGTGTACAATTTGATATGTATGTATGTAACCACTATGTTGAGTTTTGAATAATTCATGAAATGTAATTTCCTATTAAAATAAAAGGTATAATTACTCTTATGCAGTTTTAATCTTTACCCGGTATGATATATTTAACTTTACTAAGTTTTAGAAAGCCTATTAATTTAAACATCAAATCTGAGTAAAAATTTTAAATAATAGATGGTTATCAGACATAGGGTTGTGATCACTTCGGTAACTATATTAATGTTGAATAATTATGTAGTACACCTGAAACAATTTAATACTATATATTAACTATGTTTTAATAAAATAATGCAATAAGTTCTTTTAAACTCTGCTCTTTTAAATTCTATACTATTTTCCCACATTCTGTTCTGTTCCTCAGAGTTCATCTCTACTGGCTGGTATTTTTTCAGATAACCAGTTTATTTAGCAAAAACCAGAGAACTGAAAATTATGTTGCACACAAAGCAATATTTAGGTTCTTTCAACATTTGAAGCAAAACAACAAGAGGTTTGATTTCCTCTAAGACCAACTTAGGGTCACTGCTTGTTTGTTTTCCTTTACATGGGCACTCCAGTGTTCCTTAACATCCAATTTGCTTTCAATCAGTAGGTTTTTAAACGACAGGAGGAGTCCAGCCAAAATAAGCCATCCTTCTGCCAGGTCCAAAGTCTCCTTTCCTCCTACTCTCTCTGGGTTTCCTCTTATAACTTTACCCTTCACTTAGTTCCATGGAACTTGCCTGGGCCTTCTGAGGGACATTTAACATCAGGGAGTTGTAACTTATTTTAAACAAAGTGGCAGAACCACTGTTCTTAAAGAAGGCAAGTGTTGGCAGAAAAGCAAAAAATGAACACAAGAAGAACAAGCCTTGTCTTAATTTGTCCTTGTTCATAATGGCTCTTCCTGATTCTGAAAATCTGGATTGCTAGAAAAGGGACCATCCCTTACCCATTTCCATTTATATACATATAAATATAAATAAATAAATAAATAAATAAATAAATAAATAGATAGATAGATAGATAAAGTGGATAAAGAAATAAATAAATAAAATAATAGGTGTATATGTGTATTTTTTAAAGTATGAATTGATATAATACAGAGAAGGTCAAATTCATAATCTAAAAAAAAAAAAATCGTTTGGCATGGTAATTACTGCAGAAAGCAGTAGAAAGTACTTCCACCATTTAAGAAGGCACTGCTTTCTGCCCTTTCCTTTTATTCTACTCTCTAAGCAACATGCTCAGATTTACCCAACTCTGATTTGTCTGCAAAACTCAAATCATCCAATTTTTCTGAACACAAACTTTAGTAAAAAAGGACTATTATTCATGCAGTCCATTAAATCACACTGAAGACATTTTAACTCACTTGGATTTAAACATCTAACCGAATGTACCTTGGTTTTCTTTTCTGACTTCTCCCCTCTGACATCCCTTTCATTTACCAGGAACCCAAATCACCTATGGCAATCATGAACTACAGCATTTAGGAGTAGGAAACCTTTCCTAAAGATGCATCTAAAAATGATTTTTTCTCATATCAAGAGCCCTTTAAAATTCTTTTTTAAAATAACACTTTGAAAAAAATAACATCTGTTTAAATCCTTTTATCATGATTTAAACACATTTTCAGTTATCACATTTTTCTTTTTTTCTTTTTTTTTTTTAAGTTCTTTTTATACCTGTTACCATGGACACAATGTTGCTTGCCTCAGAGTCTAATTAAATGGTTACTTGCTCAGCCAGGGAATTAGAGAATAATCACGTGTTGGGGGAGTGGTTTTAAAATCTGAGGAAACTTGTTTAGGGCCTCTTGATAGAAATTTTTCTCCTCTATCAAAATCCTCTTTCCATTTTACAAGAAGTGTTTTGACCAATAAATCACTAAAACAGACCCAACATATTTAGAAGCTATTTAGAATCTATAGGCCAGATTTTAATTTTATATGCTTCTGGTCTCCGGGCAGGTTTCCATGGGTTATAAAACAAAGATCTGATATCTGTACATATGAGTGGGGCGCAGGGGAAAGCAGGTATAGAAATAAATCCTCTTCCTGCTAACTTATTGAATATATAACATTTGGTCCAATATAGAATTAAATTATATATTATATGTGTGTGTGTGTGTGTGTGTGTGTGTGTGTGTGTGTATGAAGATTTCTAAGTTTCAATTCATCTTCCAATAAAACTACCCTCTATCAGTTTTTATATAGTTGATTCTCTCATTTTAGACAATATGTCTTTGTTGTTGTTTTTGTTAAGAGAAAAATCAAATACTTTTAAATGGTTAAAACCTTTGTTTAAATTTAATTGTGATAATGGGTTTGGCACATCATCAAACAAGCATTTTAAAACTGGATAAGGCAGAAAGACCTTCTTATTCTTTTTCCATAACAGTGCTTCTAAGAGTATATTGACAATGTTGACTACCAGGGTACTTAGAATAGATGGTATTAATGCATAAAGTTACCATGGTTGTCCAGCAAGGATATAAATTCAGTATTAAAATGTCCAAGGCTAGAGAAACTTTACTATATTTACCATTTTAGTGTAGTCTCTATATTGTCGAGCGTAATACTAGAGTTGAAATGTCTTCAGAAGATTATTTAACATGAGAACCCTATCTTCAAATCTTTCACAAGCTTTACTTGATGATTCAATTATGCTGTAGTGTTTTCTCATTAAATAAAATGCATAGAAATATGAGATTCTATTGAACAGAAATGCACTAACAAGTAGTAGGAAATCAGTGTAGAGTTAATGAGAAGTAGATCAGATGGTATGACAGGAAGTCAGAACTCAAGGGTAACTTCTGATGTTAATAAACTCTAAGGCACTTTGCTGAACAATTACTTAACCTCTCTAAAACAGAAAGAGTGGATCCATAGTCTCTCAGTTTTCTTCCAGCTACAACAATCTGTGATAGACCGATTTTCCACTAACATCTAAATCCTATCTCTCAAACTGCCAGTGACAGACTGGCAATCAAGAATCACATTTCCCTTCACCATGAGTTTACTTATACATATGGGGAATTAGTTATTGAGAGTTAAGAAGGAAATTTCATAATTGACAAACAGAATCTCCATAAATTTTATAAAGAACTCTGAGATTTCGTAAAACTTAATTACGGTAGGTGGTTTGGGTTTCTAACCACAAATATCTGAATGTTCAATTCCTTTGTCATTAAGGTAACTTATACAGAAAATATTAAAGCTTTTTTGATCTAAGACTTGGCCTTGTGAAAAAAAAAATACTTTGTTAATCTATGGTTGCCAGTTACCTTTTCTAAAATTTTAGTTTGTAATTATTATTTGGTTAATTTTATTTAACTCATTCAACAAAACTAGTGGTTTTTCATTGAAACAGAGTGCCTATGTTTTTAGACAGACTCTTAATTTTGCTAAAAACAAGAAACTTACTAATTTATTATATTTTCTTCAAACAGTCAAAATCACAGTTTTTTCATTGAGCCTATAGGGAAAAAAAAAAAAAAAGCAAGCAAAGGGAAAAAAACAATAAAAAAGAAAATATGCTTCTCATTTAACCCCTAAGTTGTTTCTTCTTTGACCATTTTGCTAATGATTTTATCAAACAATATGCCATCACTTGAATGAATGATTCTTGATCTCTCCCATCACATAGTTTAGAACCCACAGAGGCAAGAAAATCTTTGTAAGGATGTGAAATGACTCTGACTCGATCAGAAACTAAAAAATAAAAAAAATAAAAAGAGGCAAGTACTTCCAGAAAGTCAAGTTTGGCCTTAATCCTGTTACTGTGAGAATCAATTTTAAAATGTAAACAGAAATTCATTCACTTTTATCTAAATCTATTCTTTCAAGGTTGGGAAGGACATAAGAATAAGGAAAAGTACTGCATGACCTGTGTTGTCTTCGTTATACTAAATATATGTTCTTCCTTAATCATTTTAGAATATTTAAGAAAAGTTCAAATTTTGAAAATTAAATTAAATATAATTTCAAAACAAAAGATCACACCAAATCTAAAAGATGTTATAATTCACACATAGATACTTTCAATCTAAATAGTATTTATTCATCGAAGGACTATTTAGTAAGCTTTTTCTATGTGCTGAGCACCCTTCTAGGTGGTTCAGACACAGTGAGGAACAAAGACAAAAATTATTCTCTCATGGAGTTTGTATTCTTCTGAGAATTGCAGATGATAAACAAGTAATTTCAGAAAACAATAATATGAAAAAAGTTAAAAATAATTGGGTAATGGTCTATTTCATTAGATTGAAAGTGTATGAAGGTGATATTTAAGCTAATAATAAAATGACAAAGGGAAACAAAGCATGTGAAAATGTGAGAGGGAGAATTCCCAGAAAAGAGTCTTAAAGGCCATGGTCAGAAGTTTGAATTTCTCTATTTGAGGTGGAAAGTTGCTAGAGGATTTTAAACAGAGGTGTGTCCTACATAATTAGATTCATATTAAGTAGTTCCTATTCCTTGGTAAAATCTCAGTTCCAAATCACTTTCTTTAGGAAGCCTTCCTTGATCAACTAGAATACTCTGTTAAGATTTTGACGTTATAAACTTTGTCTGCTCTTGTTTATCTGGTATATTCTTATTCCTAGCACAATGTTCTATAAATACATAAAGTTATGTATTCTATAAATATATAAATACATGAATAATAAATTAATAAGTGAATGGAAGTTTAAATTAAAAAATTGAAGAATTTAGAATTCTAGAAATTATAGATATTGAATACTTCATAGATTTTGAAAAAGACAAAAAAATTTAGGTAAATCTATTTCTTCTTCCCTGATCCACCTGAGCTGTCATGAGGAAGGATAATCTCATAGTGAAAAAAAAATCAGCTCTGGTCTGGAACCAAGGATACAGATATAAATGGCATTGATAATTTTTTTCTCTGATTTTGTTCTTTGTTTGATTAGCTACGAACTCAGTGTGTCCATCTGTCTCAAGTGATTCTACCCTTTGCTTATATTACAGATCTTCCTGATATTTAATGATAGTAGATCTAGAGAAAATGGAACAACATATTATACTTGCTATGCTTTCTTCATAATAGGTGAGTTTATATTCTCTAGGAACAGGTCCACTCACTTAGTGGACAAAGAATTTGTTCTGAGTTTAACTCTTGTAACTAGAAAAGGAAAAAAAAAAAAGACTTTAACTATACTAAAATACAGAAACAAGTAACCCTAAAGTAATAGGAAACATTATAAGAACCAGAATGCATGGTTGAAGGATGAGACAGGTGTTAGACCATGCAAAGTATTGTAGACAACTTAAAAAAATCTTGTCTGTGTCTTAAGATTAATGGAATTTTGCATAGGAAGGGAATGAAACAGATAATGGCATTGTAAAGTTTTATTTTGAAAATACAACTCTGTCTTCCTTATGTGAATAATACAGGTACAACAATAAGTGGTTATTTGGTGCCCTTGGTAAGAGATGGTGGTACCTTAGGCTAGGGAAGAGATAGTGATGACATAAAAAAGGTAAATGCATTAAAGAAATGTTTAGAAGGCAAAAGCTACTGATATTGGGTGGTAGTGAGGGAGGTGAAGGTAGTCAATCTAAGAATGACTCCTAGACTTCTTCTGAATGCCATTCATTATAATAAGGACACTGGGAGAAAAAAAAGTTTGAAGAAGAGGGTCATGATTTGGGTTTTAACATGATAAAATTGAGATTCCCCTGGAACTCTATTGGTAAATTCAAATAGACAATTACATAGGAGTCTAGAACTTAGAAGAGAATTCTAGAACTATACATTTGAAAGATATTAGCTTATGGAAAATAATTGACATATGTTTTACTAAATTTATTTACTAGAAGCAAAGAATGTAATGAGAAGAGGACCTGGCACTGAGCCTTGAGAGACTTTAGAAAGAATGGGATTAGCCTGCAAAGAAGACCAAAAAAATATGTTGTATCATAAAGCTAAAGGGAGAGAATGAGCCAGTTTTAGTATAGTTTGCCAATTTTATTCATCTAGTCAAAAAATTTATATATTAAGCACTATGACATAATATTACTGAAGGTGTTGGACATTCAAAGAAAAGTGAACCACAATTTGTAATAATACTGCTTTAATAAAAATCTAAGTAGTTCTCTTAAGAAAATCAAGTTTGAAAACAAGAAAATTGATATTAACTTAATTAAATTCAAATATTCATTATATGTACTATATTCTCAGGTATGCTTTATTTCACACAATCTCTCTGTTTTTATGAGAATGCATTATTTGACCAGGAAAGAGAAGACTGTATGTAGTTTAAGAAAATATTATACTACCTTGACCTTTTCGATATTCTATATTTTGATTGGCTAGGTTGGAATATCTCATCATGTCCATCCAAGTAAGGGCAAGACTATAAACACTATGAACTTGACTAGTCAGCCAATCAAATTATAGAGTGTTATAAAGGTCAAAGCAATACAATATGCTACTATAATTTACATAACATATGTGAAGCATTATAAGTCCAATATTTCATTGTTCAGACAAGGATTGAACAACATATAAAGGCATAGAATAAATACATTCTCTTGATAATAGAATCGGGAAAATTTTCTTGAGAACCCCACAATTGCTAATAGTTTAAAAAAAAATGGAAAGAAAAAGATATTTATTAGTTGAAGTGAGCTAAAGGCAAGAGATAGGTAGTAGAAAGTTCGTAGAGAAGTTCCAAGAAAGTGGAAGAGTGGTAAGAGATAAGTGGTTTGAAAATCAAAAGATGTGGATTCTATATCTTGTTCTGCTACTAACTAGTTACAAGACTATGAAAAGTTATAGGATTTCTTAGCACTCATTTTATTATCCTTTGAAGGAAAGGTAGAGTCATAATTATTGATTTCAATATTAGGTGACAAGATTTTTAAAAGTATACAGCAATAAATATAAAGTTGTCCCTCCCTTCAAAGTACATACAATCTGTGGAGCATAAGACAAGTAAATAAGCAACTAGTTAGGTTAGTTTAGGTAATGATCCAAGGAGCATCTTAGCATAGACCTTCCCACAGTCTGTCATTGTTCTCTGCTTCTGCCCTTGTGAAAAAATCTACATTTATATATAAGATGTAGAGTATCAGTACAATTCCCGTAAATCTTATGGTGTGGGCTCTTAAACTCTAAATCAGAGAAACAGTTTGAGATTCAACAATGAGGCAATAGAAGGTTCTACATAATGATGCTACAAATGATATGACTCACATTAGGAACCTACAAAATCAGCCCGTAAAATTTGCCTAATATTATAGGAAAAAGTAGCTACTACTATTCCATTTGACTTTCATTAACATTTTCTAGGCAGAATATGATCTGTTATATTTTTTTTTCCTTTAAATGTTACTATTGATGTTTAAATAAACATTCATTTAATGTTGAAAGGGCAGGGAAGGGCAATGTACCCAATATGAATTTTAAAAACCTATACTTTCTAGGTCAATCATAGAAATATCAAAGACAAAAAAAACAGAAATAAGTTGTAACAGTAGGTTATGAGAATGCTAAGTGAATTTTCAGAGGAATAATACATTTTTTTTTGACAAGTAACTTAATTTTGTGACTCATAATTTCACAAGCCAAATCAAGAGCAAAAGTATTGAGTGATAAATGAGAGAATATAATTAGCTATCTCTGTTCAATTAAAATTATAGGAAAAGGACATTTAAAATTAAACAATCATTCCAAATGCTGAAAATGACTGGTAGATAAAATTACTTTACACACATTTAACACACAAAATGGATTTGCAAGAGTATATTTAGAATTTCTTTTGGTCTTTTTATTTTGTATTAATTATTTTAAATACGTATGAAAAGTGCATAAGCAAATATGACCCTTTTAAAGTTTGTGGTTATTTATTGCTCATTCTATACCAAATCTGCACTTAGGGAATAATTTTGGTGTCTCAATCTTCACAACTTCAGTAATTTCATTCAAAAATTATATTAAGTATACAGAATTTCTAAAATACAAGAATTAAAACCATTGAAACAAATGAAATTTATCTATATATGATGTATATGTATATATGGAAATACATTTAAAAGGAGATAGAAGATGATCCCCAGGGAATAAATTTTTAAGAATTTCTTGGGATAGAAGATTTATTGTGATCCGAGGAAAGATAGCTCCCTTGGACTCACATTCTTAAATCACCCAAATTATAAAGAATCGAAGTAATCAGTGTAAAGTTGGCTAATACATTTAATACTTTTCAAAACATAAAGTCTTTGATATGATTTAATAAAGCAATTATTTTATTTTGCACATGAATACATTGAAGTGGGGAAAGGCTACATGACTTGTCCAAAGTCACACATTTAATTAGTTGCAGAGCTCAAAATAGTCTGAAAACTTCCCATCTCACTCAAGGTAAAACCAAGGGCCTTACAGTGGCTTTCAAAGTAATGTTATCCAAGGTCCAGGTAGACATTGATGATACACACAGGGTTTGATGGAAGAGAATATAGTAATTGGATAATTCACAGAGGTTTGAGTAGGGTTAAGGAATACAATGATGGAGGTAAAACGCCGAGGGAAGAGCAACAGTGAGAAGACATTTTCACTCCCAGACTTGGGGTGGAGGGGGAGGGCGAGGGGGCGGGGTACAAATGAAACACTTTTCAGTTTCTAGAGGTGAGGCACTCCTTGGCTTGTGGCCCCCCTTTCTGCATCTTCAAAGCAGAAACTGCATTTCTATGGCCCTTCTCTCACTGACCACAGTCAGGAAAGGTTGTTTCCTTTTAAGGACTCATATAATTAGATTGGGCCCTTTGGGATAATCCAGGATTATCTCCAATGTTAAGATTTATAAACTTAATCATGTCTGCTATATTGCTTTTGTCATGGAAGGTGACCTATTTATAACTTCTGGGGATTAGGGCATGGACTTCTTTGGAGGGTGCTATACTGTATACCACAAGTTTAGAGAACATATATCATTGCAATCATCACAATTTGTTTCAAATTTCTCTCCAAACATTCCCCATCTTTTTCATTTCCTTTATAGCCAAACTTCTGAAAAATTTTCTATATTCACAATCTTCAAATCATTCTCTTCTATTTGCTTCTAAAACCAAAGCAATTCAGACTATCATCTCCCCTCTCCACTGCAATAGCCTCTTTCAGTATTATCAAGATCTTACAGATAAAAGGGACATCTTTTAGTTCTTATACAATAGTATTTGTTATTATTAATCCACCTTGCTTAATAATAACAGTTTTCTGATTTTTTTCATTACTTTTCTTTCAGTTCCATTTCAGCCTCCATCAAGAATGTTGCTTTTTCTGTCTACCCTTTAAATATTTTCACTTTCTTGATTTTCTCATAGGCTCCCAGACAAAAAGTACACATTTTAATTTTTTACTTGAGACCCAACTATCCGACTCAGCAGCCTGTTTTATTTTATCCCAGTGAGGTCTTCCTACACTCTTATTGCCTCACAATCCAGAATTGCTTTGGGAATAATATCTATTGAATATTTTTGTAGCATAATTTTTTAGACAAATAATCTCATTTAATATTCTTAACAATCTATGAGATAGGTATTTTTAGTATCACTGTTTCCCAGCTGAAGAAAGATCCAGCAGGATTAACTAATTTGCTTAAGGTCAAATAACTAAGAAATTATTTGGTAAAGAGGAAATAAATAATGTTCCCAAAGAAATAGTTTGTTGTTTGTCAAACCAGATTATAAGGAAACGTTTCTCTTTGTTTTCTTTTCTTTTTCTTTTCTTTTTTTTTTCCCGTTGAGTGGGAGAAAAGAGGAATCAAAATGAAATTTTAGGTAAAACTTTAACCATTCCCACCTTTGTTCTTCAATTAATGTACTGTCTCTAGGAATGCAATACATGTAGAGGTGGATAGAGTTACTGATTATAACTCTGTCTTCAGTTTAGTCAGTAACTCAGAAATGTGGATTAAATGCACAGTCTGTAATGAACATTGTGACTTTAACCTGACTTCAATTATGGCTTTTGTAGTAAATGTCCCCAGCCTGAGTTCTAAATAAACATAAAATAATGATTTTTTTCCCCACTGTCCATTAAGTATGGAGATTGAAATAGAGAGAGTAAGGTTCTGAAGCCTTTGGGCAACCATGTGGAGAGGAAGCACCTGCCCTCACACCCTGGGCAATCGCCTTGCACAGCAGGTGTCTGTCTACCTTCTGGGCCCCGCATGACCTGCTCTATTTGCTCTGTGTCTCTCTCCCTATCTATATTTTTCTCCTATTTATTTTCCCTCTCTTCTCATCCCACTTTTTCTCTTTCTGTTTTCTCTTCCATTATTTCTCTCCTTTCCTCTTTCTTTCATCCTCTGTGAAGAGAGTTTCAGTTTCAGTTAGCATTCAGAATGAATCTTACTTGCTCTAGTCTAGTTGATCCATCCTGGCTATGAGGTTCATACAGTAGTAGTGTAAGTTGGTAGAAAGATTGCAGAGTAATAAGAGAACCAAATAACATTGAAAGCTGCATTGTTAAGGGCTGACGAGCCAATTTGATAACCTATCTTAAATTTAACATTCTAAAAATATGTGTTTCTCACCTAGAAAATATGCCAAATTTCTCATAGGAAGTTTTAATATTATTTGGTTATATTTTAGAGGATTTAAAGCTTTTTACATATTCTGCCTGGATACCATGAAAACCCAAAGCAAATAAAAAGAATTAAAAACTCACATTGAACTGTTAAAATACATGTCCGTGGCTATGTTCTTTCCACAGAGGTATTTGAAGAAGATATTGCCAAACTGTACTTGTTATTTTACCCTGACAATTATAATTACAGAAGCACCTCTCAAAGCAGTAATCTCTAAAATATGTCATATTTTTAATTTATCGTACCATCTTTCTCAGAAAGCATCTTCTTTGTTATTAATTTATTTAATGTCTGCCTTCTCCATCTTTAAAGGAAGCTCCATGAAAGCAGAGAAATTGTCGTATTTTGCCCCATATCCTTGGCACAGAGCAATTATCTAGCCCATGGTAGAGAAAAACAAGTTAAGGTGACCCTTCAGGACTCAATCTGAAATCCTCTTTCTGAAAACTGAATTTGATGGGTGTTTGCTATCACCCTACTGAGGTCTTCGTGAGTGAATAAAATGAATGAAAATGAGTAAATGGGAACAATTTACTGAGAGTTCTGAAAGTTTGTCAGACTTTCCATTATCCATTCATTACAAGTCAAAAGCAAAAATGCTGCTGATTATATATTTCCTAATATACTTCTAGAATTTAAGAGACTTTAAAGTATGGCAAATCTTTCTTTCATACTCCTGAAAGCCTCTGGGCTTGCCATAGCAAGAAGAGGAAAAACGGGGAAAAAAGCTGTTTGTATACTTTCAGCAACAAAATTTTTAATTTTATTTCTTCATTCTTTTAAATGCAAAAATAATTCTTATTGTGTATAAGTTATCATATTAGACTAGGAGATGACACATAACTTCACCCATTAGAGGGTGTGATATTTTGGAAACACTACTCTAGGTATGACTTCCTCTATTCTAGAGGTCCTCAAAATTAATATGGTCCTAAAGACCTTTCTTAGGCCCATACCTACCTCTTTCACCTCATTTCACTTTTGTCAGTTTCTTAAGCGCCAAGTGCTCTTAATTATCCTAGAACACATACATGCTCGTGACCCAGACAAAACACTATTTCTTCTAATCTCTGCTAATTAATTTTTTTTTATTTCTTCTTATCTAAAATACTCATAAATGTTTGAGAAAAACACTTGTCCTTTCTTGCTAGGTCAAAATGTTCTGATATATTCTCACTATTCCACACAAATTCTTATTCTAAATACAGTAGCTCTTTTACATTTATTTCTGTGATAATTTAATTCAGATCTGTCTCGACCCCTCTTCTGCAAGCTCCACTATGGGCAGAGAGAGTACTGAAAAATATTTGTTGAAAAATGTAAATGCAAAACCAATAGGCTCTATCTCCTAATGGTGGATCTATTGAATGCTACTGGGCTTTAAATTCTGATTTAGTACATTTAACAGCAACAAATTAAAGTCGAACAAACAAAACAAAAACTGAGAACAAGTAGTTGTTTTTTTTTACTATAGATACTTCACGTTATGTCAACGTGCAGAGAGTGGATTATATTTTTAATTTAGTCGTGAGTGTGTGGTGCCATACAAATACAAATATGGCAATAACCTATCTCATATGTCTGTTATTCAGTTTATCTCCTTTTTTTCTTTTCACTTTTTCTAAATTTCACCCATTATTTCCCTCAATCCCATGCTAACACCTAAAGATTGGAAATAGTAGAAATCAGTAATAAGGTGTAATTCAGTTCTAATATTCATTCAAAGCCTTGAATTCATTCATTCATTCATTCATTCATTCATTTATTCAACCACAAACATATTCAAAAATCAAATATTTAGCACCTAGAATACAAGTTATCATATGGATAACAAGAATATCTTGATATACCAAATGTATAAAAAGTTCCTATTCTCCTGCAGTCCTTAATTTAATTTAGAACTGAAGATAATCACATAAATAGCTGCAATAAAGGCCAATGGGATGAGTCATGCCAATTGTTTAAACTAAGCATGAGAGAATTTCAGAAGAAGAGAACATGGCTTGTAGGTTATGGGGAAAGGGAAGATATTAAGAAAGAAGCATTTGCATCGTACATTAAAGAATTGGAGGAATATTGTTAGATTTAAAGAAAACGGAAAGAGAATGGCATTAATAAGAGTGAGGAGGTCAGAGGTATCAATGGGGTGTAAAAGAAACCTAGTTTAACTGATGTGTAAGAATACAGTGTAGAGCAATAAGAGGTCAATCTGGAGAGAAAGATTGAGCTCATTTGTCAAAGATCTTGAATTAAGGTGACTAGACATTCTATTTGTCTGTGATCGTCCTGTTTTATTCTCTTGTCCAAGCATCCCATCTGGTTTGGTATTTGAAAATATTATTTCCTAGATAATTATGAGTAGAACTGCTTTATAAGTCTACTAAATATTAGAACCAATTTATTAGTCATTAAATACTTTAAAACTTATATGCTTTTATTCCTTTATTATCCCATTTTGCTCACAAATGGGTCTCTGCTTGGAAAATAAAGTATATATTAACTCTAGTAGCCCAGGTGTTTCTCAAGTTGCTTATTAGATTTGAGACAATGAGAAAATAACCTCTCTAAGCTCCAGTTTTCTCATAGTATAATACCCTATACCATAGTTTAGAAATTAAATATAAAGAGTATAAAATAGTTGTATCTAACATAGGTTAGTTTTTTTTTCTTCTGATTTTCATAATTGAAGAAACAAGTTCTTATTATCATTTTTTCAAATTCAAAAATTAAATTATTTAATATACAACCTAGCTTTCTTTATAACTTTTTGCTCTATTTATAAGAATAGGATTCCATGGTCAGATAAATTCATGTAAAATGTATTTTATCAAAATTTTTGTTGTAGGCTGAATGTTTATGACCCGATTCCTATATAAAAGTCTTACCCCCAATACAGTGGAGTCTGGAGGTGGCATATTTGGGAGGTAATTACTCTTAGGTTTTGTAATGAAGCTGCAATCCTCATTACGGAATTAGTGCTCTTATAGGCAGAGGAAGAAAGAGATTTCTCTCTCCATGCTTGTGCACTGAGGAAAGGCCATGTGAGTATGTGGTAAGAAAGCAGCTGTCTACAAGCCAGGAATCTGCCCACACCTTGATCTTGGACTTCCAAGCCTTCTAACTGTGAGAAATAAATGTCTGTTTTTCAATCCATTCAGTACAGGCTATGGTATTTTGTTGTAGCAGCCAGAGCTGACTAAGACATTCTTGGATAAATTTACTAGAGATTCACAATGAACATTACCCTATTAAAGGCTTTGAGATGTTCTGCAGTAAAAATAAAAAAAAAATAAAAAAGAAATTAAACTTTTTAAAATCCATTTACCAAATTTATTAAAGCATGGTACTCTTTTATCAAACAAAATAGAAAGATATCATGTAGGAAAAAAAAGTACCCTAAATTATTGTGGGAATTATTATAAGACATTCTAATAATGATTTCTATTAGTATAAATAACCATTTAATTGAAGATATTAGTAAATAGTCATGAATGCGGATGATTATTAGTATTTTGTGTCTATATTCTAAGTAGCTGTGTGGTTTTCGGGGATTGCAGTAGGTGGGATAATTCACCTCTAGACTTTATGGATCATAACACAATAAGCGAATATCTAAAAATACTCCCAAACTAATAACTGTTTTCATTTCTCACAGCTATTTAAAGAAAGAAAATTTCCAATTGCCCATTTCAGCCTAATCTGGTGGTATCCCTCTCCAAGGCATCCCTCAGTTGAGATGTTCTTGCTAAAGGTCCAACTCAACTCTACTGATTTTATCTGAGTGTATTTCTATTTCTTTATGTTTGGCCTTTCACGAACACCCAGAAAAACTGCTGTGCATCCTTCTCATAAATGTTTCATATACTTGGTGACAGTTTAAGTTTCCACATGTTTGGATTTTACTCAACATTGGTTTTGTTTTATTTTGTTTTGTTTTATTTTGGTTGATGTGAAGGAAAGAGAGATGGCACTTATATTTCATATTCTATATTGTTTCCAGCTCTATCTAAAACATAAATTGATAATGTCAGTCCCTGCTTAAAATCCTCTAGTGATGTCCCGCACCCTTTAAAATTAAATTGAACCTTCATAACGTAAGCCAAAAAACCTCAAATCTTCTGCCCGTGGCTGGAACTGGAGTGGAAGTTGACTGTTATTAAGAAAAACAAACTCATAAATATAGTCAACAGATGGGTGGTAACCAGAGGGGAAGAATGTGGAGAGAGGGAAAAATAGATAAAGAGGGTCAAATATATAGTAACAGATGAAAACTAGATTTTGTTGAGCATTGTATAGTATGTACAGATATTAGATTGCAATGTTGAACACCTGAAATTTACATAATGTTGTGTACTATGTCATGCTATTTACAACTGTATCCTTTTGTGTTATGTTGTTTTCTCTGCCTAGAATGTCATTCTCTGCCTTCTTTAGGTTAATGGTTACCCATGCTGTAAAACTGAGCTTATATTATAGTTAAATTAAACATCCTCTTTTACCGGTGCCTGTCAGGCAAAGTTGTTGACACCTCCTGTGCTGTCTTATGTTAGTACTAATTTATTTTGTTAATCTTATAATCCCGAAGTATAATTATGTACAGTAGTGTCCCCTTATAAGATGAGGACACTACTCACCTTCCATAGTTTCAGTTACCGACAACAACTGCAGTCTGAAAATATTAAATAAAAATTTCCAGGAAGAAACAATTCATAAATTTTAAATTCTGTGCTATTGTGAACATCATGATAAAATCTTGTACCATTCTTCTCTGTGCCACTTGGGATGTGAATTATCCCTTCGTCTAACAAATCCACACTGTATGCTCCCTACCAGTTAGTCACTTAGTAGCAATCTCAGTTATCATGTTGATTGTCATAGTATTGCAGTGTTGGTGTTCAAGTAATCCTTATTTTACAAAATAAAATGGCCTCAGAGCTACTTATATAACTTATTACAGTACAGGCAAACTTCAAAGATATCGCAGATTTTGTGCTAGATGACCCACTAAAGTGAATAGTGTAATAAAGCAAGTCACGCAAATTTTTTGGTTTCCCAGAACATATGAAAGTTATGTTTACACTATACTATAGCCTATTAAGTGTGCAATGCCATTATGTCTAAAGTAACCATGTACATACCTTAATTTAAAAATACTTTTTTGCTAAAAAATGCTAACCATTATCTTAGCTTATTGGAAAAATGATGCCCATGGACTTGACACAGTTGCCACAAACCTTTAATTTGTAAAAAATACAATATCTGCAAAGCACAATAAAGCAAAGAACAATAAAATAAGAGTATGCCTGTATATCATTATAATTGTTCTATTTTATTATTAGTTATTGTTAATCTATTACTGTGCCTAATTTATAAATTAAACTTTATCATAGGTAGATATATGTAGGAAAAAACATAGTATACAGTCATGCATTGCTTAAAAATAGGGATATATTTTGACAAATGCATGAAAAGGTGATTTTGTAGTTGTTCAAACATCATAAAGTGTACTTACACAAACTTAGATGATACTTTTATACAACTGGCAATGCAGTAAGTTTCTTTACACTAGCATTACCACAAACACATGAGTAATGCTTTGTGACACTACCAGGGTTATAATATCATTAGGCTATATGAATTTTTCAGTTCTGTTATAATCTAATGGAACCACTGTCATATATGTGGTCTGTCTTAATGAAAATGTTACACAGTGCATGACTGTATGTAAGGTACTACCTGCAGTTTCAGGCATCCACTGGGGGTCTTGGAACATATTCCTCATGGAAAAAGGCAGACTACTATATTTGCCTGCATTTTTCCTCTGTCATACTGTAACAATGGTGACAATAAGGTATGCTTAAGCCATAATTTTAATAAATGATAGAAGATAAAGTAAAGGGATTATTTTTCTCAGGAAACCAGAATTCCAGGTCTAGAGTGAATATTGTGGCTTTGATGACACTTTCAGAGAAAGGACCTATTTCCCTAGCATACAGGCTTTCATCATCATCCTGATTGCCTAGAGGTTACAAGATGGCTCCTTTATCTTCGAGTGTCACATCCACAGACTTAGCAAGAAGGGAAGGGAAGAAAAGGAAGGAGGAGCTGGGGTTGTCAACAAATTTCCCTGAAATACTTACAATACTTCCACTTACATCTCACTGTCCTAAGTGCATCACATATCCCCCGTTATAAGAGAATTTGGGATGGTGAGTATTTAGTATTGGACATATTTTTCCCCTTAAGAAAATAAAGGGTTTGTTAGCAAAGAAGGAAAGCAGATGATGTAGGTAAATAATAAGGTTTTCTACACTGTCTTTAGTGCCCTGAATTATACTTTTCACATACTAGGTACTCAATAGTTATTAGATAAATGAATATCAAAAGGACCAAGATTAGTTTTTAAAACTACATACTTCCTAATTTAAAATTCTCTAAAGCATATGTCTGCTTTCTACCAAGAGTTCATAGTTTTGAAGTTATAGTTTCTGGCTTTTCTTTTTCTTTTTTACAGAATTATATAAGAAAAAAAAGTATCTTCCTCTTTTTAGGCTTTCCTCTTATTAACCTTGCAGAGTAAAAACTTTAAATGAATAA
This sequence comes from Pteropus medius, assembly GCF_902729225.1. NCBI lineage: Eukaryota > Metazoa > Chordata > Mammalia > Chiroptera > Pteropodidae > Pteropus > Pteropus medius. Next base: position 12,462,131 of record NW_024354875.1, on the reverse strand, counting down.
TTGTCTGTGCAACTACAATTAAAAATTATAATTTTAAACTTTTTTTTGAAGAGATCCATTTTTATCACTTATTAATGAAATGACACTGACATTGTTTTATGTCTAAAAAAATCAAGAATTTTATTACTAGTAATTTCTGAGATTCTAAATCATCTTACACATTTTTTCTTTTTTGTTTAATATTTCTTTTTTTTATTAAAGTGAAAAGGGAGAGTGCAGATATACTTTAAAACACATCCATTCTGTTAAAGCCAATACTTGATTAAGCCAAAGAACACCAGTGAAGTATATTGTACTCTGTTCTCTACCTTCATTTTCTTCTAGAGACACTCCTAAATTCCATTTATCTAAAAAAAAATTTTTTTCTAAAAAATATTTATTGAGCATGTACTATGTGGCAGATACTGTTCTAAGTGATTGAAATATATTAGAATATTTATGAATGAGTTATATAAAATAGAACACTATTTTAGATAATCTTTATATAAATATACTCTTGTCTAGGCCACGTTAATCTCCCATAGTATTTAACCTAGTGATCGATCTCTGTCCTTATTTTATTTGAGCCATCAGAAATATTTTGACACATGGTTGATCATTTTTCATATTAAAACATCCTCTGCACATGGCTTTCAGGACACGACCTTCCCTTGAAGTCATCCTGCTTCACTGTTTACAATTTCTCAGCCTCCTTCCTTGTTCTTTTTCATCTCCTCAAACACACAAAAAAATAAATATTGGAGGCCTAAAATACTCAAGCTTAAGACTTTTTTATTTTGCTTCATTTATTTACTTTTTCAGGTGATTTCATGTAATTGTATGGCTTTAAATACCCTTTATATGTTAATAATTTCACAAGTTACATCTACTCTCAATTCTGGTCTTATATACCCAACTCTCAGCCTAACATGTCTATTTGGGTGTTGATAAGACATCTCAGATTTAACATATATAAAATCAAATGGCTGATCCTTGTTGAGTCATTTCAAGTATGTTTTTTTTTTTTCCATCGTGATTTTCGTTTCAGTAAATGGCCATTTGATTTTTTTAGTTGCTCAGGCCTAAATGCATGTACTCTTCTTTAACCCTTTATTTCTCTCATACTAGCTCTCATCCACCAGCAAATCCTATTGGCTTTAACTTTCAATATCCAAAGTCCAGGCATTTCTCACATACCTATTGTTATTTCCCTGGTCTAAGCCATCAATATAATTTGCCTGCATAGTTTCAAAGGTTTCCTAATTGATCTCCCTGATGCAAACACTGCCCACCATACCCTCTTCTGAACACGGCTGTCACAGTAATCCTGATGAAAATGTATCAGATTTTTAAAACACTTTTCTTACTTCTAAGAAATGTCAAAGCCCTTATCACGTCCTTTATGATTTTATTCTGTTATATTTCTGACTTCACTGCTATGATGACTCTTATCTTAATTCAAGAACACTGGCCTCTTTCTTGTTTCCTAGCCCTTGAGAGCCCACGAGTGATCACTTCAAGGCCTTTTTACTCTTTGTTTCTTCTTCTGGAATATATAAATACCAGCCTGGTTCCTTTCTTCACTTTCTGTAATTCTTTGCTTAAATGTCACCTTCTCAGTGAGGTCCTTCCAGACAACTCTTACTAAATGACCAATTACCAACCCATCCTAAACCTGGCACTCTTTATTCTCATTCTGGTTTATTTTGCTCCATTGCACTATCTAAAACCCAACCAAACAATAAAACATATACTTATGATTGTTGTTTATTGTCCACTTATATATTTTAAATGTGAATTTTATAATGGCAGTAACTATGTCTGTTTGTTCATTGCTGTATTCCCAGAGGCTAAAATGGTGCTTGGCATATAGTAGAAAGTCAGTAAATAGTTTTATTTAATAAGAATAGATGAATAAATCAGATCAAATATATAGATAACATTATAATATTACCTTAACAAAAACTACAAAACAAACATTCTTTTGAGTTATGAGTATTTAATTTTTGCACATAAATGATTCAAATCAAAAGATATCAAAAGCCTTTCAATTCAAATGTTTCTTAAAGCTTGTAGACTACCTTTCTTTCTTTCTTTTTTTTTTTTAGTTGACTAAAACTCAGGTTCACAACAACATACAAAAATAGAATCTGTATCTATTAATAATCAAAACAAGACAATGAAAAGAAACATGTGCTGACTAAATATGTCTTTCCTTCTTACAGTGTCTATCAAGCTTAAATACTACTTTAGTTTCTATGGTCTCACAGGTCGTAATTTTCTTTTTTATCAGAATAAGAATTTATTTAAATAGCTCCTCGAAAATGATGAGAAAGTATTTGCTGATCATTTGGAATAGCTTACAAAGATAAATATGTTAAATGATTTTCTATTTAAAACTTACATAGAAATAACTCTCAAAGACTAGACGATAATTACTCGTGATAACAAATTAAACTATTACCTGTGTCTTTTCCACTTCTTTTTTTTTTTTAGTTTAAAGATGGTAAAATATATATATGTATTTATGAAAGCAGTGTCTTTGAAACTGCCAACTTGCATGTTTTGGTAAAGAGACTTTTTTTTTTTTCTTTTAAAACATTTGGGGAATGAAATTGCATTGAACAAACTGGGGTGAAAGCCATTTCCAGTCATTCTATTTGAAAGATAATGACCATGGACAAATACTGGGAGTTCCGCCTTTTACATAGAAAACTTAAAGAGACAAAAGACTTATATGTAAGGAATTTAAGATGAAAATCTTTTGTTTTTCTTCTCTTCAAATTTGTTCCTCCTACACAAAATTGTAAAAATATAGTTTCAGTCCTTTCATTCGGTTCATTTTTGAAAACCGTATGCATTTTTGTAAGCTTTTTTCTTTTGTTTTACTTTTAAATTTCTTACATGTTTTTCTCATTCCATTTATTAGTCACCTTTGTAACACTCACAACTAGTGGAATAAATGTGACAAGAAAGAAAAATTATTAAGTACAGCCAGACCACTTCTATTTGTGAATGAAACCCAGTGTGCTGTTGACGTGAGATCACAACATGCTCCCAGAAATTTTCCCTTCGGTGCAAATAGCAATCATACAGATAGATGATAGATGATAGATGATAGATAGATAGATAGATAGATAGATAGATAGATAGATAGATAGACAGATAGACAGATAGATAGATAGATAGATAGACAGACAGACAATAGAGAGGAGATCTCAACCATTAATTTATTCTAGATGCAAAGTTCAGACAATTTAGTAAGTATTTTGTTTTGTTTTTTTTCCAATTGCTTGTAACTGAAATATCTTGATCGTCTATAGGTAAAAAGAATGATCAATCTCAACATAATCTAAGATAATTGTAGGAGATCTAACATCTAGCTGAAAGATTTTTACAGAAAAATATGGAGTGCCTCATATGATCAGTATCCCTAGACGTAGGGCCTCCGTGGGATGTGCAAGGAAAACTGAAAGGAGGAGCAAAAGGATTTATTGACATGGCTAGAGAGGAATACATCTAGACCAATAAAGCAATAAGTTTAGACCACTGCGAATCCAAGGAGCATCATCAGCTTGCTTTTATGTGATTTCTTTACTGAATTTTCTAAAAATGCACAGACTGCCCAGGTAGAAATGACCTTTCTGTTTTCAGTGCCAGAAATGAATAAAGCCACTGCATCTTTTGAGATATGTAGCAGAATCAAGCAATAGAAAGAGAAAATATCTATCGTGCCAAGGAATCTGGAAGAAATGCGAAAATGTTAATGTTATATATTTCTAAATGCTTATATAAGTAAAATAATACTCATGTCGAACATGCTGTTTATCACTTTGAAAAGTCTCCTTCTGAGGGCTATAAAGCCAGCTATTCTCCTTAGAGCATTTTAAGGCCCTTTTTTTCTGTAATGCAGGTACATTTCCACAGACTGTCCTACAGCTATATCTTCCTCACAGACAACATCTTCCTTTAAAATAGAGTGCAATTTTAGTTTTAAAAAGTGTACCTATTGAGGCACCTAAAGTCCTAGGAAATCTGACCTTTTCCCAGGTCATAACCAAGCCTTTGAAACAATTAAACTGTCAGCTTTCTGAGAGCAAGGACTATATCTTCCAGTTTATACTCTCCCCACAACTTATACAATGTGCCACACGCATTCTTGAAAATTGTGCTTACTTGAGAGCTAATTGATTCCAGGATAGCCACATAAAATGCACTTCTAGGACATCGAGATTACCAGGGTTTGATTTACACATACTGAAACTTCTGACATACTGGCAAAAATAGAATAAAGCAGAATCTCTTTTCCAGTAATATCTATACTTGCAGAGCTAAAATCAATGTTTTTAAGAGGTCGGAGTTGATGTAGGGTCTTTTTCTTGCTCAAATCTCTTGAATTTGGATTTTTAGGCTGCCTACAGGATTAATCTTGAACTTGACATGATTTTAGGAAGTCAGAACAACTTGGCAAACATTCTTTCTTGTACAGCCCTTCTTTTGAACATTCTCTCACATCTAATGCTGTTTAATAGAGCAGCATTTCCAGCCATTAGGGGTAAAGCTTAAAATGCAAAAGCAACTGGGAGAATATACTAGCCTAATATCATCTCACTCTACAAAAGATATATTATCCATTTCCTAGGAAAGCATCATAATAGGGGGCAGGAAAAGTCAACATGTGCACTTCTAATAATAGGCATGGCATGTTGTTATGGTGTTTTATACTTTTTTTTTACTCAACTATTCCTGCTGCCTTGAACTCCTATTATATCCAGGTAGTCTAGTTGAAATTGGTTTGAATAACCTGATACAAGAAGAGAGAAAATATTACACTGAACTAACTCCTTTAAATTCCAATTCCCTTTTCGGGATTGCAAATGGTTTAAGATAATCCAATTCAATTCACCTTGACAAGTACTTATTGAGTGTCTCTTGCTATTGTTTTGAGAATATACCAAAATCAAAGACAGTCCCAGTCTTTAAACTCTAAATGAAAGTAAGAACTTAACTATAAATGAAAGTAAGAACTACAATAAAAGAGCAATTTGAATCACATAATGGCATAATCTTATGTATTTAATTCAATTTTATCTATTTATAAATCGAGAAACTGAAGCTTAGAAAGTTAAGTGACTTCCTCAAGAAGCCAAATAGTTATGACAAACCTAGGTCTAAGACTCAGGCAAACCAGAAAAAAAATACATTATGATAAACAGTGAATTATTTTATTTACTGTCAGTTTTCAAAATACATTTATACAGACAATATATATTTTCCTTTATGATAGTGTTCTTGTGAAATAGTTATTTGGCCACTAAAGAATAATTAATATTTTACAAAATATTTTCCACATTCTATGTGCTCTAGAAATATAATGATTGAATACAATTAATAAATGAGGAGTAAAAGCATTATTTAAAATAACATGTCAAATAATTGCTATTTTAAACACGGAACTCAATATAAAGCATTTTTATGGTTAACTGTATCTGGCAGCAGGACTTGTGTTTATATTACTGTATACAATTTGTTTTGCACATGTAAGTTTTTGTGGCCTAAATTATAAAATACTTATGAACCGTCTCTATCTGTATCCTTTCTTATTGTGTGTGTGTTTATATTAAAAACGGAGAGAAAACAGAAATATACTGTCCATTGGCAAATGACAGAATGTAGCAAAATGAAGTGGAGAGGGTACGGTAGTTTTCAGCTTTCCAAAATTACATATACGTCACCCTGAAATGCATGTCAGGCTACTTCACATTGTTTTGTGTATTTTCTCTTCTTTAACTTTGAAAATCCACCTTGTTGCTCATGAGTTTGTTTCTGGGTGGAAAAGGAAAAGCTATCTCCATCATTTTGAAAAAAAAAAAAGAAGATCAGAAATAACAGAAGGGCATTTTTCTTCAGTGACTAGACATTCAGTGAGCAAGCAGGTTGTTTTGACAGATGAGCTAAAGGTCTGTCCATCACAGACGTGGGAGGCCCTCATTCCTCTGACTGCTGAAGGAAAATTGCTGAAAAACAGCCAAAGTGTAGATTGATCAAGAGAAAATATAGGCAAAAGTGCTCAAGAAAATGTGATCTAGGCTAGAGGCTACTGTTGATAAAATAAATATTATATGTGAATAAATGTATATTTACATAACTATATTACTTATAATCTTTCACTGCAGAACACTTAGTTTCAGTCAGCTTGATATCACATAAAACATACACCAGGTTATTAACTTGGTCTAAGAGTCAAGATGATATTCAAGTTCTTGAGGTTGTTCAGACCATTTCTCTCTCCATGCCTTTGGCCGCAATCGTATCCCACCCATTTCTCCAGATCCCCCACCTCCCACACTCTCTTTGCTCTAGGTTCTTCTTCCTCAGTTCACTATTAAATAGAACTCCTTAGCTATTTTATTTCAGGCAAATAATTGAATATCGTTTATTTAGTTTCTTCTTGGGTAAAATACATCTAGTTAAAAAACAAAACAAAACAAAACAAAACAACTACTTCTCTACTGACTTAGAGAGGCTACCTTTTTTTCTCCCAAATTTATTGAGGTTTATTTGACAAATAAAATTGTAAGATATTTCAAGTGTACAATGTGATGATTTCATATACATATGTATTGTGAAAGGCTTCCCCTACGAAGTTAAGTAATAAATCTACACTTTACATATTCACCTTTTTTGGTGTATGTGTAAGAACATTTAAGTTCTATTCTTTTAGTAAATTTTAATTATAAAATACAGTGTTATCAACTATAGTAACCATGTTATACATTAGATTCTCAGAATTTATTCATCTTATAACTGAAAATTTGTCCCTTTCACCATCTCCCTATTCTCCCAACCCTCAGGAATTACTTTTCTGTTCTCTGTTTGACTTTGACTTTCTTTTTAGATTGCACATATGTGATACCACATGGTATTTATCTTTCTCTGTCTAACTTATTTCACTTAGCATAATGACCTCCAGGTTCATCAATGTTGTCACAAATGACAGAATTTCTTTCTTAAGAGCCGAATAATATATTATTGTGTGTGTGTGTGAGTACGTGTGTATACATATAATATTTTATTGATGAATTTATGCATCAATGAAAACAGGTTGTTTTTATATCTTGGTTATTGTTAATAATGCTAACATGAACATGGAAGTACAGATTATTTCTTTGAGATAATGATTTAATTTCCTTTGGATAGACACCCAGAAGTGGGATCGTTGACTCATATGGTAGTTCTATTTTTAAATTCTTGAGAAACCTCCATATTGCTTTCCATGATGATTACCAGTTGTTATCTCCACCAACGGTGTACAGTGTTTCCTTTTTTCTATACCCTTGTCAGCATTTGTTATTTCTCATCTTTTCAATAATAGGCATTATAACAGGTGTGTTTCTATATACAATAAATATCAGACAGATAACTTTTTAAAAATCCCATTTACAATTGCATCAAAAAGAACAAAATACATCGGAATAAATTAAACCAAGGAGGTAAAAGATCTGCACACTGAACACTGTAAGACATTAATGAGAGAAACTGAAGAAGACACAAATAAATGGAAAGGTATTAGTAGATTGGAAGAATTAATATTGTTAAAATATTTATACTACCCAAAGCAACCTACAGATTTGATTCAATCTCAATCAAAATTCCAATGACATTTTTTATAGAAATAGAGCAAATAATTCTAAAATTTGTATGAAACCACAAAAGTCCCTGGATAGCCAAAATACTCTTGAGAGAGAAAAACAAAGCTGGAAATACCACACTTCCTGATTTCAAACTATACTACAAAGCTATAATAATCAAAAACAATATGGTATTGGCACAAAAACAGACACATTCATCAATAAAACAGACTAGAGAGCCCAGAAATAAATTCATACATATATGGTCAATTACTTGATGACAAAGGAACCAAGAATATACAATGGGGAAAAGATAATGTCTTAAATAAACAGTGCTGGGAAAACTGGACAGCAACATGCAAAAGAGTAGAACTCAAACACTATTATACACCATACACACACACAAAAAAAATGACTCAAAATGGATTAAAGACTTGAAATAAAACTGTAAAACTACCCCAAGAAAACATAGGCATTAAACTCATTAACATTAGTCTTGGCAATGATATTTTGGATTTGATAACAAAAGCAAAAGTAAATAAGTAGGATTACATTGAACTAAAAACTTTTTGCACAACAGAGGAAACTATCAATACAAAAGGCAATCTTTGGGAAATACTTGCAAGGCACATATTTGATAAGAGGTTAATATCCAAAATATACATAGAACTCATACAACTCAATAGCCAAAAAATAAAATAAAATAACAAAGAAAGAAAGAAAGAAAGAAAGAAAGAAAGAAAGAAAGAAAGAAAGAAAGAAAGAAAGAAAGAAAGAAAGAAAGAAAGAAAGAGAGAAAGAGAGAAAGAGAGAAAGAGAGAAAGAAAGAGAGAAAGAGAGAGAGAGAGAAAGAAAAGGAAGGAAGGAAGGAAGGAAGGAAGGAAGGAAGGAAGGAAGGGCAAAGAACCCAAATGGACATTTTTTTTTTTCCAATGAAGATACCTGAATGGCCAACCGGGACTTGAAAAGATGTTCAGCATCACTAATCATCAGGGAAATGCAAATCAAAACCACAATGAGATGTCACTGAACACCTGTTAGGGTGTCTATTATTAAAAATGTAAGAAAATATCTTAATAAACCAAATGTGAAATATCTTGAAAGACTGCGGATGCCTATAATAGAATAAAATGCTGCATTATAAAAACAATACTTATTATTTTAGCTGGTTATTTGGTAATAGGGAGAGATTACACTGAATCACCAAGGCAACTATTTTCAAGCTTGTTGAAAGTAGGTGTTTGTCTTATGTAAAATTAAGCAGCAGAACTGGAGCTGCATTTAGTGGCTAAAGAAAAGGGAAGTTTACCAGGTCGCACTTGGGGTAATTCCAGAGTTTGTTCTTACTGACTGCAAGCTCTAGCCAAGTGAGTGAAATGGTAATACAATAAAAAGTTTCTTAAACTTTATTTTATGTATAATGTACCAAAAGCAGAGATAGCAGTGACTTGCTCAGATGCTCAGAGTTACACAATCATTTATGAGAGAGCCATTATTGTTAAAGGAATACACAAGGGAGCAAAATGACTAGATTCTTCAAAAATGTTTGAACACAATAGAGTGTTGGTGAGGCTTTTTTCCTATTGCTCTAATTGGAAGCCCAATTGTAATCAGCTTAATTTTTTTTTCTCTAAAGAAATGAGTTGGTTTTTATAACTGGGTGGTCTTAATGGTGATTTCATTGCCAAGCATAACTAGATCCAGAGCTCAAATTAATATCTTTGAAATATCTGGATTTATTCTTAAGTACGCTTTATCCAGGACATTTTTGTTCAAGGCCAATTTTATATCATAGGTAACAAAACTTCCAAAAGTTTAAAAAGTACATTTTTTCCCCTCGGTAATTTAGCCTTAATTTTCTGTAAGGACTCCCACTAACTAGTTTGGGTTATGTGCCCAGTCTTGAGCTAATTACGATGGCCAGGTAATTGGCATATCCTGATTGGCTGAGCCAGAATCAAATGCTTATTTCTGGAGCCAGGGAGTGAGAGTGTCCCACAAAAATACATAATCTGAGAAAGGAAGACTGATGATTCTCAGTGATCTGCGTGTCCCTTGTTAATTGTAAAGCTCTTGATTCTCTAGCTCCAACCACCACCAGCACCCCTAAGTTCAGGGGATACTTATGTGGAATTTTCATCCTAAAAAGAAGAAAAGAATATTTGAGTAGACATTGGTGGGTTTCTACCTTACCAAAAGTACCTGTGTTATATTCCTTGAGGAGGTCAACTCTATATAAATCTAAATAGTTGCAATTTCTGAGCTGGTCTTTAGCAACCCTTAGAACACTCATCCCACGGTCATACACATAGTAGATACTCAATCAATGTATATAAATTTGATGGAGTCATTTTCTTGAGCCAATGTATATAAATTTGATAGAGTCATATCTGTTGAGGATTCTTGGAGCAATAGTTATGTGTCCGTATATGACAGAAAAGGAAAAAAGAAAAGGAAAATAAAAGCTATTTTTCCTATAAAACTTATTTTATTAAGGAATAAAAGGAAGTTCTAAAGAGTGAGAAAGTTTTTGTCATCTTGAGTAATATATTTAAAATCATTGCTATGACTCATTAATAAATTATAATTTCAATGGTCATAACAATAGCTTAAATATTAAAAATATGAAATAGAATATAACAGAGTAAAATAGAAAAGAAAGAATAAAATCAAGTGCATCATTCATAGTAAAGATGATTATTATTCCACTGGATTTATTTCATTTGTTGTTTGTATGTCTGTGTATTTACTAGGCTTCACTGCAAAATGTTAGGTTTTTTTTTTTCATTTAAAAAAAAGTTTGATCAACACCGCCCCCAGAGTGATGGTATGTGTTTGCTTTGTCAGTGTTCATGGTTTATGTTGTCAGCTGGTAGCAGATCAGAGAGCTACATTGACACTTAACATATAACCATATTTGGCAGATGAAGACCTTGGAGAGCATGTGCCATGTATGAATCCAGCTTAGGCAGGTTTTCAATTTGTCCATAATGCGCTCATTGGTTTGGAACTCTATGAATGTACATGTCCTTTGGTATGGGTGGATTTGTGTGACTTCTTGTCAAATCAATGTTTATTGACAAAAATCTATTTTGTTGTTTTGTTCCTGAAATCTATATTGGCACCATTCCCTGTGGATATTTGGCTAGTCAGTGGCAACCAGGGATGCCAGCTAGAGTTTTTACTGTTTTTATGGTGCCAGCTGCTTTCTTGGCTTGGGTTTCTTTTGTTCAGATTGTAAATGAGGGCAAGACACCCAAATCCACCCCAGTGTGCTCAGTGGGAAATGACAGGAGCCCAGTAGCTTAAGGCTAAGCAGCAGGAGTTTTCATGAATGAGGGGTCAGATATAGTGGTGGCTATAAATGTGGAACTGTGCTAAGAGATGTCATGCATAAAAATACTGGAGAAGTGTGTATGAGTGTGTGTGTGTGTGTGTGTGTGTGTGTGTATGTGTTTGAGAAAGATTTCTTTTTGATTGTAATGTCACTATTTTTAACTAAATGAGATAATTGATTTTATTTAAGTGCATAAGAAAATAGTCAAACTACAGGGAAAAAGCTCTCCTCAGAGTTAGGGTTATAAATAAGTGATTTTTTGGAAAACATACACAAATCAGTACTCCATTGGGAGATTATTCAGGATTCTGCGCTTTTTCTTCTATTCCTAGTATTTGCATTTTGGTACAATGAAAGAAACAGAAAAACATAAATTTTATACCCCTTAAATAATGTTGTTTGCAGCTCTTATAATATTTGGGGGGATGAGGGATTGAAGATTATGCCTAGAACAAAGAGTTTGAATTATCTGTGTGCTTAGTGATCTGGGCTTTCAGATTCTTGAATTCTAAGTGATTGAGAAATAGAGGAAACACAGAGGATGTTTCTTAGACTTGCAATGGTATGAGAAGGTTTCAGGCCAGGTCTAAGAGATGGCCCCAGAGAAAAAGAGGAGCTTCAGTAAGCCAGAGTAGAGGGCTAAGGAAAGCTTGCTTCCTCTGGAATGACCGGCTTTCAACCGGGGAGGTCAATGATTCAGTTCCACTTACTAAAATGCATCGAAAAGAAAGTAAGTTCATGTCGAGGGGCCATCACTGAAGTCTTTTTAAGGTCAGATTTTGCAATGGGATGGATTCTGATTGAGCTACCTCTTAAGGAGAAAAGAGGAGGAAAAAAAAATTGAAAGACAAAAAAATACTCTAATGGTAGTAATTAAATAAGACCAATATCTCTGTTTGGATTGGTAAAGCTATGACACTCAAATGAAGCTTTGATCCCTAGCATAGAAAAGTTTCAATTTCACAATTTCTGATAAGGTTGCAATTTTGTTTTAGATACATATAAATGGCTCTAAATACCTCTAAATGTATTTCTCTATAATAATAATAAATTAATAAAATAATTTATAAAATAAATTATATATATATATTATATATAAATTTATAAATAATAAAATAATAAAATAATAATAATAATAAATGATGGAAATAAGAGAACCGATGCATCGTTTTCTATAAGGTATATGCTGGTTACAAAGAATAAACTCATGAGGCACTGGCTTATGTCCTTATTTCTAAGCCACGTTTTTTCTGTCAATGACTAACTAAAATCTTGACCCCCAACACCAGAACTTCCACATTCATTTGTTTTTCAAGCTTCAATTATTTTGGCGCTTGTTTATTTTGGCCACCCAGGTAGTCTCTTTAAGAAATGGGCTGAAAGGTTAATGGAGTCTGATGGGGGGGGGTCCCCTAAAGTGGTAGCTTTAAGTGCAGATACAAGGTGTTAATGTGCAAGCAACCAGGCTCCTTTTACCTCGCCACAGCTGCCCTAAAAACCCTATCATCTTAACACCTTCATTGTCAATTTTGTAAAAAGTTCTCAAATCCAGTTCGTCTCTTGACTTTGACTCTAGAACAGATTAAAAATGAATTTATGATTGCCCAGAAAAAGTTCACAATATGCAATCTTCTGGGTACTCTTTTCCTTTTCTATATCTAATAAATGGGCTTCCTCTGAAGAAAATGACTCCACCAAAAACAAGAAGAGACAGAGGAGACACACCCTGAGCTCCACCCGACTCTCAAATCAGATGAGAACTTTCTATTTTTTTTTAAAGAAATACCACAATAATTGCTTTACTGCTGCCTTGCATGAAATCATGAGACATGGAAAGTTTGCCAAATAGTTCTAAGCCTCTTAACGTGATCAACTACATGTGAGTAATGAAAAGGGATTCAGGAGGATTCTTTCAGTATTGAGATCACAAATTTAAAGAAAACTAAGAAATCAGCCCAAAACCTTTAAAGAAAACATTTCTAAGAATATCGGTGAAGAATAACAGCATGAATTCTTCTCACTTAAATATTTAGGGAAATATACTTATGACCACAGAAACTTATGTAAAAACAAGAGCAATGTAATATTTAGACAGTAACTAGGACAGGGACACTTGCAACTGTTTTTTCCTAGCAAATGTCCAGTTTAGCTCACATGCGAATTAAATAAACCATTCCAAAAAAATCTCAAAATACATGGTTAGAACAAGAATCTATATACAAGGTGACAGCAAAGAGAAAGGAAACCTAGCAATAATATTACTTAACCTGGATGTTTTATAAAGGATTGCTGGCACTGTTTAAGGTGTACTATCCTTTCAATTCATTTACAAGCCAAAACCAAAGCAATGTTTGGTTCTATTTAAACATAAACTCACGTTCTGTTTGAGGATCTAAGGATATAGAGAAAGTGGACCTACTACTAGCTCACAGTTAACCCTTCGCCCTCCCTCAATATTCTCCACATTTAGTAAGGAAAAAAGACAGGGCACGTGTCACCACAAGACCCATATATTGTAATCTAAGCCTCCAGGCTCCTGGTTGTAGATCCGGTAACACATGAGGTCCCAATGTATTACCACTTGGAGAGCAGAACTGTGGCAATATTGCTCTATTATGGCAGGCAAGCCTGTAGCTATTCCCAGGGGGCCTCATAGGTTCATGTAAAACAAGAAGTCTGCCTAACCTTTCTGGGTCATTCAAATGAGCAGAGGAGCATGGGGTCTCTGCTCTCTAAAGTGCTCAACTCTCCTGCTTGTTTATTTGGAGAAATACTTCTTTTAGCTAGGGCTAAGGATCTCTAATTTATCCTTGTTCTGGATCATTAATAGAGGGAAAATGCATGCTGACATGGAAGGAAACAGTTGTCTTGCAAGCACTGAACGAATGCATTGCAATGCTGTTTTCCAGGAAGTTGGAGAACTCTCTAGTAAATCCTCAAATCAGAGCAGAACTAGTTAGCTATAAAGATCTTGAAGAAAAGGCCTGAGAGATTTGAAAGCATTTCACTTTTTGTGAATACGAATTTAATATTAATGGAGACAACAAAGTTCAGTTCAGGAAATAGTGCCACTGAGTTTGTCTAAGAAGAAACAGAATCAGCAGGGTTACATAAATATACATACATCCCAGTGATACAGCATTTGTAAGAGGGAATTTCCTCCAGCAAGGGGATGTGAGTAATGTAATATAAGAAAATGACTGGACAAGCAATTCAAAATGTGTAAAAAAATACTTCCCTGGAAACTATGTTTAAAGCAACCACAATCTTCTGGAAGAAAAACAGAATTCAGAGGTGGTATTGGCATGTTCAAATTGTTTCTAACTATAAAACATTCAGGTCACGTACCTGATTTCCTTTTACCTCCTGATAAAAAAAACTATAAAAAATTTTATTTTTTTTCTGAGTATTAGCAGAGACACACAATGAAGTCTATCTGGATTTGGGCCTAATCGATTTTTAATTTATACAATACATTTATATCATTGTCCTCTAGATTTGCATTTTGAAATTATTACTTCACGTTAAATATTAACATTTTTCTATATATTTTTTTCTTCCAGAAAACTGGCACTGTATTAAATACAGTGCTTTTGTGTTCTACTATCCTCTTTGAGTGGAGGGTGATTGCGTAATTAAACATGGCCTAAAATCAACCACATAAGGGTTGAATGACTACCAAGTCCAACTGGGGAGAATTTACCGTATGAATGTTACTTTCCTAAGACTAAAACAGGTTAGATTTCCAAGTTTCAGAATGTTGCTCAATGAAAGAAATATGTTACCCATGAGAGAAAAATAAATCAAATGGTGGTGTAATCTATAATCAAAGGCACTAATGGTCACAAAGCATTCAGAACAAAGGTTTGCTAAGCTAGCAAAGGCATGGAAAAAGTTTAATACATAATACATTCTAAGCAAAAGGTCTTTATTACCTAAAAGAACAGGAATGTTTGTGGTTTGGAGTATTTTCTTTTTGTTGTTATTTTTATTGTTATTTTTACTTTATTTTTAAATACTTCTGAGACTAGCATAAATAGATTAACTCTTACTATAAAGGGAAAGGCTTTTTAGAATATGAATTTTCTTGAGAAATAGAATAACATCCAATACGCTATTTTTAATTCTAGTTTTACAACCTAAAATACATCTCAAAAGGACTTTAAATCCTCTCATCTTAATTTATTTTTATTTAGGACTGTTGCAAAATTTGCCTCCCGGGTTGCTCTTACAAGAAGAACCAGAAGTTCATCTCTGCTTGTTTGGTATGTGGAATCGCTCCTACATAAAACATTTGATAGACAGCACCAGTGCTGCAAAGTAATGCAATGCCAATATGTGCTTATTCTGCACTTCATACAATAAAAAATAAAAAAAAGAAAAGAAAGAAAACAACAACAACAAAAAAAACAAACAGTGACTGTGTGGAGGAAGAAAAAAGAAATGTTTTATTTATTCTTTTATTCACAGGTAGAAAGAGACAAATGATATTTATATGAAAGCAGATACGCTTGTTTTTATTTTGTGGCAAAAACCTTATTCGTTACTCAGTCCTAAAACATTAAAAAAAAATGTGTGTATGCACATGTGGCTTGCATACCAGCATGTGAGTGGGTGGTGAACAGTAAATCTGTGGTATTAGCAGCAGACGGAAGAAAACGGCTAGAATGCAGATTTAAGGAGGCATCTAAGAAAAGGACAGATACATTACTGATTGTTTTTGACCATGACAAGAAAATACATGTCCTTTATCAAAGTTCTGTTCTCCAAGCAACAGAAATAATTAAGTTCTCTCAGAAGGAAAGCAACAATATTTTAATATTATAAACATTTTAATATTATAACCCAAATGAACCATGCCTACCTTCTACAGTGGGCACCTCAACAACAATGACATATTTATTTTTCTGGTGTGTGAATCTTGTTCCTGCTCACATGTTCTGCCATGGCAAATAGAGCCAATTTAGGGTAAGGTGTGCCGTGCTATTTTTATCTAAAAGTTTGCCACTCCCGAGTGTGACTGATCCTAAAATAATGATTAATTGAAATGCTCAGGGAATAAAGAGTCTGAATTATTTAAATTACTGATGTTACCCCTCAAAGCTTTTTTCTTTCTATTCTTCTTTAAAATTCTCTCGAGTATCTTTCACTTCCCAGTTACATAGGGATTTGTGTATTAGTTTGTGCCTGTTTCTAGTCAACACAGTAACATGAATCAACTAAAGCTGCCTTTCTGTAAAATGAATGGTGGTAATTACTTGAGTTTAAATATTTCAATCAACTTTCAGAATAATCCATGGGCATAATTCCTTACTAAAAGTCCTATGAAGGAAATAGTTTCCTTCTCTGACAAATTTACACCTTGACCGTTGATGTGCCATTCTCATGAGCATCAATTTCTTTGTGGTGCTGCTGTGATAGTAGAGAGCAGGAGAGATTAAAATCAATGTGTATTGACCCAGGTGCTTTTTCAAATAGAAACATAGCTATAGTGAATGAGAGGACACTTTGCTTCGAGAAAGAAAATTACCCAAAGCAGAACTAATATAGGGTATGGGGACCCCAACCAGAATTTGAGAAAACTGAAATTATGGCATGAAAAGTCTTTACAATATAAAGTGAAGATTTCAAAGCAGAAGTGGGAGGAGTTGGGAAAATCTCAATTTTGGTGGATTTAACTCTGTTTATTTAATACAAGTAAAAACGTCAAGTATGTGTCCAGAGGTCCAACTACAGTTGTTTGACTGGGCATCTCTAAGGCCTGCTGAGAGTAGTGCTATGGAGCTGGGAACTCACATCAAAACAGCTTCCATGCCATACAAAGATTTTTTTATATGTATATTGCATTGTATGTTCACCACCCAAAGTTAAATTTCCTTCCATCACCAAATATTTCACCCTTTACCCCATCTACCTTTCCCCTTCCCACTTTTCTCTGAAGATTTTTTTTTAGTAGTGTTTTAAGAAATGAGCATGGTAGATAGTATAATAGGAGGAGTACTGTCTTGAGACTTAAGATGTCAAAGTTTAATTCTGGTTCAGTTTGTAAGTTGCTTTAGCATTTTGGAAAATTTAATTTCACCTTTTAGAGTTTCAGTATTATTGACAGAAAGAATTCATAATATCTAAGTTCCTATTTCAATAGTTAATGTTTCTACGTATCTAGAGTTTGTTCATAAAAATGGTAATTATAAATCTCTAATAATAGTAGCTTGTCCTCTTGGCATTTGACTCCTACCAAACAGATTTCAATAGAGTAGAAGGATGCTTTGATTGATCAAGGGTTCTGACACAGTGATTTCCAGGTAAACGTGGTTTAATGTTCTCTGCTATCTCGGGCTCATACTGGATGTTCTACATATGATGTTGCATTATTCTTGAAGGTGAGAAGAAGTAAACTGTGAATGAAGTGTAAAGATATTAGAAGGGGAAAGCAGGCACCGAGCTGTACAGTTCTTATAGTGATAAGACTCAAAACAATAAAACCAGGCGTCAGAATGGGATTAGATAACAGTCATGGTGGACAGAGCTCAGTGGATCAAAGCCAGGTACCGAAGTAAAGCAGAAAAGAGTCCAGCAATCGCCTCAAGTCACAACAAAAAAAAACTGAGATAGAGATATTATGAACTACTAGTAACTTAGCCTTGACCAGATGCTAAATTGAACTTGTCTCCGATATTACATTTTTACATATTTTCTATTAACATTTGAGGTATGAACTAAATGTTTAAGCCTTTTATGCCAGTTATTTGACAATTTGAAGATGGCATGTACAAGGAGAAGGAGCAGTCGATGCACTTTACTAGATGGTCTCAGCCTTGATTTGAGCAAAGAGGGCAGAGGTGGTAGGTAACACACATGTAGGTTGTTGAAAAGATCCACCTACACCAATAATTTTATCCTAAAAATACATCAAATTCCTTCATTTGCAATAGTTTATTTTGGCTTTACAATAATTCTTTAGGGTATAGCCTTTTTAAAAAATGTGAATATACATGAGATGTACAATATACATCATGAACACCTTAGTATAAGCAATTTGATTATAGCTCTCCTGAGAAAAAAACAGCATGAAAGCACTTGATATTTGGGGAAATAGTGTAATAAATGGGGGGAGTGGAGCAGAAATGGGGTGCTAGGGAATATATTTCCAAAGGCAAAAATCTTCTCACTTTGTACTTTTTTCCCTAAGCATAAAAATAATCAGAAGTGATTTGGACTTCCTAAAATGGAAAAATGAACACCTAGAGGCTTCGGATTTAATTTGATTCCTTGCTACATACATAGACTGCCTGTGTGGCCTTAAACTCTAGAGGGCCTAGTAGTTCTTTTTACTAGTCTCAAAGGAAGCTCAAACACATCCTTCCCTTAGTCTAATTCCTTTGTTCTGGAGCAATTCTCTGGGATCCTTGGAAGAAAGGTGTTGTGTAAACCATGAGGGTGTGGTGTGGACTTGAAGCCCTGGGGTGGGTGGGGAGCCTGTGCGGTCTTGGATAAAGGCTTGGTTTCTCCATGTGCATTCAATTTGTGTGTTTTTTTGTTTTTTTTTTTTGTTTTTTTTTCATATTTCTGGAACTCACTCAGGAGGCTGATGGTGCATGTTAAGTCTGGAAAAGCACATGCACGGAACAAACAAATAAATGGCTGACTTCTGCCACAGCAGTGTGCTGCTTCCTCAGAAATGAGTCAATGCAAGGCAGGCTTTGTGCAGATCACTGATATGTCCTACCTTTCTGGCATGATTCATTATCTCCCTCCAACTTGCTGGCAAAGGGGCAGGTGGGAGAGTGTGAGGGAAGGAAGTAAAGAATATTTCACTCTTCCTGGTGGAGCTTGTGTTATGTTAAAAGCTC
Organism: Pteropus medius; assembly: GCF_902729225.1. Taxonomy (NCBI): domain Eukaryota; kingdom Metazoa; phylum Chordata; class Mammalia; order Chiroptera; family Pteropodidae; genus Pteropus; species Pteropus medius. The sequence goes on along the minus strand of NW_024354875.1, from coordinate 12,443,331 downwards.
TCCTACAAGAATAGGGACAAGTTGATCTTTCTTCACTTCAGATTATGCTTATTGACCCCAAGATTGAACAGTTTAGGGTCACCCTTTTATTTACTTAGCATTTTGCTGAACGAAATAACCCTGAGATCGTGGCTGGAGATTCTTATCTACATCTGAAATTATTTACTCAATTTTCCTGTGCAATTCTTTATGTGATTTGTGTTAAAAGAAAATTAATTACTGTGTGTTTTTACTATGATAGTTATTTAAAAGTTCACTCAATGATGAAAATAAAAAACGCAGAATGCTACCTGAAATTATCAAACTATTATCAGGGAAGAAGAAAAACTTTTAAGAATGGCATACCTGTTCTATAATTAAATGTTGTACAATTATATATATTTAAGAGCAGACTTTCTACTAAAAGATATCTTGAAAAGTTTGAGTCATATTACTAATATTTATAGAAAAGTAAGTATAATTAGAAATACAGAGAAGTGAAAAAAGATAAGTATTTTAAGAACTATTCTCTTTTAAGTTCGCATTTCTTTAAATTGAGATTTTCATTCTTAATGTGAAAGACCTCAGGCAGAAAGTACACAAAAAGTCCCTGTTCTACCAAATTTAGAGAAATGAGTTACAAAATAGAAAAAAGGGAGTTCATAATGTTAATAGAGAAGAGAGCAATGTATGCTCCACTGAATACACTTGGGTCAAATTGTAGATAATGCTACAAATAAGATGATTGTTTTTTTCTTGTATAGAAAAACCTTAAATGCATTAAGAAGTGAAGTATTGAAAATGGCTATGTTACAAAGAAATCTTAGGTAACTAAACCGAATAAAAAGATATATTGGGCATCTCTCTAACTTCAGGAAGATGCCCCCAGTGAGAGTAGCTTCAGATTCCTGAAAATCTAGCTTGCTTTGGATCACATTGTAATCCAATTAAGTTTTTACATATTCACATTTTTAGGAAAGTTTTCTCCCTTTTACTTTCTAACCGCAAATCCCATGCTCCAACCTGAAAGCCAATTTATCTCTATTCAGTGACAATGGAGAATTCTTACATAATTCAATTATTTTCAATGTTCCTCAAAAGTCTGTTCTTCGGACTACCAGAATCAGAAACATTTAGGGTGCTTGTGAATTTCTAGTCCCAAACCCAGAGTTCTCCATTTAGACCTTCTGGGATTTGCCTTAAGAAGCTATAGTTTTGTCAGGCTCCATAAGGCAATTTTATATACAGCAAAGTTGGAGAACCTCGGCTAAGCCAGTAATAAGATATTTTCAGAGAATGTCTCTAGCTGCTTTAATTCTTAGCCACTTAACTATAATAATTACATCTAAGGTAGAGCTATCCCTTTGTTAGACAGTCTCCTTGCTGTGAAGCAACCCTAATGGGCCAACCATTGGGGAATAAAAGGAGTCTGAGAGAGGAAATACCATTGGATTTTGGGACCCATGGCATAAAGCCTCTGAAGTAGAAGAGGACCCAGGAGAAGTAAATTTTTAGTGCTTATCATCAACACATATAGTTGATTCAAGGAAGCTGATGCCCTACTTATTCTGTAAAGGGCCAGATAAAAAATATTTTAGGCTTTGTGAGCCAGTCATGGCCACAGTTATTCGGTTCTGTGAAAGCAGCAATGAATAATATGTGAACATGTAGGTGTAGTTGGATTCTAATAAAATTTGGCTTATTGACACTGGAATTTGAATTTCCTATCATTTTTATCTGTAATGAAATCTTCTTCCTTTTGTTTTAAAAAATCTTTTAAAAATATGAAAACCATTCTCAGCTCCTTGGGCTGTACCAAAATAAACAATGAACAGGATTTAGCCCAAGGGCTGTAGTTTACCAATAACTGCCCTAAAACAGTTAAGGTCCTACATCACCTGTAGGGCATATTTAAACATAGATTATCAGACCTTCTCTGCAGAATTTCTGATACTAGAAGTCTGGGATAGGGACTGATGATTTGCATTCCAAAGAAGCTCCTAAATGGGTTCTGACCATTCCAAGTGCTGAGCTAAATAAATAAGATGGTAGTTGAGAACTACCATCTTATCTTGTTAAGAACAAGGATAACCCGAATCAAATAAAGTTTGAGAGAATGCTTTTCCTGGGAAGTTGTTGAGAGACTGGTTTAGATTTATCAACAGCAGAGGTGGAGATGTGGAAGGTTTCTTGGCAAAAGAAATCTGGGAGGAGAAGAAAATAACAGAGAAACTGGGTGGAGAGTCCTACTTAGCATTACATTAAGAACAGGTTCAGCTGATTCATACTGACCTTAAAGCAATCTAATAGAGGGATTGAAACCATTCCAGGTGAATCATTTTATTTTTTCTGAATTTGAAACCATTATTGTTATTTTTATTATTGAAGAAACAAAATTATTTTGTGGTCAAGTAACTGGTTGACAATTCAAAGCAACTACAAAAAAATTAAAAGGCCAGGTCCTTGTTTTCAGCTTATTTGCTTCACTGTGCTAGATGGAATATAAGAAGCTTTGCTTCAGGGGGCTTCAGTTTGTGTCTATAGGTCAAGGAAAGAGGGTGAGGAAGTAAAATGATGTCTCTCCATCGCCTTTGTGTTTCAGGGTTCTATTTCCATTCACCATTTTTACTTCCTTTGGGACCATGCCCTGTCAAGTGTTATCTGTCTATCTCTTTTCCAATCTCTCTCTCTCTCTCTCTCTCTCTCTCTCTCTCGCTCTCTCGCTCCATATAGAGTACTTCCAATCTTTTCTTTACGCTGACTTCTATATTTTTCCTTTCAAACACATAGCCATGAAATTTAACCCTTTACCCAAACGTGTTCTTTCATGAGGCTTACATGCTAATTAATCTCTTTCGATAAAAGCCAGTATTTAGAAATGTGGAAAGAAATGAATGCTCACCAAATGAGAAGGGCTAAGGCTGTTTATGCTAAGCAAGGGAGTCAGCCACCATCACTTGCTTTTTGACAAAAACTCAAAGGCAGGCAGGAGTGGGAAAGATTTTTAGTAGTAAAACGGGAAGGCTTCAGGTCCGCCTCGATCAGAGGCTATTAGCATGTGGAAGCTGCAAGTAGGCTTAACTGGAAGTTGGGCATCCTATGTGATTGATTAGGGGTGAAATTTTTACTTTCTCTTTTTGGTTCTAAGTTGGAAGTGGGGACAAAAATTAGGGAGGCCACCAATTATTAATCAAGTCCTGGCCATTCGAAACCTATTGCTACTGAAGTTATTGTTTTGCTTCCTGGATTGTCACTAGAAATAGCAATCAGGCTTGCTTCAAGTCATACATAGCAGTCTAACTTTCCAGGTTTATTGTGGATAAAGGAGGCAGTTTCCTTGGCAGGTAGACCATTGTCTCTTTTGTATATTCAATCTCTCACAAATAAATAGTTTTCCAATTTATCTCTATTTCTTTATCTTTCTTTCACTTTTTAACATTCCATAATCTGGTTTCTGCACTAAATATGCCTTTAAACATTTCCCAAAGTGTTTTCCTCAACATTGTGACCTCACAGGACATTCAGTATGAAGAGTTCAGTGGCAAACAAGTTTGGAAAAGAGATTCTATATCCACTCTATCCTCTGCTCTGTGAGCTCCAGAATTTATACAGGCATAGTCAAAGTTCTGAGAAGGAATTCAGAGAGGAAACTGTTATTCAGTTTTTCAGAAATCCTTGATCAAGAAGACCCACCCTTGCTTTATACATTTTAAGTAACATCAATTATACAGTTATATTTAATATAAATATTAAATTATTTCACAATATTTATCATCCAGCTATACTTGTAGTTAATACTTTTTAGGAAATGCTACTCTAGGAAAACTGCCAGTCAAAAGTTACCATCACCCCGAATTGTCAAATCCAAAGGTCGAAAGGTCATTTCTTAGACCTCTTTCTCCTTCACCTTTGCATCATACGACACTGTTGGTATAAAACTCTTGTGCTATCCTTCCCTGACTCTTGGTAAGCACACTATGTCTTTGCTCAATCACTGATTCCTTTGTTAACTTCTCTCTTATTCGCACTCACTAGTTTGAAGAACAAATGAAGACTAAGCTCTCTATATTGTCTATCTTATTTTCCAAATAAGTTGTTGTTAGGGAAACTTAATACACCTCCTTTCTCTCCTTTTCTTTCTATTTTCCAATTAAGGGATTTGAGGCTAAAATCAAAAGACAAGGATTAGTTTACCTTTCCTAAGGTTGGGATTTCCAAAAGGTCAGAATGGTAAGAGTATGTAATCACTTTTCAATGCATTTAAATGTTAAGATCTTAGGTTAGATTTGATAGCTCCCTTTACCCCACCCTTGTCTTGAATGCTCAGATTATCTCTGCCTTTGGCATTGTAGCTAAGCACTCCTTCATATTCTTTGTCTCTGACTTCTTTATCTGCAATACTGGAACTGTTTTCCTTGGCATTATAGTAAAATTGGAAGTTCCAATTAAGAAGGCTATGAAATTGACTAATTAGACTCTCTGGGTCTAATTAGTTCTGTTAGTCAGTAAATGTATGTATTTGGTGGGTGTAGGGGAGGTAGAAAACAAAGAAAAAGACTAAGTAAGGATTAGTTTAGGTAAAGATTAGCTAAAGGTGAGCTTATGTAAAGATATCTATCTATTACTGATTCTAGTCTATCTTCTGCACTAGGGTTGGGTTGCAAGGTCCTGATACTAAGAACATGTCATTTTACCTTCTTTACAGTTATCCCCTTGAATATCTTACAGGGAAGAGGCGTGGACTAAGCTAGCATGCACATGTTACTAAGTCCCTGGCCTAATCATATTAACACCCTATTCCTACCATTCCCTATATCCAATATTTATATCCTCTTCTCCATTCCGAATACCATCTCCAACTGTCAGTACACTCCTCAAATTCATCTAATCAGACTTATTTATACTAAATATATCATCTTTTTCTTAAATTAGCTTCCATGCTTAGCGTATTTACCTATCTATTTCTGTCCATGATGTTATTTTTCCAGGCCAAAGGGCTTCAGATCTCCTTATTAACTTGGCTTCTTTTCCTGCTCCCTTCCTCCAAAAATCAATGACCCTCATTCAGATAGCTAACAAAGCATAAGCATGCTGATTCTTCTTCAATAATGTTGATAACATCTATTCCTCCCTCTCTATGTAAACTGCTCTGAACCCAGTCCAGACTTCATACTTGAATTTGTATCATTAGAAAAGATTCATAGTAAGGTCCTAGCTTCCAGTTGGCATGTGTGGAGATATATAACTTTATACTGGAACTCCTCCCTCTTGTACCCAAGTACAACACCACAAATTAATCATAGATTTCTTTACCAGTCATGATTGTCATGGATCCGGAGAGCAACTGAAGAATATTTTTAAATATAATGTTCCAATTAGGCAACCAGGACAAATATAATGATCAATAAACTTGAAAAATTTGGTAGCATTTAGCAGCAAAGTATGCAGAAACTGGGGAGAGAATCTCACAGAGTTGGTCAAAGAAAAACAAGAAGATCTAGATAGGACATACAGTGTTCACTTCAAAGGACTATTTCCTCCCAGTATTATAAACGAGGTAACTGAGACAGACAGAGTAATAATTTTTTTAAAAATCTGCCAATGCATGTTGTTTCTCCCCGAGGGCAAGAACTTGTCTGTTTGGTTTGCTGCTATAAATCTAGCTTCTAAAACATTATAGATATTCAAAATATTTGTTGAATTACTCAATGAATGAAGCCCATTTCTCCATCATGAGATTGGCTTACATTTTATGAATCTATCTGCATTGAATCTTGATTTTCATCAAAGTTCAAGTCTTGCCAACTCCATTAATACTTTCTTGACCATTTCAGACTTCTATAATTTCTCATTCTGTCGAATTTTTACTGTGGCAGTCACTGATATACTATCTTGTAATATTGTTTTTAATTTTCACATGTCAATGTTTTGTCTCACTCAAGTCTGGGGTTCTTGAGACAAGATTTTTTTTTTTTTTCAGTTATGCCACAGTACTCAAATATCCTTTAATTAAAATATATTTTTAATCATTTCTATGAACCAGAGACTGTGTTAGCCTCTGGGTTCAGAGTGACCTATAAACTAGACTGTGTCCTCATAGAACTTACAGGCTAGCAAAATAAAATGGCATTAAACCAGCAAGTGAACAAATAAAGATCAATTATATACCATGATCAGTGCCCTGAAGGCAATTGAACAGGATGATGTCAGAGACAGTAATAATTTTACATTTAGATGTTGGAGAATGTCTCAGAAGAGATGACATTTAACTTTTTTTCAAATTAATTAATTAATTATTTTTAATTGAAAAAATGATTTAAATCCCCCTTCCCTGGCCCCATCTACCTCCCCGTCCCTCTCTCCCCTACCCTCTGGTAACCACTAGTCCATTGTTCATGAGTCTCTGTTTGTTTATCTTGTTCATCTGGACATTTAAATTTAATAAAGATAAAAAGGATAAGCTTTCCAGGCAGAGGAAATGTCCTGGGCAAAGGTCCTACATGAGAAAGAGTTTAATAAGTTTGAGGAAGTAAAAGAAGGGCAGTGTTGCTGGAATATTGTCTAGAATAGAACAAATGGTGAGAAAGAAGGTGCTCACTGAATATATTTAAATGACTGATGCTGTATAAGGAAAGTTACAGATCAACCTCACCCCAGGGACACTGAACTTTTGGGCAGTAAAATCTGTGAATGGTAACATTTTTTCTTTTCCTTATTTTATATTCTGTTTCTTTCTCTTTTCATAAAGATGTCTTAATGATTAGAATTTGGGCTTTTATCCTACATTTTCAGATACTCCTTTAGATGTCTCAAGCTTTGGGACAGAGGAAATTAAATCAGAAATCATGGAAGCATAAACTTTTAAATAACCTCACTCTTTTTTTCTGGTTTGAAGGAAAAAATAAATAAATATGGATAAAAAAATTATGAAAGGATAGTCATAATGGGGAAAAACCTGTCAATTCTATGCAATATGCCTTAAATTATTTTTATAAGTAAGTAGGGATACAATTTTTTTAAAAAAAAGTTAAATTGTATGGATTAAAGCTGAAAATTAGATTAGTTATATCATCCAAAGCAGGATGTCAGATCTCATTTCTCTGCAGGTTTAGCTTAAAAGTTATGATTTGGTTTGGTTGTTTCATTTAGATTGGAATGTCAAACATTATTTCCATATACACTTAGGTGATATTAGAATTACACCCTATTTTGATACATAGGGTCAAATACGTATGCAATTTTTAATTAAATTTAAGCACATGATAGAAAACAAAAATGATATATTTTTCTGAACATTTATTTCCACAATAGTATACTCAAACTATTGTGATCACACAGTATAAAGTTAAACCTAATAGAAAAATATTCCTATAAAAAATAAACAGTGAGCCCTCTCTCACAATCTTCCTACTCCTTATAGTTAGTCTATTAGCATCATCATGTCCCATGAAATGAAAATAAATGAAATCAAATAGGTTCTAGAAATCACACACACAAAATAGTTGGAATAAAAGTGTTTATTGACACAATAAAAATCTGCTCTATTTCAGAAAAAAATAATGTTAAACAACTTCTTTTAAAAAATCAGGAAAAGTGCTGAAATTCCTGATATCCTCCTCTTCGAGCCAGGATAGTTTCAAGCCTCATTTTTTTAAAACACTCTATGTCAAATATCTAGCATTTCTTGAGTGATGTTTGCTGAACACATTCATAAGTGTTTTAAGAAAAGTGATAGGCCTAAAGAAGACTGGCTTTCAAATAGTTCAATATATGTACATTCATAATTTTCTACAGTAGATGGTTGAATATCAATAAAAGATAGCATCTTTTCTGAATATAGTCACTAAGTTCGGATTAGTTAATTGCACTATAAAATTACTATGATCTGCAGGATAAGAAATGTGTTATACATCGTAATTTCTAAACCAATACATTTACTCTGTCTCACCTCCACTTAACAGTGATTTACACACATGGCTCTATTATTATAAGTGGAATTTACCTACAAACTTCCTTCAGTAGTTAAAGGAGAACCTAACTCAACAAGATCATTTCAAGCTTTTAGATAGAAATCAGGGATCAGACAGACTACCCGGAGCTAGAGAATGTCAGTCAATATGTCACATGTCTAGAGATGATGAACACAGAACATGTTTATACCATAATTTCTTATGGTCAGTGCTTAGAAGAAAAAAAAATGAAATGAAATAGCTTTACTGAAAATACTTTCAGTAAGGCTCTAGTGACCTTCAACTTACCTCAGGTAGTTTTTCTCTTGGCTCACGTGGGATACGCTCAACCAAAACTTCAGCCAAGGTCATTATTGTTACAATTTCTACTCAAACACATTTTTAGTCTTTTTACTTAGGAAAAAGACAGAAGGGATCTCTTAGAGGGAAACAACTTGGAAAATAAGAGAGATCTATAATTTTAGTTTACACAGCTTACAGTAAAGCTTAAGGTTAAAGCAACAAAACATAGCAAAACCCAACTTACATCAACAGAGGCAATTGCTTTAAAGTTTTATAAATGAAGAAGAAGAAATAACAGATCTAAGTTTAAAGTGCTCCCAGAACATGCCTGAATCTACTTGTTGGTAGACTATAAAAAAGAAAAGTATGTAAAGGAAACATTAATTAAAACCTTTTGTTTTCTTGAAATGTTTGTGAGTCTTCTGTGCACAGGAACATCACACATCACCCTGCAGTTGGCAACTGTACAGATTCATAAGTAGGTTCCAGTTGGACAGACAGACTCATTAGTTTTTCCTTTATCACAAACCCAGAACATCTGGGTATTGCCCTTTAAAACAACATCAGGTTAAGAAAACAAACCGTTTCTTAGACCTGACAAAAGGTTTTGAGTTACAAGATGGACCATCTTAGGGTGAACAAGCTAATATGCTTGGGCATCATATACAGGCTGTTAAGAAGCTGATTCACAGCTTTATGAAATTCTTAATCCCATGCACTGCCATTCTCTGTTTCCATTCTTGTTTTGACTTTGGCTAAAACTGAAAATGATTGTCATATTTCAGAGAACAAATAAATTTAAATAAATTAAATCTAATCTCAGAATATTTGGGATACGAGTTAAGGACCTCAAATACCCCATTTCAACTCATTCCTGGGGCAATACTAACCTAACTTAGAAGAAGAGATTGGTTTGTTCTCGCTGACACTGGACATCCCAGGAAATTTTAAAATTCTGAGCTATTATAGCTCCAAAGCTTAACCTAAAGGATTTTTTTGTTCCTGTTTGTTTTAAAAATACATCATGCCTCCTCCTGAACCATCATGACTATTACAGAGTCAATGAGATAATTTGACTGCCATACATGTGAACAAATTTTCCCTGAGTATTGCATATGGGAAAAAAAATATATTTTTTATTTAATGTTTAGAGCAAAACAAACCTCAGAGACCACCAGTAGATACACAGTCTTAATGGAGATGATGAACTCACTTTGGATCTCGTCTACAAGTGATCTCACTCCCATAAGAGAAATAGAATAATGTTATCAGACCCAAATTGACTAGACTTAGGAGAGTGTGTGTGTGTGTGTGTGTGTGTGTGTGTGTTGCTCACTCCTCATTTGTGAGTTTGAATCAGCCTTCCAAAATGTAACACACCTTTTAAAAATTTATTATAAATAGATTTCCACATACTACTTTGACAAGATTATAAATTAAAGTTTCCCTTCAGATTGTTAATGGCAAGAACAAAAAATAATGTCATCAGGCATTTTTAGATTAGACTGTACCTGAAGTTAATTGAAATTTAAATTTCCTTGATTTTCCAAATGTTAATGATGTGTAACAGGCCTTCCTTAGAGAATCTGTGATCTAAAGCTTCATTTTATAAAGACCATATGCAAAAGCAAAAAAAAAAAAAATTTTAATATATAAATGAAACCCCAGAGTTGCTTTATTTTAAATGTGCAGTTGTTAGCACCTTCAAATGCAAAGGGGACATTAAAACACACACATGTACCAACAAGTTTAATGTTTTCATTTCACCTCTTCCCGTTTTATTCTTTTAATAGCAATGCTACAAAGAGGAACTTTAGATAACTCTTACCAGCAATGCCCAATGTTGCAACACAGTTAACTACCCCCGAGCTTCTATTTAAGGTTACCTGGCATAGTTAGCTCTGCCAGATGTAGTTTTGCTATTGGATAATTTGATTTGCTGACAATGTTCACTGCCTTAAAATAGGAAGTGCCTAGGTGACTGGTGTCCAAATCACACATATTCTTTTGGTTAAAATGAAATGTGAGTCTGAATTTAGCCTTTAATTACATTTCCTTCCCTACCTCCAACAAACAAATTTTTATAACCTTCTCAATGAAAAAAGTCATATTTTGTGAATTACTACTTTGGAAGCAGCCCAGGACCAAACATTACTTAGGAAATTTTCTATTATTTGTATTAATCAAAGATATACATCATCTATGTTTTCAATGGCTTAATCAAATGGCTAATGCCTGCTTTGGAGGTATGGTGGGCCACAAGATTTCAGGCTTTTATCTAAACTACTAACTGGTAAATTGAAATTACTCTTGTAAGGCCCTAATGCAGAATAAAACAAGCTATTATATACGCAAAGTAATACAAGAGAGCTTCTGAAATATCTCAGGCACTTGGACTGGCTCAAAAAGAATCTTAATTTCAGGGATAAAAATACACCCTGATCATGTAAAAATTAAATTTACCATGAGTAAGAAAGAGGGCTTCATGTCAAAATGAAAATAAAATAGTATTGCTTAAGAAACGCATTAAAATTAGGCATTCCTTAAATTATCTCTCCTAATAAGATGTCTGTCATTTTTCGTTTTGTCTTTAGCCTTGTGGAAACTGCATTGTTCCATCAGGATTGTTCTGTCAAATGAAAAACCTGTCTACATTTTACCATGTGCTTAAACAAGCAAGACTAAGTATTAAATCTGAGGGCTCTGTACTTTAAGAAATGTTTTTACAAGTGGAAAGTTATTCAGTTTAGATAGTTCATCCATTTTCCAGAGCCTTTTAAACCTGCATAATATATTGAATGTCAAAAAGCTATAAAATCTCTTTAAGTATTGATATCTATTTGTAGATAGCAATATAAATCCTGCCATAAATTTGAATAAGTAAATGACTTTATCTAAACAAAGACTTGGAGCATCACTCTACTGTTACAGATGCCTAGGCTTCTTGTTATGCTGTACACCAGTGAGCTTGAATTTTTTTTTTTTTTGTCATAGTTTCTAAATGATGGCCATAGAAAGTCCAAATTGGATGCTTTTTCTTAAACAAAAATCAGGTTAACTATAATATAAATGTACCTGCTATATACTTTTTATATACTCTAGGAAGGTGCCTATAACTACAGAAATACTATGATAAGTATGAAAGAAAAAAATTATAATGTGATGGTGGATTTTCTTCAGATAAAGCCACATATTAGTTAAGGTATTGCTAGCTGCTCAAATAAACAAACCCAAAAGTTTATGTTTTGCTGATAAAAAGAAAATAAGTATCTGATTTGGTCAGTTCTTTTCCATATAGTACTTCAGGGACATAGTCACTAACAATCTTGTATTCTTGTGCACTTTTAGCAGATGGCTTCCAATGTCACCATGTACGTTTCTGTGTTTATCATGGGAGGAAAACAACATGGAGGATCGCATGGGCTTAGTCTGGAAGTGACTTGCATTATGGTTCCTCATATCCCATTGGCTGGAACTCAGTCACACAGCCACCAGAAACTGAAAGGGAAGATACACAACTTAGTCTAGATCTACGCTCAGGAAGGGAGGAAATAGGTTTTGTTACCAGTTAGAAAGTTTCCAACACAGTCCTATTTAGCATGCCCGTATAGTAGCATAACATATCCATCATCTTCCTAATCATTTCTAGATGATCACTTAATTCACCAAACCCATTCATGACCATGTCTCCATACCAACTGCTATTGCTTATGTTCATGCCCTCTTCATTTCTCTAATGAGCTTTTACAACAGATTCCTAGTTGGTCAACTTGCATCTGATCTTTTCCCATTTCTAATTTATGCTTCACATCAGGGCTAACATTTTAAAACACAAATATCAAAGATTATGTTTCAACAGTGCTCAATTGCCCCCAAGGTAAAGCCTTGAATATTTACCTTGACAACTGATGCGCATCATGATTTGGCTTAGTTAGCTTTTCCATATTCGCCTTTTGCCAGTCCCTGTATTTCATTTCAATGATACCAAGCAACTTGAACTTCTTGAAACATATTGCATACTCACCTGTCTCTCTATGTATGTATATGTATTTATTCCATTTAAAGTCTTTTCTTTCTTGTTCTATATGGGGAAATTCTATTCATTTTTAAAGACTCAACTAAAGTCTTAACTTTTCACAAAACTTTTCTTAGCTTTTTCAGAAAAACTTAGTGTTTATCTCCTTAAATATAATCTAAACACTCTCCTTACACTTACACATACCTATCTCTTCCCCAGGATTGGGAGATTCTCCATTTTATGGATTATGTTATATTTTCCTTTGAATCAAAGAATCTAGCATAGAATCTGGCACATACCGCTAAAAGAATGAATAGAATTTAATCTTTACCTTGAGTGGCTAAATTATTTTGACTGAATGAATGATAGTCAAAGTACAAAGAGGTAGGCTTTCATGTATATGTAAATATATTTCACATGAGAATTCAATATAAACTGCATAGTTCAGAATTCAAGCTGTTTGGTCAAAAGGTACCATGCCAAAAAGTTCTATTAGCCTAGTTAAGCTAATCTCGAGTTATTTTACAGATAATTCCAATTATTTTTAATCATATACTGTCACTTACTAGGACTTTCTGCCACAAACTTTAATCAATAGCCATAACATTTTTGCAGACTCAACATTTCTAAGGGATATTCTCTAATTAAACCTGCCCTTGCTTTTCACTCTCGTTTTGACATTCATTAAAATTCTGCTTTAGTGTTTAATCTACACTGTCACCACTCCAGTAGTCACATAGAGGTGGTGAAGAATGGGGGAGGGCTTTAAACCCCCCCCATGAATATCATCAGCTTTATCACACAAGCTGCTACAAATAAATGTTCAGTCTAATTAAGAAGGAAACCAACATAGTTTGCTTGCTATGCCACTAACTTTACAGTAAACTGATTCCCACCTACCAGCAAATCACCATCTGAATAATTCCTATACAGACATTTTGAAGCCATTACTGCCCGTTTCAAAGACATTATTAACTATTTGAATGAATAGAATTTATTTTCTATCCTCCAAAGAGTTTAGAGCAATACAATGTAAGCAACAAGCCATCAATAATAACAACTTGTTGAATGGTTTTTTGAAAGAACAGAACATGTTTTTGATACTTAATATTGTCGCAATTTATACTGACTATGGTTATAATATCAAGTCATGAATGTGATGCATTTAATCACAGAGAAAATTACTAGAACAAATTTTGCAAATTAATTGATTAATACTGTGTATATAAAGGAGAAAGTTTTGCCTAAATAAACAATTCACATTTTAAGCACTTGAGATTGATTAGAGATTCTCAACTCAGGATGACATTACATCCCATGGAACATTTGGCAATATCTAAGACTTAAAAAAAAAAAAAAAAAACCTACAGTACCTGGTATTTCTAGGTGGTCCCCCATCCAAGTACTATCCAGGCCCAACCCTGCTTTGTTTCCAAGGTCAGATGAGATCAGGCGTGTTCAGAGTGGCATGGTTGTAGACTGATTTGAGACATTTTTGCATGTCACAACTTGAGAGGGCTTCTAGTGGGTAGAGGCCAGGGATACTTATAAAGATCCCACAATGTATAGCAGGTACGTCTCTCATAACAAGTAATCATCTGCTCCAAAACTTTAATAGTGCATAAGTCAAAAAGCCCTGGTTAAACCGTGGACTCACACTTAATTTGAAAGATATTGCTTTTTTATATGTTCAATATTTCTCTGGCCTCTAATGTTTGCCTAACCTTCCTCTATTTATGTAAGCAATAAACTTAAAACCTTAAGTTTTTTGATGAGCACAGAATAATATCGAAGAACCATGACTATGATATTTAGCATTGTACTTACATGCTCACATTGGGAACAACTCACTTGTAGTTTTTAAGAGGAAATAATGTAGGCATCCCCTAAAGTAAGGGGTTTTCCAAGTTTAAAAACTAGATAAAAAAAAAACAAAACGAAAATGGCTGTTTATTTGTTTGCTTTTTGTTTGCTTTTTATATAAACAAAACAATTTTTTTTTTTATGGACTAAAATCTTTATGTTGGTTCACACAATTGAGGCTTGATAAAAGCTATACAGAGGTTGTCCTATACATTTGCCATATCTAAATCAAAAGATCATCTTCCATTCTTTAAAATCTTTACAATATGGTTCTTCCATGCAATGCCACTAGCACTGCCTTTATTGAAGCTCTCAGCACCTTTTGCTGATGATTTTACTCTCCTTTTGCCTTCAGATGCAACCTCACACCCATTGCTGCCATATAATTCATCACCTGTATTGTTGCCACGGTGACTTTGCTAATCTATAAAATTCATCATGTATCTATCTCTTTATACTGGTTACCATTTTATCTCCACTACAGGTCATCTTGAGTATCTTTTTGACATTTAGGCTTAGACACCTAAATAAACGTAGACACCCATGTGCTAACATATGCTGCCTGCTTTTATTGGAGTTAACTCATGGTCTAAGTGGATCTGAGGCTGAAAGTTAGAATCTTCATCATGAAAGCTCTACCATAGTGTAAATTCTAAGCTCTTTAGCCCATAAGGTCTTTCATGATCAAGTTCCTGTGTAATTATCTAGTATTCTTCCCCATATCTCTCCTACGTTCGCCCTTTGATGTTACTGTATCAGATCATACCTATCCCCAAGAATTTTGTCATGTCTTTTCATATTCATCAATGCCTTTTCTGTATTTTCTTTACCTGATGAACACTTACATCAGGAATTCGTCTAGAATGTAGAATTACAATATAACACAACAATTCCACTCCTAGGTATATACGTCAAAGAATTGAAACATAGATATTTAAACAAATAATGATATGTGAAAGTTTATACCAGTGCTATTCACAATAGCCAAAGTATTGAAACAACCCAAATGGATTGTTTATCCAGTCATCAAACAGATGACTGGATAAATGAAAGGTGGTATATCTATACAATGGAATATTACTCAGTTATGAAAAAGAACAACATATTCATGTATGCTACCATATGAATGAATTTCAAAAGTAAATGAAAAAAGCCAGACAAAAAGTCATCTATTATATTATTCCTTTTATACACAATATCTAGAATAGGTAAATCCAGAAAGATAGATAGCCTCTTAGTGGTTATCAAGGGCTAAGGGTATAGAAGGGATAGAAAGTATCTGCCTAATGGGTTTCCTTTGGGAATGGGGAAATTATTTAGAAACTCAGTAGCTGTGATTGTTGTACCATATCATGAATGTACTAAATGCCACCAAATTTTATACTTTAAATGGTTAATTTTATGTCATGTGAATTTCACATTAGGAAAAAAAAAGAATTCACATGGTCAGCTCAGCCTTCACATTGAGCAGGAAGTCATTACTGACCTTAATTCTGTTTAAAATGCCCTTCTTCTTGGTTCCAAGAGAACCAGATCTCTTTTTTCGAAGAGACATTTATTATACTCTAATTTTTGGTTTTCATTTGTGTCTCTTCCAAATCCAGCCAAATTGTGAATTTGGATCCTTTATTCTTTATCATTGTCTTCCTCGATTTTATTTGATTGAGTCTATACACTAGAAACTAAATTGGCTTCCTAACTTGAGATAATTTAATGAGAAATCTCAATTGTTTTATCAATAAATAATAAAATCTATTTAATCAAATTTAATTATACGTTTGAAAATGTTTTGTTATTTTTGAAGATGTGCAGCATAACAATATGTTTTTAACTATATATTAATTTTGAATTTTGAGTACAGATGGTTGATATATTTGAGATGGTAATTTAAAAACACAATGAATGTGTTAATTAAACCTACACATTGGTGGAGTACTTACTGAGTACTCAGCACTGAGCTGACTACTTTATGTAGATTTTCTACTGCCTATTCACCTCTCCTTGTTGTTAGTGACTTCATGTAATTCCAATTCCTGTTCAAATATCAACCTCAGATGGGTCTTTCCTAAACATCTTATTTGAAAGGACTGCAAATCCATTGTGTAAAATATTTGAAACATTTTTTTTTCTATTTGAATTTGTATTACTTACTTTTTTAGTTATGAAATATGATTTGAATCTTCCGCATAAACTCCCTGAAAATAAATTTCCTGAAGATAAATTCTCTGAAAGCAGGACTTCAAAATATGAGTCTCTAAAACACCCATTTTAAAATGTTTTCTCATTTTATATTATCAGGTAAAAATTTGATTTAGGGGCAGTGGAGAGAATTAGATGAATTAACTAAAAAGAAAAATATGTGTGTTGATCAACTTCACTTAAGGTAGTATTTCTCCAAGGCCTGTTATCTCCCTTTTCTCCATTTTTTTTTTCTTTCTTGGTCATATTGTGGGCATAAAAATACTACTATACCATTGGTTTTTAGAAGGATTAAATGAGATAATACATGTTTAGGCTTAGAACTCATAATAATCAATTTCAACTCCTTCTTCAGATAGTAAAGCATTCACTTTAAATGAGTTAAATGAGTTCACATTGGTGGCCAAGACAATCTTCTTGGCCTCTTCAAGACAATACTATAAGAAGTATTTGAAATAGATTTGAATGAATGCTTCGTTACATGAGCAGTTTCCTCATCGATCAGTCAGTTCATCAAAAAGTATTTATTCAATGCCTACTATGTGCCAGGAACTCTGCTAGGTGCTGCATATTCAGAAAGAGCAACTGACCACACAGTTTCTGCTTCTCAATTGATCATATCTATAATCTAAAGAATAGGTTTTCACCTTTTAAAGTCAAAATAGGTAAACAAGCACACATTTTGATCAAGAATAATGAATTAACATTTAATTTCTTTATCGGGGCATTACATTATCTTAAGGAAATTCAAATATCTGGGTTATCAGAGATGCCAGGAAAGTACTACTGCATTTAATATTTTGGGACCTGAGACACCAACATCCTAATCTCCAGTTCTATTAACAAAGAATTGTCTATTACAACATACAAAGAGCAGCTCTCTTCCCTTTGAGAAACACTGGAGAAAAGTATACTATTTGTAGATGACACTAAATTAAGCAGGATGGCTAACAAATTCAAAAGTTAAGTTCAACTCCAGTTACTGCAGTTATAGAGTCTCAAGAGTTTGCTTTACCTTGTCCATGGTTTTTGAATTTATATGACTGTGTGTCCTGATTTGCTTTATAGTACCCCTGCTAAAATGAGTTTCACTTTGACCTCAAGTTTATTTGTCAGTAATCTTAGTGTCTTTGGATCTGTTATCTGTTGCTTTGTTACAAATGATTGCAAAATTTGGTGACTTAAAACAACACCTCTTTATTTAACTTATAACTCCACAGTCTATAATTGAGACTAGGCTTAGCCGATCAGTTGTTCTGGTCTCTGCTGGCTCCCTTAGTTGTGTTTAACTAGTGGCTCTGTTTCTGGAGTTGCCTGAATAACTCAGTTTTCCTCCATTATTTCTCACACTTGAGCAGATTCACCTAGGACTGCACATATCACATTGGCAGAGGTCCGGGAGAGAGCATGGAAATGTGCATTGCATCAGCCAAAGCAAGTGACAGAACCAATCCAGATACAAGGGGTAGAACAGCAGACTCCACTTGTTGAATGAGAAAAGTTGTAAAGTCATATTATAAAAGATGTGGGTACAAGGTAAACAAGAATTAAAGATATATTTGTAATTTATAACAATTGGGGGCAGAATGCATTTTCAGTTTAACAACTGCTTGGAGATCTTGATTGCCATATCTCACTTTCAGATTCTATTGCTTTGAATGTAGGTATTGACCAATCTTAGATTTATCCTTCTTTTTAAGATAATCAAACCTGGTTTGTGTGGACTTTGCACAGAGTAAGTAGTCAAGTTTCTATATTCCTGGTTTCTTCCACATCCACCTTCCTCTCTTTCCCTTTCAGCTTCTTGCATGTAACATCTTGTACCTGATCTTATTCAAGATATTACAAGTAAAATTATGTCCAAGTGATTAAGAAAATAAGAAGAATGATAAAAATAAGAAAATAAGAAAAATACCTTGAAAATTCAAGGATAATGACATAAAATTGCAGTTGTAAGAGTTTCAATTAGACACTTGGAAATACTTCCTGATTATTATAGTTTAAGATATTGGCAAGTGATTTAAAGGAAAGCAATGTTCCCTCTAGAGATTAAAAAAATGTAGATCACTATATTGGTGAATGCCTTTAATGAAATATTGCCAAGATATATTAAGCTACATCAGGTGACCATTTGATCACAGGTAGTTCAAAAAGAAAAAAAAAAATTGCCACATAATATTTCTACCTCGAGTAGGAATACTGTATTTAAAATAAATTATGCCATAGAACAAAAATTACCTGTAATTATTCCTGCTCCCATGGGAGACACGGAGTGTCTTTAAATTTACATTCTGGACTTACATTTATTAATAGAGCCTCTTGACACCTCTGTGGGAATACCTCAAATAATCACCCTCAGTTTATCCAGGTGGAGGAATTTCAACTAAATAAGACGTAGATCAAACTTTCTTGGCTTACGATATATCAGCTGTTAGGTGAGGCTAAAACCTAAATCCCCGAATCTTTTTTCTAACCTTACTTGTTTACTTGGCAACCCAAGTTTCCTCTGTCCCTCATCTCATATCCTTCTCTCTTTCTCTGCTGAGAACTGCAATGAACTCAGTTAAAAAAATAAATGCAAAACTAAAGGAATGTCATACCATAATCCACTGGTTCAAATTGAATGACTGAGAAAATATGACTTCATTACTTTAAATAACCAAGAGGAGATTTACTTGTGGAATTTCTATATTTCCTTCTTATGAGAACATAAAGGTTTATGAAGGGTTAAAATAACACAAACTCTGCTTTCATTTTAATGCTTTTTAAATGTAAAGTTAAGCAGATATAAAACTAGTCATAATGTATTTATCACCCAGCCTTAACAATTACCAACTCAAGACCACTTCCTTCTGCCGTAATAGTTTGAAGCAAATCACAGTCATATCATTTCATTTTTTTATTAGCAATGGCAAATGTTATTTATAATAAGGGGAAAATCAGCATGACTGTGCCAGACCCAATGGACTTTTCTTTGCCAGTTAAAATTTAAGGCTGACTTACTGCATTTTGTACCTGCAAAGTACTGTGAACGTAACATTCTGTCATTCTTTGAAATAGCAAATGGAAGTCATTTAAACCAGATGAGGGACAGGCTGGGGAATTGGCATACCTACAGCACAGGATACACAGCACCACGCACCTATTTCGAGGGAATGAAGAGTGGGTGGCCGGAAGATAGAAACTCTTTTCCCTATTTAACCTGTAATTTGGCAACATCTGTGAAGAATTATCCCCAGCATTGGCATCATAATTGTTGTATCTAACATCAATCACCAGGGAGGGGAGATTACTTGAAATAGATGTTAACGGCATTATAGTTCAACGACATGAAAGCTAAAACTGAGAGGAATGAGATCTGTAAGATGGTGCTCAAATTAATCAAGGGGCTAGGGAGACACTAAATTGCTTAATAAAAAATTAGGCACTACATTTGCTTATATAAGAGCGTAAGTTCTAGAGATCATTATCTAGTCAGTATTCTAGGTATTAACAAGTTGAGTATTTCTAAACTTTTGTGTTATGATGACCCTGTGGTTTTCTAATTTTCTTGCATCATTGCTTCAGTTAAGAGTAATATCAATGTGAACATTTTATACAGAAATTGAAAAAAAAAAGCAATATAAATACAGAGCCTCTTCCAAATGAATACTATTGATAAAATGATATATTCATAGTTTTCCAGGAAACTGAACTTTCAATAAACCTAAATTCATAGAACTGTCTCAAATTTGGCAGCTAACAACTGGGTAGCATTGAATTACCTGTGCCTAATATACTGAAAAAAATATTTATTGGCTTTTTGGATTACTGCTTTATAGCCAAATACTTCTTCAAAATCAGTTGCCTATATTTACAGTTTACAAAATATTCTGTATATTACAGTCTAAAAAGAAATCTCTTCTCTTTGAAACATTTTTTTCACTGTCTTCTATGAATTAACCCTTTTCTGGTTTTTCTCCTACCTTTTAGCCTGCTTTTTTTTTAGTTCTGCTTCTTATTCATCTGCATCCTTAGAGCTCTTTAATATAGTAATGCCCTAAATGTACATTTTCAGTTTAGACCTTTCTCTGAACTCCAGGTTTATGTATTCAGCTGCCGATGTGTGGTCTCCACTTGGATATCTAAGAGCAATCTCAAACTTAACATGCCAAAACTGAGTTCCTGTTCTGTTCTCAACACCAAACTTACAACTACTACAGTCTTCCCACTGTCATAAACAGCATCTCCACTCTTATAATTACTCAATTCAGAAACAAAATGAAGTCATTCTTGACTGTTTTTACTCACATTCTACAGAATGTTCTAGCAGCTCTACCTTCATAAGATATCAGAGTCTATTTTTTTTTAATTCCATAGCTACTATCTTATTCTCCCCCAAAACCTCTTAACTTTGTGCCTGAATTATTACACTAACCTTCAAAATGATCTTCCCATATCTATCTTTGCCTTTCTAAATCCATTCTTAGATAGTAATAAATGTGACCCTTTTTAAACAAAATCAGATTTTGTTATTCCTCAGCTCCAAATGTCTTCTCATTTTCCTAAGAGTAAAAGTCAAAATCCTTCCAATGGCTTAAAACTATTTCCCATGCTTACAACATCTCTCCTCCCTTCACTCTTTACTATTCCTTGAGCACACAGGCAAGTACTCACAATAAAAGTCTTTTGCACTTGCTATTCTTTCTGGAGCAGTCTTCCTCTTGATATCTGCAAAGACTGCTCTTTCACTTTCTTCAGGTCTGTACCAAATGGTACATCCTTTGCGCAATCATCTTCACTCTCTGAAATTCTACCATGCCAACAATCCGTATGTCTTTCCTCTACTTGATTTTCTTATTGTAGAACTCATCAACAGCAATCATTACCATGCAGTCATGTTTTATATTCATTTATTTTATTTACTGTTTCCCTTCATTTGGCTATAACTTGTCCAATTTTATAGCTACATGATTGACAAAAGCTTGGAGAATTTGGTTAGAAAATATTCAAATAGATTATCACGTGATTTTCCATAGTTAAAATAGTAAACACTATTCATATATTACTACTATGAAATGTAATTAAGAGAAAGGAGGAACCCTAGGCCTTCAAGTACATATAATTTTGCACTTATATATAGTCTCCTAGATATGGATGGGAGTTGACGGAGATAGATTAGGATAATCTCTTTTTTCTATCTCATATTTATCTCATTCTATTTATGTATGTATGCCTTCTTGACTACTATCTTTGGTGGAGCAAGCAACATAGGTTATTACCATAATTCTTCCATCAGTCTCATAGCCAACATTTTTTTAAGGTAAGAACGATTACCCAAACTATTTTATAATGGTTTAACGCAATTGAATAATTAATTTATGGAGACTATTTTAAATAGAGACAATATTTTAGGCTAGTGAATTTTGAGGTTCACTACCAATATCTCCCTCCTTACTTCAAGACTGAGCATTCATTTCCTAAGCTGTCAGGAATGTTGGCTGATGATGGTTTGCAGTGATTCCCTTTCTGGGTGAGACGGCTTCCCACCCACATTCATGCTTCATCCTCAAGAGCAGATCATATTCAATGACTGAGCAATGAGGGGCTACAAAGGCTCATAACTTTCCCCTTTTTGTGGGGAAACTCTACAGAGATATCCTTCCTCCAGGACTCCTCTTAATATTGACAGAGGCTTTCATTGCAAGTGGACTACAGTTCAATCTTTCCCTCTGTTCAACTCTTCACTCTTCATTCCTCTGTTGTGTTCATTCTGGAGATACCTACCAAAAGCTACCTACACACAAATCTCTGCCTCACAGTCTGTTTCCTGGGATCATGACCTAACAGTGGGTGGCAGAGGTGGTCAAAGGAACTAAACTTTAAAAAGAGATTTGGATCTGGAACACCAGCTTCCAGACTGCCATAGAGACTGACATCAGACTGGCTTTAGTGGTGGAAGATGCTAATAGTCCCTGGTTTGTGGTATGGTGCTGGTGTTAAAACTTTCACCAGGGCTACAATGATATGGAATATCAGTCCAAAAGAGTGTATTGGTGGGTTCAATATTTTAGGTAACTATGAAGTTCAAAGGATGTAATAATTATAAAAACTAAAATCAGAAAATTATTGTCGAGGGCTATTAATGCATTGGGGGGTAAAAAAAAAAAGGTGAGGGTAACTAATCACAAATTTAAGAATAGCTATAAAAACCAGAAGGCCTTTAGTTGAGTATAAAGAGCTTCTGATCTCTTGAAGTCAGAGTAGGGAAAAAGCTGAAGACCACATGGAGGACTTGATTGTTAGAATGGCAGAGCTCCAGAGAAGGCTGACTTCTCACTGCTGACAAGTTTGACGCATCAAATTTAAAGCTCTGATTGGGTCGGAGGGAGACCTTGAGACTTGATATCTGGACATCTGGATAGCTATAATCGATCTTGGATCATCAGATTCCCTAAACTCCTTTGGATGAGTACAACCCGTTTAGTAGATGTCTCTTCCCTGCTAAAAATCAGTGCTAACTTCTTTACTTGAAAATAATATTGACATTTCTGTCCTGCAAAATCACTTAGGATGTATCCCCATATCCCTGATAATAGGACCAATAGCTAGGGTTAACTCATAAAATAACTCCACCAGGGATATGCTAGGCTTCTAAAGAATGAATGAGACCCTGAAGGAGCCACAGGGCCTATTCAATACGAAAAAGCAAGAGCCAAGAGAGTATGTGTAAGATTGAATCCTGAGGACACAGAGTCAAGGAGAGTAGATGTTTGAATAAGGAAGAGTTTGACAGTGTGAGGGCATTTCCATGATCACAATACAGACATTACACCTTGACAAATTTCTCTGGAGATGGTGCTACACTTCTATAGTGAGCCTTAGAAACTTGGAACAGTGACAGCCCAGAGTAAGTGTAGTAAAAATGTCAGAATAACTACAGAAGACTGTGCAAGAAGGGATCAAAAAGCTCAGAGAAGTAAGCATAATAGTGTGGATATACCATGTCAGTCTGGAAAAGGACACCATTGAACTATGTCACATGCAAGGGACTAGAGGACACTTCATTTACAAAAGCAATAAAGAATGCACTGGTAAAAGGAGCAATAGCATGTCTAGGAGCTCAGCTGGAGAGGTGCATTTAAAGTACAATGCTTCCTTATAGTAATTAGGATGAAAGCATCCTGAATAGAGGCAATGGGGTAACAATTGTCAGAAGCAAAGTTTGTGCAATTTTCATCATGAGCAGTAAGTGAGAATAATAACTAGGGGGTCCCTACAACACAAGGAATTATGGATATTTTCAATAGCATATAGTACCCCTATACACAAAACAGATGGGCAGTCAACATAAATTTTGCTTAATCTATTCAAATTGTCATCAAAGATGGAAGATGAAGAGATCAAGGGTAATCATCCCAATAAAAAGTCATGATTTTGTTCCTGGCTTTCAGACTTGAGCCAGTTATCAAATATGGAAACGTTCGAATACCAAAAGATGGCTTCCCAGAAAGAACCTTACAATAGCACAATTATATATAATAGTGACTCCTCCAACCTTTTCTAAAAAATAAATAAATAAATAAGGAAAAAGAAAAAAAGAAAAGAAAAAAAGAGAAAGAAACAAAACAAACAAAAAATTTGATTATTTATTTTGAAAACTGTATACTGGTGAAAGGGACTACCTAAACTTTCCAAGATTGCTTGAAAAGGGATCTGAGCTGATGTGGAAACCCAGAGACCTGCTTAAGTGTGGATATATGTAAGGCAGATAATAAATGGAGTCCTTGTGTAAGTCCAGGTCACTGTGCATTCTTTGAGTGACTAGCTACACCTGAACACCATATCACCAGACTCTGTAAGTGTAATTGAAATGGACATAATTCATAGTTGACAAAATTCTTCCATTGTTTCCTTGGTGAGGCAGCAATTCATCTGGATTAGAATTAATACTTGTTTTGGGTATGGTTTGCCTTTCCTGCTTGCAAGGCTTTGGCCAACACAACTATTGAGTGTTTCCAAACTGAGAGATTCAGATACAAAGGATCCCACACAAAATTACATCAGACTAATGAAACCACTTTACTGCAAAAAAGGTATAATAATGGACTCATGGTCATGGGATCAACTAACCCAGTCACATACTGTACAACTTAGAAGCTGTCTGCCTCTGAAAATAATGGAACAGCCTTCAGAAGGTGCAGCTGAAGACCAGGTGTGAGATAAAATAATCTGAAAAGATGAGACATCAAACTCCAGGATGCAGTATATTTCCTAAACTAATTACCATTACAGAATACTTTATCCCCAATATATGAATGTATGTGTCCAAGAACCAGAGAGAAATAGGGGTGACTTCACTTGTCATCACATCAATAACCTATTTGAATAATCTGTGCTTCTTGCTCCTATAACCCTAGGATTTGTGGTTTTAGAGATCCAGTTGTTCAGAAGAGGAATGCTCCCACTAAGGGACACAGAAAAAGTCCATTAAACTTAATCCATGTCTGCCATCCAGTTACTTTGGGCTCCTCATGCCAACAGACAGAAAAAGGAATTGCCATTCTGGCAGGGGGAACTGACTCTGATCATTAGGGGGAGGTAGAGCTGGTGTTGCTCAATGGAGTTAGGGAGCTATATATTTTACACTTAGTGATCACTGGGTCATTTATTTTGATAATAAATAGGGAAGTGTAGTAACCTTGGTATAATAATTGTATAATGATCAGGGGCTCAGACCTCTCAAGATGAGGGTCTGGATCACCCCACTATTAAAGGCTTCTAGAATAGCAGAGTTACTAATTAGGGTGAGTGGCATCTAGATAGGTGGTTTAGAAAGATGATGGTGAATATCATTGCAGATCTGAGATCAGTTGCATTAATAAAGACTGTATTTCATGCTATTGATCTTTATTGTAAATCTCCACAGAAAAAGTGACCAACTAGAATCTTGATAGAGCTAGTCTTGGTTGAGATGAACTTATTATAAGAAGCAAGTTGGTCAGAGAGATGCAAAACGTGAATTGTAGTGGATACTGTAGTTTGCTGCCCAGATAAATACTTGAAAATTGAAGTACTTTCCCGCTCAGACCTGGTAGTATTGGCTTCTGGTGACCCACAGCTGAGTCTCTCCCTAAGGATTACCTAGGCAGAAGGAAAATACTCCACCTAAGGTCAATGCCCCTCCTTGAAAACAAGACCACATCTAATGACTAAGTAATAACAATCCTTTTGCTTCAATCTGAGATAGCTCTGCAAGGCTATTAAGACTCCAAGTTCCCTGTGGGATAGGCCAAGTCTTCTGTTGTGACAGCATCATAATTTAACTCCCCTTCTTCATGGGTCTGCTTTTTTCTCTTCCTTATGAGTATTTATCCATAGAATCTTCTTGCAAGCAAATTCCTGTCTCAAAGTCTATCTCCTTGAGAACCTGACTTAAGAAATACAGTGATGAGCTGGTATCAATTCTTGTTATAGATTCTAATATTAATGCTTGTTAACAAATTTGACTATATATATATATATATATATATAAATTAACTATATATACATACATGTGTATATATATACACCTAACACATATATGTATGTTTATGTGTTCACATACACACATATATACATACAAATTTTGCACATAAAGTTTGCTAATATTGGAACTGATTTTTATAGTGTTGGTGGAAAATAGATGGAAGTCATCTTTATCACCCAGAAACAATCATCCCCATCCAAATCTAAGTATAGTCAAGATGATTCTTATTTCAAAAAGCATGACGTTATTATTACTTTTAATAATATTAGCTAACATTTACTGTTTGATTACTATTTATCTGGCAGCACATTGATCAGTGCCAATGGCAGTAAAGAAGGATAGAATTTGGGCAAATCCCTGCTCATAAGAGAGCATTTTAAAGGATAACCTGGTTCTGACAACAGCAAAGTACAGCTATGTGTAGCTCAGAAAACACACATACCCTGGGGTCCTGTTGCAATAGAGTAGCTTTAGAGTAAAACATATTCAAATTTGATATTATTGATTTAATATCTAGAGTGTGTTTATACTTGAAAAACAAAGCAAATACAAAATTTGAGCTCTATATACAATCATTCATTTGTAAGCTAATCGATTGCACAAAGAAATTCCAAGTCTTAGAAACATAAAATCTAAAGCCAAAATATTAATTTGCCAGGTAAAAAGATTTTGAAGTAAAGATACATATTCTCAAGAATACCAATAGTCTGTTCTGCAAGCCTAGGAAGGAGGATGAAGGAAAATGTTAAAAATTCTCAAAATAAAGATCTGAGGAACCCTTCTCTGTTAGAACTCTGGAAGTGAGAAGTGGTTGTGTTGCATAGGTGGTCTCTACAACAAGTTTTAATTAAATCGAGTAGTAAAAAAGCAATGCCCTTTATGGTGAGAAAGAACTCATAAAAATTTTGTACAAATGCCAGGTAATGTCTGCATTAGTGTCCATGAGGGGGTTCATTTCTGCAGTTTTGAGCTCTGTAAAAAGTTCCCCCTAAGAAAATAATCAAGATCCTAGTCTTCCTTAAATGTTTTGTGAATCAAGGCTACTTTATAAATTCATCTTCGGTAACTGGTAGTCTATCACGTACTAATAGGAAAACATTAGGTGACTTCTAAAAATTCAAGCTAGCTTGTTAGTTCTTCTCTGAAATGAACTACATTAAAAATTTAGTTGACTAGGAAAATTTTAATCCACTATTTTGTGAATGATACATTCTAAGAATATTTATCCCCTAGAAATTTGTTTATCTGTCTCTTCAAAATATGCCATCTCTCCATTCAAATATGTCCTTCATTGAACATGTAAATTATTTCTCTGAAACCCAAATTTGATCATGTTGTTCTCGCACATAAAAATATTTCCTGGATTTCCACAACCATAAGTTGAAGTCCAATCTGCCGTATCCTCATCATCTACCTCTTCTCCATGTTTCCTACATATTCTAGTCACAAATAATTATTGTTTTTTGTGTGTTGTTTTATCCACCTCATCATTTGCATATTAATTATTCTCTATAAGGAGTGACCCTCTCCTGTTGTATATCTGGTTTCCTGTTTGTAGAGGTGTGAGAGTCCAGGGCACAAGCTTTGGATTCAAAATGATGTGGCTTATAGTCTCAGTGTGCTAGAAATGTGACCTTGAGAAAAAAATTTAATCTATCTTAGTCTTAGTATTTTCATTGATAAAATGGTTATAAAAACTACCTTTCAAGTTTGTGGTGATTAATAAATAAAGCATTTAATACATGAAGACTTCCTATTGTAACTTAAACATAATATGTGCTTAATAAACAGTAGCTATTATTATTTTTATCATAAAAACAATAGCCCCTTTGTAAATACTTTTCTGATTTACCCTAGTCCCACTAGCATCCCAGAGTTTCTTTAGCATTCTATATAAATTGATATCACAAAACTTATAACTTTTACATGTCTTTCTATATTTCCTTTGTAGCAAGTTTCTTGAGTTTGCCAATTTTAGAAATCTTTAAATAATTCCTTTCTCCCTGTTTTCAGTCTACTTTTGTTATAACTATTAGTTAAATCATTACAGAATAATATAATTATATTTTTACATGTTTGTTTCCCTTAAATTGTTAAGGATTTTGAGGTAAAATTTTATAGCAGAGGCTATTAGCTGATTGCTAATTTTTTTCCTCTTATTCCTTGTCTTAAAGCTAGACTGTATTTCTCAAGGTCATCTGCAGTTATGTGTGGCTACAGGATTGCATTCCCACTAAACCATCGTAAACAGGATCAATGTGTATCATATATGCAGGTCTGCTTCACAAAAATTTACTCATACGTTATATACTATGTTCTTGTCCTTCCAGCTTGCTATAAATCTCCAACCTTGTTGGCATCAGAATGTGCTCCTATGAGAATCTAAGGCCTAATAATCTGAAGTGGAGCTGAGGTGATGATGCTAGCTAGTGCTGGGGAGTGGTTGCAAATACAGATGAAGCTTCGCTGGCTGGCCTGCTGCTCAACTCCTAACAGGGCTCTGACCGGCACCCATGCACAGCCCAGGGGTTGAGGACCCTTGCTGTAAATAAGCACATCAACCATGGAAAACCACGTTAAAGATGGCTCCCGAGGCAGGAAACGAAGGGACTCTAAATCTCTGAAACGCTGCTTTGAGGAGAGACATTTATGGATCAAGAATAACCATTTTTATAAATAAAAAAAATTAAAATTCTATTACATTAGGTAAGGGGACAGCAAACTTTTTCTGTAAAGGGACAGATAATAAATATTTTCAGCTTTGCGGGCCCTATACTTTTTGTTGCAACTACTCAACTCTGATTGCAGAACAAAAGCAACTAAAAACAATACATATAATAATTGCAGCCATGTTTCATTAAAACTTTATTAATGGCATTGAAATTTGAATTTTATATAATTTTCACATAGCATGAAATTGTTAGTTTTTAAAAATTATTTAAAAAGAAAACAACCAGAAGTTCCCATCGAGTTGGCTCAATAAGTAAACACTGTGCTGGCCTCTTCTCACAACCACATCAAAATTACAACTAACCTGCAGAACAACAATCAATGAGAATTGCTTATAGTCTAACTGAACAGAAGTATAACTAAGGATATTTCCTTAGTTATACATCAAGACTGGTAGGAGGTACAGAAACTTGAAATGGGTGGGTCCAAAATCTACATGTGGCAGTTGAGAATTGGGAGGACTATCTTGGCTGTGGAGGTTCCTGTGGAGGATCAAAGAGTCCCAGCCTCACACTGGGCTCCCCAGCCTGAATCAGAGATTTAAAAGTTAAAGTAGCAGAAAACACCCAACCAGACCAGCAACAAGAAAAAAGAATAAAAAAATATAGGATAGTTTAAGGGGCCTCTGGGACAACATCGAGTGTACCAACATTTGCATCACGGGGGTCCTAGAAGGAGAAGGGAAAGAAAGCAAGGAATTGAAAACCTATTTGAAGAAATAATGATGGAAAATTTCCCTAACTTGGCAAAGGAAATAGACATAAAGGCCCAGGAAGTGCAGAGAGTCCCAAACAAGATGAACCCAAAGAGGCCCACACCAAGATATATCATAATTAAAATGTCAAAGGTTAAAGAGAAAGAGAATCTTAAAAGCAGCAAGAGAAGCTCCCGTAAGACTGTCAGCTGATTTCTCAATGGAAATTTTGCAGGCCAGAAGGGATTTGTAGGAGATATTTAAAGTGATGAAAAGCAAGGACCTACAACCAAGATTACTCTATCCAGCAAAGATATCATTTAGAATTGAAAGACATGTAAAGACCAGAAAAGAGAAAGCTAAATAATTTCATCACCACCAAACTAGTATGACAAGAAATGTGGAGACTTCTTTAAGAGGAAAAAGAAAAAATAATAAAAAAAAATATGAATAATAAAATGGCAATAACTATATATCTATCAATAATTAGTTAAATGCAAATAGATTAAATGATTCAATCAAAAGACATAGGGTGGCTGAATGGAAAGGAAAACAAAATCCTTATATATGCTGCCTACAAAAGACTCACTTCAGATCAAAAGACACACACAGGTGAAAGTAAAGAGATGGGAAAAGATATTTTATAAAAATGGAAACAAACAAACAAACAAAAAGCTAGGGTAGCAATATGTATACCAGACAAAATAGACTTTAAAACAAAACAAAGGCTATAACAAGAGACAAAGAAGGACTCAGTAATCCCACTTCTTGGTATTTAGCCAAAGAAACCTAAGACACTATTTTAAAGGATATTTGCATTCATATGTTCTTTGTAGCGTTACTTACAATAGCCAAGATATGAAGGCACTTGGGTGCCCATCAATGTGTGAATGGATAAAGAAGTGGTACATTTATACATTGGAATATTACTCAACCATAACATGAATGGTCCTAGAGGGTATTGTGCTGAGTGCAGTAAGTCAAACAGAGAAAGACAAAAGTATATTATTTCACTTATATGTAGAATCCAGAGAACAGGATAAACAAACAACAGAAACAAGCTCATAGATGCAGAGAGGATTTTGATGGCTGTTGGATTGGGAGGTGGAGGATTAGTGAAGGGAGAAGGGGATTAAGAGGTACAAATTGGTAGTTACCAAATTGTCTCAGGGAGGTATAGCATGGATAATATAGTCAGTAGTATTATAATAACTATGCATGGTATAAGATTGGTAATGGATTTATCAGGATGATCAATTTGTCATTTATATAAATGTCTAATCACTATCCTGTACACCTGAAACTAATATGATATTGTACGTCAACTATAATTAAAAAAAGAAAAGAAAAAAAGAAAAATTAAAAAAAGAAAAAAAGGAAACAATTGTTTTTAGCTTAAATGGTATAAAACCCAGGCAGGGACCCTTTAGCTATTGTGTGCTCACTCCTGTTAGGCCACTGAAATTTCAGAATTTATTAGTTATAGAAATAATTGTTTGTTTACAAATACAAGAGCTCTAATTTATTCAACCCGACTCTATCTTTGTCTTAGAAAATCATACAAAGCAGAAGACATGGCTACACAAATTGTCAAAATCTCATAGCTCCTCAATACTGTGTCAAGTATTCTGAATATTTTACCTAAGTATTTGACAATAATAAAAATGCACTTGGATTTCAATACATTTACAAAAAATAAGATTCAGAACATATAAAGTATATCACATGAGTCAATATGAAAACCATAATGATAAAAACTAGACTTTCTTTTAATAATTAATGCACTAAGATACGATTATAATAAAAATTCATTATCAGTGTTGATTTTAACATTATCTTTAAATCTAAGTCTCAGAGAAAGTATGATAGATACAGTTAAGGATTATTTGTTCTCATTCTATCCCGGCCCTTTCTTTCTAGCATCTACCTTGATTGTAAAACACTCATTATTATTTTGTTACTACTCCATGCACGCTTTCTCAATTAGATTTTAAGCCACGTGGTGGCAGAACCTTGTCTATTTTACTTCTACATTCTCTGATCCAGTTCTTGGCACCTGGCAGATATTAAATGAATATTTGTGAAGTGAATGGGTAAGCCAGACATATTATTTTGTTTAATTAAATTAATTAATAAAGGAGAATAGTTGAAAGAATATATATTATGAAACACATGAAAATTTTATAAAAGTCAAGTATACTCTACTTGGCATAGTGCCAAATAACTCCAAAAAGAGAATATCCATTTTCTAAATTCAGAAATAAAATTAATATATATATTATAAATATGGCATACCATTATATATACATATATATGCATGTATATATGCGTATATATATATGAACAAAAATGGTTCTTCCATCTTTCTAGTAGAGAAGTAATGATATTTTTTTGTGAGAAGCAGTGATGTCCTTTTCATTATACATAAGAGGAAGAAAAACAGCTGTTGTTGAAATAGGCTCAAGGAAGTCTGAAGCCTTATAACAAATGTAGTGGTCACATTTAAGTTTGCTCCATAAGTTTAGCTTGCCAGGTCAATAGAAGACATCAGAGAAACTTCAAAAGCCTGAATCACCTAATCAGGCTGGCAAAGAATGCCATTTTTAATCACCTTAGGTCGATTTATGAGCCTGGAACTCTCTCAAACATCCAGCAATTCCCTAAGCTTAATTCAGGTACATAAAGTTCCAAGCTCATAAGATTTTAGTCTTGGTGTCATAGAATCAGAACAGAAAATGAAAATACTACCATATAAACAAAGCATAGTGTTTCAGCCACACATCTCCCTTTTAAGAGAGTATATGGGGACATAGAGAGGGAGAACAATTCTCAAATATATAGCCCACCTAGGTAAAGCACTTTCAAATGTACTTCATTTATTTATTTTAGGCCATTTTTGGCTCAAAATCATGCAAAAGTACTGTCTCTAGTTTCATTCTACTCTTTTGAAATAGTCCAGATTTTGCGCTAAGAGTTTAAAGCCACAGCAAAGAGCTAGGCCAAGAGGGAAAGCTTTTGAAGAGTTCTCACAGCTGTGAAAACACAGGCCTCAGGCTGTGTGTAGAGTTACTTCAAACAGCTGCTTCAGGTGACTAAACACCTTGAGTCTCATTCATCAAGTGTTGTTTATACTGGCTGACAGACCAGACTTGGAGAATTAACTCACAGAAAAAAGATGTACTACATACCAAGTATGGGAAAGGAACCTAGTTCTTTAAATGTGAAGCAAAGAAAAAAAAATAATAACCTCAGTAAATTTAAAATAAAGCAGAACAGGACTAATTTTATTTTATGTTAATACTTCTTAAGATACCCTTTGCATCTTTACAATCAGAAGTGAAACGATACTGATGGTTTGCTACTTTTTTGATTCCACAAATAAAATTGAGATTGACAACTCTTACATGCAGCAAAACACCTCAGATGAATGATTACAAAACTTCTCATTCATTAATTATCAGTGTGCACAATATTGAAAGAGTAGGTATAAATAATGCATTTTCATTTTTAAAAAGGAAAATATGGCTTTCTTCTTGCCTAGATTCATTCCTTTATTGGAAACATTGTCACATTAAGGCTTGGCCATAGAGTTCATCATCCAGTGTTAAAACATTCTTTCATCTAATCTATTGAGAAAGGTGACATGATAATATATGTTAAACCATGTAACTATTTGCATGGATCAAAAGAAGATTGAAATAAAATGACATGAGTCAGTGTCAGGAGAAGTGTTACTAGTTAAGTAAGCTTTAAATATTGAAAGCCAGTTTTAATATTTCCTTTTAATCTAGAAATATGTCACTTGGTAATTTTTTTTTTTTTTTTTAATATAACATCAGGGTAGTTACGAACAACATTTTCCATGGCTTCATTCAGCACTAAGCAGAAAAATCTACCGGACCCTCTCCTTTGTCATGGCAGACCTTGTCGATTGTCACTTCTACTGGCAATTAGTTTATAATTTACATTGTAAGTTTATAACGTACATTTTTCAAAAGTAAGACCTCTTTTG
This sequence comes from Pteropus medius, assembly GCF_902729225.1. NCBI lineage: Eukaryota > Metazoa > Chordata > Mammalia > Chiroptera > Pteropodidae > Pteropus > Pteropus medius. Next base: position 12,410,076 of record NW_024354875.1, on the reverse strand, counting down.
AGCCCCCATTCACAAATTTATGAATGATATTTAAATACTGCCTTGATTTTTCTGATCTTTTCTCCAGTTAAAAATGGCTTTCAATTCTTTTAATTAATATGCTTTAAAGCAGTTCTCAAGCTGTACTGTGCATAGAAATGACCTGGGGATCTCATGAGAATGCAGATTCTGATTCACCAGGTCTAGGTAGGGCCTGCTAATCTGCATTTCTATCAAGCTCCAAGGACCACACCTTGAATAGAAAGGCACTAAAAAATACTAGCTTGAAGAGCAAAAGGGAAAAACAGCTTTTTTTCTTTAAAGGCTAATTTTTTTCTCCACTATATGAGAATAAAGGCAAACATTTGTTGTCCAATCATTAGGCAAAATAATGATGAAAAGTAGGGTTATAGAGTCCGTATGTTCTATTATTTAAATACAGGATTAAAGATTAAAGATCTATATTTCTGTGCATTCAATGCCAAATTGTACAAAATAGGTCAGGAACATTAATCCAAATAGGACCCAAATGTGAAAAATTACTTTTCATCTTTCAATATTATAGTTCATGAGCTAATGATAGGTGAAGCCCTGTGTGGGAAAACACCCCTGGGAGGGGAGCGCTCGTCACATCTGGGCAGTAACAATGAGGTTACATAGAAGGAAACACAATTTTCATTAGCAAAGAAATAGAAGACTCAAGTTAACAAACAACAAAATCAGGAACTAGGAAAGCAAAAGAAATTAGGGAAAGCATAAAGAACAAATATTTATTGAGGGTCTACTATTCTACAAATAAGAATTCTATGATGCAGCCATTACATACATTTTATAGTAGAAGGCAGTGAGTTCCCATAGGATTAATCAGCTTATTTAGGTAAACGCAGGTAATAGCTGGCAGAGATTTGAATCCAATAAAGTCTGTCTGTCTACCACAATTCCTCAAAAATAGCACAAAAAGACAATGTTAAAGAAACAACTGATCGCAACAGTGCTCTAAAAAAAAAAAAAAAAGAAAAAAGAAAGAAAAAAAGAAACTTGAGAAATTGAGCAACATGAGTTTTGAGAAATGTTACAAAAAGCCCACTTCAGAAGTATAGTAGAAAAGTAAGGTGAACATGGAATAAGTGATGAGCAGTGGGAGATAGGCAAAGAGTGGTAAATGTTCTGCAAAATGGATAACAGACACTGGTTACTGAGAATTAATTATACAAGATTTAGCACTAGCTTTTCAGATCTAGGTCATTAAGTATGTCTCCACTTAATCTCAGCTGCTTTATATAAAATATCAGACCAGTTCATTCAAATTATTGAGTAATTACTATCTACCAGTTATTGTTTCGGGGATTGAGTTAATAAAACTTTACATGGTTCATCAAAGTATATTTGTATAAGAAAGGTTGGCAAAGAGATTCTTGGGGATATTTAACTAGCTTCACAAAGAATGCTTAAAGATTAAATAATTGAATCATTCTTTCAGATCAGTTTAAGAATGAAGAATGGTTCTGGGTCACAAAAATAGCAATATTTTTCTTGCCCCAACTTGTAAGACAAAGGTGTAAATTTTATGTACAATACAGAAATATGATTCAGAGAATTAAATTGTAGAGAGAATGCAATGTAAATTTAAGAACGACCAAATTACCCTACATAAAATTTGTCTCCAAGGACAAATCTCTTTCTGCGCAGTTTCAGATATGAGCAAGGCAATAAGATGTTAAATAATCAGAATTAATCAGCTACTATGATTCTATCATATAAAACGTGGGAGAAGGGCATGGCACACAGACCAGACAGACAGACAGACAATCAAACTACTCATTATGTCATTCCAGTAAGTACGAAATAATATTGCTGAATAAAGAATGCTACTGGAAGGTAGTGCTTGCAACCACTATCTTGTGGGATCACTGGTGTCTACTTCCTGAGGTAGCCTCCACATTTCTGTATTTGCAACTTTCATGATACTCCATATATTTTGTTTCCTTTTGCCAGAGGACAGAAAAAGAAAATAAAAACCTGAATTCTACTATATCTTATTTATTTCTCTAAGGTTTGTGTTGATCTCTGTTCCTTTTACGAGAATGAGACTTGTATTTTTCAAAGTGAAAATGTAAGCTGGAAAAGGAGGGCATTCACAAAAATCCTCCTAAGGTAGAGTCCCTAAGGATCAGACAGTGCTCGGCGTCACCCACTTTTATGTACTCTTCCTTCAGCTCATCAAAGGATTTTTCTTCTGCTCTCCTAACCTTTATAGATATGTCAGGAGGCAAATTTGTAGCACTATATTCTCCTCTTCTCCTATTTAAATTCTTACCAAAAGTTAATTTGCTCGGAGAACTAATACACCACAAGAGAGCTTGTCTCATGAGGTGCTATTATGATCACCTGCCACTGGAATTTTCAGGAACTATAAAATAAATAAAATATCTAGGGATGGATATTTGTGAAAGCAAGGAAGATGTATTACCATAATTTCTCCACCTAAGAAACAATTTACTCAACTTTATAAAAAGTTGAGTTCCAATTTGTATGCAAACTATACGGCATTTCTTTCTCTTTCTTTCCTTTTTTTTTTCTTTCTTTCTTTTTCCTCCCCACTCCCTCCCCTCAAGAATACCCCGAGAGTACCACTAAGTAAAACCTCTAAGACTGCTGTGTGTATCCTGTAGTCACAAGACTCAAAAACAGATTGGCAGCCAGTAGCTTACATGTGCTTCTGATTATGTTAATGAATTAGAGGTCAAGCCCTTTGACTCTTCAGTTAAAGCAATCTGAATTCAGTTAAAGGTAAAATTAAACTAAAAAGAGTTTTTGGTTACCTCATAATCTCGCCAAAAATAGCTCATTTAATATATAGTGAAATCTGGCATAAATGAGAGTCTCTTCTTTGATCTATGTACAACAAAGCTAGAAAATATAATTTCCTCAACTCTAAGAATGATAATAAAATATATATTTTACTCACTGAAGTGAAGGCAATTACTCACATTTTCCACCTAATGCATAGTGGTAAATTCCATCACAACTTCACAAGGTGAAAATGGTCAAATATGAACAAACTTGGCTCCAACTTTTAATCTGCTCCTTTGAAAGCTCAGAAAGACAGCTGCCTAGTATTCTAGCCACCTCATGTTAACACATATCAATAAAGTGTTGGGTAGAGTACTATTCCCTAGAATGGGATTCTGAGACAAGCAGGGTTTACTCACATGTCAAGAAATCAACACTTAGGGGCTATTGGTGGTTCTCATATTCAGTGGAAATATTTTACATGTGAAATTCCTGAATTCAACATAACCGAAATACAGAAAAAAAAAAAAAAGAAAGAAAATATAGTCTTTAAAAGCTTTAAGCAGCTGGTTATATATGCATTGGCCTCTCTCACATTTCTCAGGGCCAAGCCCACTTGCCCAAATTCGAGAGATGAAGAGAAGAGGGTATAAACACCTTAGTTTTAGTCATAGTAATGCAAGTTAAAGCAGATGGGCAAAGCCAGGTTCTTTAATAAAATTGGTTCAGGAAAAAATTGTCTCATATGAAAAGAAGTGATAAGGTGTAGCATCAAAATAGAGATTTATATATAACATAGTATTTTCTTTTGAAGATCAGACTATCTTTAAAAAGATAACAGATTAATTTTCCTAAATTGATGAAATATTGTACAACGAATTATTAGTCAAGCGATTATATACCAAAATCATATCAATTTTGTGGTATAATTACATTAGTCAAGAGTTATTAAGCATAGCATCGACCTACGTGCATTATATGTTTGAAATACTTGATGCCACACCTAATGAGGCAATTACTATTTTCTCCATTTCACAGATGAGGAAACCGAAACAGAGAGGTTGGTTAATTTCTCCCACAGAGTATAAGTGGTTGGAAGAAGAGCCATAGTTTAAACCTAGGCCAGTCTCAGAGTCATTATTCTTAACTATTAAACATATTCTGCTTTCTGAACATTATAGTGACCTAAATCATTTCTTCATGATTTTAGTTTATTATCACTACTTAAGTCAGGGAGGATGGGGTCTTAAAATTAGATGAAGTTAAATCTTGAAATTAGATGGTGGCATTGCCCAAACACTACAGTATTTTGGCAGCATGTAGGTCTCGAACAATGAGCAGGTCACTAAGAATGGCCACAAAAGACTCCATGATAGCAGAGCCTCCAAAGGCAGAGGAATAAGAATGGTTACAAAAAGGTGACTACTTAAGCAGTTTCCAATTTGTATTTAGCTGTGAGAAACTTATCAAAACCATTTGTGATATCTTTATCCAATGTTCACTTAGCTTAGCTAGAACTTAATTTTCCAGAATTTCTTTTCCTATTGGAAAGAGTTGGCCACAAGAAAAATTGGTATAAAATTTACAAGGCAGAAGTGAAGAAGCAGGCATTTTATACGGTCTAAGTCTTTGTAGAGAAGGCCTTGTTGCCACTCACTTACACGGTTGCTGGTATTCTCTCTTACTTTGTTGTAGACTGCGGCCAGCCTTACTGGATCTCTTCCTTCAACTCCCCAGAGTTCTAGGCACATGTGCAGAAGGGGTGCCAGCTGACCCTTCAGATCACCTGCATCATTGATACTGTAGGCAGTGAAAGACAGGTGTGGTTCCAGTTTCCCTCACAGGTTCCTGTTATTCTTTGGTTCCCCTGACTTTATGTCTATTTGCCCTTTCCAGCCGATGACTTTGCTGACCTTAGGCCCATCTCCAGATGCTGGTATGGCAGGCTTATATTGACTGCTCATCAGAATTGTGTAAAGTTTAATCGCTTGACTAAATTCCATATTTGCTATCACTTTTAGTGGATCCAGTCCTCTGACTGAACCCTGACCAGTATACTATTCATTCCTTTTGGACTGCTCTTAGAAAACTTGGAATTTGGTGCTACAGATGCTACCAGTGATATCCTGTCATGTCAGGAAAGGCAAAAGTGACAAAAATTTAGTATTTCCATAAAATTAGAGTGGGGACAAAAGGAGGTCAATTAGAACAAAGAGCATTAACTATATGAACAATTAAATAAAATATGTATCATTTATAAAATGGGTTATACTTCTTCCATACTATCTCTATTCTATATGTCATATGGTTAAAGCATGCCATAGTTTTGTCATGGCAACATGGAATTCCTGAGGTAGAAACTGTCTTGCTTATAGAAAAAATAGAGATAACTATGAATATCATGCATTCAGTGATTGAACCTGGCTACAGACCCAGCCTCCATGTGGGCAAACTTACATATTGAATAATAGCAGCAAGAAATTAAATTTAATGTCATAAAACTAGCTAAATTCCATCTGCAGGGACTCTCAGGAAAAATTAAATTTTCTCTAACACCACCTACCCACAAGAAGTGAACAGAGTCTGCCTAAGGCAGTTGTGTCCAATTTAGGTGCCAGAATCAAACTATATGCGGTAACTAACTAGTTGTGAAAAAAAAAGAAAAAAAAAAAACTTCAAAGAGTTAAGAAACTCAATGTATTAAGCACTTTCAACTCTGAAGGAGATACATAGCAAATTTCAGTATGGCTAGATTAACCATATGGCCTGGTTTTCCCTGGACAGTAGTCCAAGTTTGCTTTACCAGAGTAAACAGTAATAAACTTCTCTTTCGTTCTCAAATATGTTCCAGTTTTGAAAAAATTATCTTGTTATACTAGTAATAAGCCAATCACATGGATATTGAAGACCAGACGAAATAATGCAAGTAGCTTACTTGTACGGAGTACTAGTGTATACCAGGCATTAGTTCTTGGGATTTAACATAATACCTTCCTAACTCCCAACAAACTCCCTCCCTCTATGAGGAAAGTATGATTAGCACCCTCTTTGTTAAGGAGCCTGAGCCACATAGGAATTAGCAAATTGCCAAAGCTCACATGGTTGTAAGTGGCAGAGCAGAGCAGTCTAAATAGTGGAGTTCTTAATAGCTTTGATAATCTGTAGTAAGAGTCCTAGGATAGTGGATTGAGACACCCTGGGCTTGCCTAGAGAGGATGATTTATAATTTCTGCCCCTCCAAAGTGCTGTAATTTCCATACAAATTAACTGGTGTTCTACACCAAAACATGTGTTTAGTTTCATGTGTTAACTTGGCCAGGCTATGGTGTTCAGTTGTTGGGTTAATCTCTACTCTACATGTTTAGTCAGTTGAAGATCTTAAGAGCAAAAACTGAGATTTTCCAGGTAAGAAGGAATTCTGCCTCAGGACTGTATTATAAATATCCTTCCTGAGTTTCTAGTGTTTTGGACTGCCCTATAGATTTGAGGCTCAAGACTGTAACTTCAACTTTTTCCCAAGTCTCTAGTCAATGAGTACCCTATGGATTTTAGCCCCCCCAAAATTCTTTCTTTCTCTGTGTGTATGTGTGTGTATGTGTGTGTGTGTGTGTGTGTGTGTGTGTATGTGTGTATATATATATATATATATATAATGCATCTTTGTGTGTATGTATATATATATGCATCTGTAGTCCTGTGTGTGTGTGTGTATACACACACACACAGATATATACACATATATATGTGTATAGATATATGAGGGAGGAGAGAGAGAGAAAGTATATACCATTATTTTCCCCACTTTACAGTCCAGAAAACTGAGATGTTAAGAGATACTGTGTAACTTATCCTATCTATGTTACACAGCTAAACAATGGGGAAAATTAAATATTAATCCAAACTTATCTGACCTCAGAGACTCAGTGCTAGGTCATCAAACTCTATTGCAACTCACTGGCTCTCAAACCCAAAAGTCCACAAAGTAGGATGAGAAAAGTCAGGGCCTTGACATCAGGACTCCTAAACTTTTAGTCAAGTTCTAAAAGCTACCAAGCAACTGTCCTCGAACAACTCACTTTCCTCTTTGGTTTCCAGATTCTCTATAAATAGAATAAAGAGCTGCTGATAATCTTGACACAAAGATAAAAATATGCCAACATATGAAAATTAAAGCATCATTTTTATTTCGTTATTGTCCAAATGAGAATTCATATCCTGGTCTCTTCCACTGACCACAAAATTTCCTTATTTTAATGAACATTAAAATGTTCACTAACCCTTAGATACAGCACTCAGTGTCAACCTAATCACTTTTCATTTACTGATATTAACACAAAGATACCAGAACATTTTATCAGCATAGCAGCTTTGGGATAACACCAGCACTTCTCTTAACCCTTCAGATTAGTTTGTATATGTGTGTATGTGCATATCCATTTAACATGTCAAAAACTGAAAATCTGAAAAGTTATGAAAAGATAATAAGGAAAGGAAGACTAGGACAGAATGGGTAAAGAAATTAAAATGCAAAGAGAAAAAAAAAAAACCTTTGTAAAAGCAATGAATAGTATAAACTGATTAAATGTTAGTGTTTAGTAAAACGAAGAGCCAATTGAAAACAAGAAATAATACTATGTCAGATACTGTGGTAGAGTTAAAAAATCTTACCAAATTAGGGAATACCCAGACTCCTTTAAGGGAAAATTTGCCCAGTGTTGTTACAAAGAAAATATTTCACAATGCACTTACTTTGTTCAGAAAATTTTGAGCATATATGAAAGCATTTCCGTTATTCCTATAGTAAAAATTCAGTAGCTTCATTGTTTAAATAGTTTTGCTTTTATTTCTTGCTTTAATTGAGCAGCAGTACAGCCTTAAGGAGTGTTTATACTCAGCAGGAGGGAAGGTAAGAATCCAGAAGCAAGAAGAAAGACAGGAGAAATAAACAGAAAAAAAAAAAAATCAAAAGAAACACAGGGGAAGCCAAAACAAAGAAAGAGGGAAGGCAATTTATTTTAGCAATATGGTGAACTGTGTGGAAAAAAAGTCTCTCCAATATGGCAAATTACAGAGACAGATCCAAATGAGCTTTCTGAGTGATTTTATGTGAAAGTCAAATCATAACTTTAATAAATTCAAAGCACTTAAGTCCGTTTGACATATCAACTCTGTGTGGCAAATGAAATTGTCTGTTTTGTTTCCCTAAGGTCAAGATACTTGGGAGAAGCTTAGGTGAAAGGCCCCATATACCAAAAGAGTTGTTAATTTTTTTATTGGTACATTGAGTCAATGCAGTTAACTATGTAGATTCAGACTATAGACTCCTCCATATGCCCTCACATCATTGACATTAATAGGAAAAGGGTATGTAAAAAAGATAGATGAGAGTTAAGCTGAGAAAGAAAATTCAGCTTTGTGTCTTTGTTCTTAGGACAGAATAGAATGATATACTAACTAGTGTCCTCAGCTCATTCTGTAGTAATGTTTTTCAGATCTTAGCTCTTTCCTCCCTTTTCTACTACAAAGGGAGCATATGGCGCCACAGCCTTGCACAAAGAAAAGAAAACATGGTAGTAAATTATCTTAAATACACCTGAACTTATGATATCCAGAGTCAGTTTTCCCTAGATTTTTTTTCACATAATTCTAGGTTTATTTTGCCATTTAAAAGTTTATTTTGGCTGAGGTTGAAATTTAATTTGTTCTTCAAAGAAACATTACAATGGAAATACAAAGAGGAAGCTTTTGTTCACTCTCTGGGAGTTCTGAAAAGTAATAATTATAAAATGATAAGATTCTAAATGAAAATGTCGCTTGGAAAGGTTGAGGTTGACAGCAGCACAGACCTATATGAAGCGAAAAAAGTCACATTATATTCATGAACATAAATATAACCAGATGATGTAATTTTATATTTTTTGATGATTTATTATATAAATGTTTCAGAAATTTGAAATAAAATCCTTTCTAAAAGTAAATGTTCATTAGAAGTTTTAGGAAATACTACTTCTTTTGAAGACTCGTACTTATAAGACAGTATTATTATTATTAAAAGAGATTTAAAAGTGGATTGATAAAATAATAGAAAAATAAGAAAAACAATAAACACACACGGGCACACATTGAATCAGAGAATAACACTATTAATTATTTCAGATATTTTTACTTATTTCTAGTCATGTCATTTGGTCTGTACTGAACAGGCTGATCTGATCTTGGCCATTGCACTATGTTTTTACATACATGTTCCTTGGAAATATAAACACAAGCACACATGCTCACACTCGCCCCACCCATACCACACAAACATGACGACCACCACTGTAATGAATACAAGTTTAATATTTGAATAAATTGAATGTCTGTTTTATAATTATAGAGGCTAAGTAAAGATTAGGAGCCAACTTTTGCCAAAGACTATGACCATAGGGTCTTTACTCACTAGGAGTTTCTATGATGTTTTCTGTGTGATGAAATTCAGCAGAGTTCAGGAGAATGGCTAACTTGCACAGATATTTTTCAACTTCATTTTTCTAGACTCTTAAAACATGTGTCTTTTTCATTTTATATGTTAGAAAAAAATTGATGGCACATTCACCTATCATACATATGTATGCACATGTGCACAGATGTGTGTGCACGTGTGCGCGTGCACACACACACACACACATGGATCTATGTCTTAGAAACCAAGTGTGGTTTCTGCACATATGAACTTCCACCAAAACTCCAGTACTGCTATTTGCGACAATGTGGATAGACCTTGAGATAATCATGCTAAGTGAAATAAGATAATCATATTAAGCGAAATAAGATAATCATATTAAGTGAAATAAGATAATCATGTTAAGTGAAATAAGCCAAATAGAAAAAGTTGAAAACCACATGATATCACTTATATGTGGGATATAAACCTAAAAGCAACAAACAAACAGAACAAACAAGCAGGGACTCATGGACATGGACTATAGACTAATGGTCACCAGAGAGTCGGGGATAGGGGGAAAGAAAGAAGTAGATGGGGTAAAAAGGATCAAATATGTGGAGACAGAAAGAAATCTAACTATAAATGGTGAATATACAATGCAATATATATATACACACACATATATATATTGCATATATTTCAATATATATATCTATATATGCCTTACTGTTAAATTGTATATCTGAAACTTACTAGATTTTGTTAACCAATGTCACCATAATAAAAAAATTAAAATTAAAAAAAAAGACGAGAATTCTAGTTAACATTCATTGAAATTAGCTATCGAGTTTGAGAAGTATTGAGAGGATATGTTGTGAAGGTAAACTTCCTCATGCTCCTCAAAAGCAAGGACCAGTTAATAGAAAGAATGTGCTCCTTCGTAGTTGCACAAAATCCCTAAAATTTAGGCACCTAAACCAGGGAATTTTTTGCATTCCGAATGACATCTACAGGAAATGCACAACATTATTTTAAGAAGGAACATAATTCTCCTATTTAACACTGTGTACGCTTAACTGAATTTTTCATGTTATATCCTTTTAAAATTAAAATATATATATATTTATGATAGTATATAAAATTCAGTAAAGCTAGAGGAATATGAGTAGAAGAACACATAATTCTTATTATACATTTTCAGTGTATTCTGACACTCATTCTAGATTTGCCCTAAATCAATTATTCAGATCTGTTTTTATGACAACTTATTAAATAATCAACATCTATATATGAACCAGTTCAATTTTAGTCAATATATTTCCTTGTCATGCAACTATTTCCTTCATATAGATTTTTGGAGCAAATTTTTAGATTATATCGAATCTATTTTATTCTTTATAAATAGGAATTTTGTTGTTGTTGTTGTTTTTAGACACTATAGCATCTTAGATATTAAGAACTAAAAGAGAACAATCACCATCTCATAGTACTGCCTCTTTTCATTCATGAAAAAGCTGACGACTGGAAATTTGAAGTGATTTCCTTATCCTTATAGCTAACTAATGGCAAGACCAGACCTGGAGGCTTGGTTCCTGTTTCCCAATTCAAAAGCTCTTTACATTGCTCCATACTTCCTAAGTTAATTTTCTTATTTTTGTACCTAGTACAAATTAGAAATATTCAGAATGTGAGGAAGCAGTGGATAAGTGAATTGGCTTTATATATATATATACAGTTTCCAGTTGGCTCACTATGGATGATGATGATTGAGACTGGGCTACTTTTTTATGTCTCTATTTCTGTTTTGCTCATCTCTGGAATGATTATAGTAAGGCCTAATAAGATTGTTACAAGAATCAAATTGTACCGTGCATTTAGACCATTTACCTTAGTGGCTGGAAAACAGCAAGTACTCAATAAATATAAGCCATTAGTACAGCCCAGGTGTTAGAAAACTTTTTTCTGTAAAAGATTATGTTTTAGATCTTTCGAGCCATTGTAGGGTAAAAGCACTATAAACCAGCTGTAAATAAATGAGCTGTTATTCAGTAAGATTATATTTACAAAAAAAGCAGTGGGTTAGATTTGATCCATAAACCATAGTTTGACAATTTCTGGTATAGTTCATAACTGTCAAATCAGGCTTGCTAGGATTAATCAAGCAATAAATGGTAAATACTGTACAATTCCTTTATTTTATTAATGTTTACTTTATCTTACTTATTTTACTTTATTATTTTATTTTACAGAAACCATATGGGAAAAGATGGATACCTTGACAGGATACATATAAAAGGTCTAAAATCAATTATGTCATTACTTCTCAAGGATGCATTTTATGTGTTTTATGGTTGTGATTCAACCTGTCGAGAAAAATAAATAATGAACAGAAGTTCATACATTTATCCATATGCAGATGCAAACATAGAACTCACTTACAATTCCATGCTTATTGTTGGTCACAAAGTTAGCATAGATAGATGTAATAAGTGACACATGTTCTGAGGAATGGGTTGTTTTTTATTTGTTTCTCTTTGACAGAATTTGTGATTCAAACATGTGATCTTCTGGTGTATGTCATAGTATAAAAGAGGATTCAAAGGAAAGAAGGTCAAAATTCTACTTTGCAAACTGTCCAGCATCCATCCTTCCTTCTTTTAGTATAAGACAACAATTCTTTTAGTATAAGACAACATTTCCTTTGCTTACAGTATGTATAGAGTTAGGTTGTATTCTGACTGGCTTAAGTCAATCACTGAGGAATATTCTCCTAGCCACAGGCATTGGTTCGAAGATATGTTGATCCCCAGTCAGAGGGATTAAGACACAGTTGGAGTTCCCTACGATGCCTGGGAGGAAAACAGGTGTATGACTTCATGCAAGGATATAGAGGATGGAATTGCTGCTGCCATCTCCCTTCCATATACTGTGGGAACTGTGAAGACAGTGCTTGTCATCCTGGGACCAGGTAGTCAGGTATGCATTGTATGTAGACTTAAAATAATGGTAAAATCTACTTAAAAAGTCCCTTTTATATCACAATTGCTGGCAATTTTGAAAATGTCAATGATAAAATAGTCTTCCCATGAGGGTAGACTGCTTCACTGGCCACCCCTCCTTCACCCACACATACTTTCTTGGCACTGATTGCTTCCACACAGAGCCTGAGACCTCCCGATGGAGGCAGAGCATAAAAGAAATCTCGTTGTGATGACATCACGGAGCTCTGATTCTGGCCATGCAAAAACACAGCATTGCCTCTGGATGCTCTATTCCATGAGAACCAAAATTTCCTTTCTGCTTGTCAGTTGAGGTCCTGTTTTTAAGCACCTGAATCTAAAGTTTTTGTTTGTTTGTTTCTTATTTTAAATCAAAACTTTAAGACGTTAAATTTATTGATATTTTACATTGTAATGATTGTTAACTACTTATCAGCTCATTATAGGGTGTTTATATATAGCAGTTACTGAAAAACTGGCATTCCAGGTACAGAGCACATGATTATGCCTTTTATTAGAAATGTCTTATTCAGCTATTGTCTAGAACATTGTTCTTATATATAAAGGTTCTTTAAGTCTTTAAAAATATAAATAGTAATTTTTAACCCATTTATCTCATTGAACAACAAATAGCTCCAAAACAGATAAGGACTCAAACATTCAATTAATAATATTATACACACCACACACACACACACACACACACACACACACACAACACACACACACACACATGCGAGTTCTGACTTGATCAGAGATCATAAACTTTTCTAAGACCACTATGAACTTTTCTCTAAGATAGACACAAGAATATCCTTCAAACAGAATTATGTTACATTCTTGTTTTGTCTAGGCATCAAGTATAAAAATATGTCCATTATGATTTTTGGCTTACATTTCTGCAGATATTATTGGGAAAAAAATCTGTAATAATTCTCTGCAACCTCTAAAGTATACTCTTAGTGATCTACCCTGAGTAGAGGAGGAAATGTGAGAGGTGGTCTGTTCTCTCCCTACCCCCCACATTATAGTATCAATCTTCTGATCGTTATCTTCATCCTGAGGAAGTTTGATTTTAAGTTTCCCTTTGAATCCTGGCTGATGTATGACTATCAGCCCATACCTTTTGCCCAATATTTGACTTCTCCAATATATATATATATATCAACAATTAATAACCTTCTCAAAGTGTGATGAAATTAGCTTTTTGATTATGTGATTTAATTGCTGCAGTACTCAGACCAAGTCATGAGTATTGCATCTTCACAGGATAATTTGATATAATACACTGAAGAAAATAGTGAGTATAAAAGGGAAAGTGACAACCTAACCCAGAAAGAGATAATCTGTATCTTTACAAAGTCTGAAACAAACATAGTGATTTCACATATATCCTAATATTTCTAATGTATAGATTAGTAGGTATTCTTTAGATTGTACAATGAAGGTAGTGTGTTAGAAACTACACTTTTGTTCACAACTATAACAGCAAAACATATGTGATGTTCTCTATGTGCCAAGAACTATTATAAGCACTTACATATATAAACTAAGTAACTTACTGAAAAAGAGATATTATTATTGCTATTTTTTTTAAAAGATGAGAAGACAGGCAGAAAAATTTCAAATAATTTGTATATTATCTACAGCTAGTAAGTAGTAGGGTTAGCATGTGAACTAAAACAGTCTGGGTTAGAAACTAATGTACATAAAAATCACTCTGATGCCTCTCAGTAAATATTTTAAAAATATACAGTCACACAAGTACATTAAGGAAAAGTCTTTTGGGGCTATATTTCCAGGTAAGATGATGTAAGCACTCTGTCTATGACATAGAATAGAACTATAAAACTTGCATAGATGTATGGAGCTACTATATGATAACTCCAAAAAGTGAAGAGTACAAAGCATACTAAGGGAGAAATGAAATACCCAAGAACTGACCGTGAATTTACCATTTCAATTTTCCTCTAGTATTCTCCAACCTAATCTTAAGGCAATCCAAAGCCAGTGGTGGGCACTATGCACTAGCCAGAGAGCTCCAGGAGAAGGCTTCTAGTTCTGGTTTGAAGAGTAAGAAAAGAAACATCTAACATTCAGAACAGTACAGATATCCTTCATTTTTGTTTTGTTTGTCTTTCTTTTTCTCATATTTTAAAAAAAAAAATTATCAATCTATTGTGCACCAGCCCCCAAGCAATCCAGTGATATCAGTAACTGTAGCAGCAAGGGAAGTCCACTGGGGCCACAACTAAGAAGAAAGGAAGTCTTTCTCTCTGATGAAGGGAGCTGTGATGCCTAGGAGGTAGCAAACTCTTGATGCTTTCAATCTCTTTTGCTCTCTCTCTCTGAGCCCAGATGTGAACACAGCCTCAAAAGGGCACAGCAGAGGAGAGAAACCAGATCTTCTGATGATTGGTCAGAGGATCAAAGAGAACTCCAGAACCTACAGATTACTAGGGAGATCATGAGGGAGGAGCTCAGAAAACAATTCTATGAAGTTGTTTATAAACGTATCTGCTCGCCTCCAAGCTGTGCACGAACGGATCTGATTCTAATCATTGTGACAAAATATGTGAGAATTCAATTAACAGTAAGACCACAGCCCAGACCCCAGACTAATCAATTAGTGGTTGACACTTGGGATAGATCCAAATTGAATTTGAAAGATTTGAACACCACTCTAAAATTGGACCCACTGCCCATAGAAGGAAGGCTGGAACTTAGTCTTAAACTAATCATGTTAATTTCTTTTAAAAAAAAATATTTTTTACAGCATATCAACAAGGCTCAGAGACTGATAACACAACTTTTTAAGTATCCAGGATACAATCCAAAATCACTTGGCATGTGGAGAACCAGGACAATCTCAACTCATATGGGAAAAGACAATCAACAGATGCCAATGCTGTGAAAAAACAAATTGTAGAATTAAGCTACAAAAATTTTAAAAGAGCTATGATAAAAGTACTCCAACAAACAACTGTAAATATCTTGAAGTCAAACTTAAACAGGACAAAAACAAAGAAATGTATGACCAGAAATATAATAAAACTGCTAAAAGGTAAAACAAAGAAAAACATTGAAATAAGTCAGAAAAAAAATGGCATTATTGGTAGAAGAACAACAATACAAATAATTGTGTCTTCTCATTAGAAATCATGAAGGCCAGTAAGAAGTGGAAAAGTGTTTTCTTTATTTTTAACTATAGTCGATACACAATATTAGATTAGTTTCAGGTATATAACGTAATGATTAGACCTTTATATTCCTTACGAAAAATATTTTTAAAGTGCTGAAAACAAAACAAAACTATCAACTCAGAATTCTATAGCCAGAAAAAACATCATTCATGAATGAAGGAAAAAGAACATTCGCTGATAAAGGAAAACTAACAATTTGTTTTTAGCAAACTTGCTCTTAAAGTCTTGGTAAAGAACATTCTTTAACAGAAGGAAAATGATATCAGAAGAAAATCTGGAACATCAAGTAGGAAGGAACACATGCAAATGGTGAAATTCCAGACAATATAATACATTATTCTTCTCCTAATTTTTTATAAGGCGTTTGATCATTAAGGCCAAAAAAAATAAAATTTTCTGGTGAAGTTTTAAATTCAAGTAGATATTTTACATATATATGTATGCATATACATATAATATTATATGTGTATCTTACATATATATGTGTATTTTACATATATATGTATGCATATACATATAATATTATATGTGTATTTTTCCCTCTCTCTTTATGTTATAATTATAATTATCTTATAATTATAATTATAACATAAAGAGAGAGGGAAAAAATAAACCTATATTGTGACAGTTTTCTATAGTCAATTTGAGGTGAATGTAGAACTCGACACACACTCACATAGGTGCAAATATATAAAGCTAGTAAAAATTGATAAAATAAACTAAAATACCATATAATATACAAATAACATGCAAGAAAACAAAAAAAGAGGAAAGAGATTCAGAATATAGAGAAAAATTTGCAAAACAAATAATTTTAAATATGTTATAATAAATATAAACATTTAAAATAAACCAATTAAAAGATGTAGATTGTCAGAATGGCTTAAAGGACCTCAGTTAATTGTATGTGATCTATGAAAACAGAAAAAGATGGATAAAGTTATATCATACAAATATTTTTAATGGAAAGAAAACTGGAGGTGACATTAGTAAAAATGGCAGAATGAGGAACTCTCATAATTATTTTCTCCATAAATGCAATGAGAAAAGTGGTAAAACTGTAATAATTAACTTTTCAGAATGCTGGAAATTAACCAAAATCGGCAGTACCCAGGGAGTGTTTGTCCTAGATAAAAAAAAAAAAAAAGGCTAAATCTCAGTAAGAACAAACAGCAAGTTTTGCAGTATTTTAAGTTGCCCTATTCCCATCCACCTCTCTCCAGCTTGGCAGTTGATTGCCTTGAAAACAAAGGCAATCACAATAAAAACCAGCCTCATGGCAAATACTGAAGAGGGTAGAATAGGACTCAAGCTCTTCCCAAACTTCTTTCTCAAGGTAATTTGACCTTTCAGGTGGTGCCTTGGAAATCCCCCCTTACGAGGCTTTTTTTCATGACCTGACTCAGGGATCTTCCAATGTGAACAGGCTTTTCTCCTGGGGGCATTTGTTAAAAGCAATTAGATGAAATTGATAAAATGCATAGCTTCCTGAGGAAGTGAACAACAGTTACATGGAAGTGAATAACACCCCAAAAAGTCTTTAAAAACAATGCTAGAGAATGAAATGACCATGGTGGCTTTGATGCTCCAACTTATTACTGGGAATATAGAAGATCACATATAAACATAGGAGTACATGCTCAGGGCTATATGAATCTGCAGAAAAGATCTGAGAAGGTCCTAAGCCCTCATCTTGAGCTAATCCTTGAAACTCTGCTCAAGTAGAAAGTAGGATATATCAAAATCAAACTATTGAAGACAAAGACAGAGAGAACCATGAAAACAATGAGAGAAGCAATTCCACATTTACTTGCAACCAAGATTAATTCACCAAGAAAATATGGCAATTCTAAACATGTATAAATGTAACAACAGATCTTAAGACCACATGAAGCAATGACTTACAGAACTGAAAGAAGATATAAAAATCTACAATTTTAATTAGAGATATCAACATATCTGTATACTTTCCTAGGGCTAGCATAACAAAGTACTACAAACTGGGTGATCGAAACAGATTTATTGTTTCACATTTCTGGAGTCTAGAAGTCTAAAACTAAGGTATTGATGGGGTTGGTTCCTTCTACTGGCTATGAACAAAAGTATGTTCCATCCCTGTCCCCTAGCTTCTGGGGATGTGCTGGCAGTCTTTGCCATTCCTTGGCTTCTGATCTCTTTACATGGGATTCTCCCTGTGTGTATGACCAAATTTTCCTTTTTAAAAGAACACTAGTCACATTGGATTAGGGATCTACCTTATCTGGTGTAACCTCATCCTAATTAAGTCTATCTGCAATGGCTCTATTTCTAAATAACATCGCAATCTGTGATACAGGGGTTTAGGACTTCGACAGATCATTTTGGTGGGACACAATCAAACCCATAACAATTTCTATCTCAGTAAGAAAGAGTAAACAGAAACTCAACAAAGAATATATAAGAAATGAATTAAACCATTCAGCAACTGGATCTAATTGACATTCACAGAATATTCTTTCCAACCACAGCAGAACACATATATTTTTTTACAAATACATATGTAGAATTAACAAAGGTAGACTTTGTCTTTGGTCATTAAAAAAAAAAAACTTTTAAATAACGCATTGGTTAAAGAGAAATCCCAAGAAAAATTAGAACTATTTTAAACTGAAAAATATATATATATATATAATAGAAAAAATTTTATGATGCTGATAAAGTAGTGTTTAAAGAAAAATGTATAGTAGTGAATATTTTTTTAAAAGAATACTGATCTCATGTTAATATTCTGACCTTCCATGTAAAGAAACCAGAAAAAGAGAAGTAATAATAAAGATAAAAGCTGATTCATTAAATAGAAATAGAATAAATATCTAGCAATATCAACCATAAAAAAGAGAGAAGATACAATTTACCTGTATCAGAAATGAAAGATAGTATCATTTCATTACTTTTCCATTACATTAAAAAGAAAATAGCTACTATGAATATAAATTCATCAATTTAGATGAGATTTATTAATCCCTCAACAAACTCAATTTACCAAAAACTCACAATTTGAAATAGATAACAGTATTTCCATAACTATTAATAAAATTATATTTATAATTTAAAAATTTTCAAGAAAACTATCACCAGATCTAAATAATTTTGCTGGTGAATTTTACTAGATTTTAAAGAAGAAATAACATCAGCTCTACACAATCTCTTTCAGAAAACAGAAAACATTTTCGAACTTATTTTATAAAATTTTATTACCTTGATATTGAAATGAGACAAAAACAGTAAAATCTTTTTTTTAACATACAAACTAATCCCTCATGAACACCAGGAAGTTTGTCTTGGAAATGTAAGACTGGTTAAATATCTAGACATTAATCAATGTAATCTGCTATATTAGTAATCTAAATTAGAAAGTCCGTATGATCATATCAATAAATGGAAGAAAAATGCTTTTAAATTTCATGATACTTTTATGATAAAAACTCTTAATAAATTAAGAATAGAAGAGAATCCTCAATTTGAAAAAGGAGATAAACAAAAAACTTACAGATAACATTATGTTTAAATACTAATTTTTCTTGATAAGATCAGGAACAGGCAAAGATGTTCCTACTCTCACCAATCATATTCATTATACTGTATCTCCCAGAAAGTGTTGACAGAAATTAAAAGTCCTCATGATTAGAAGGAAAGAAACAAACCCATTCTTATTCACAAACAACATTAACATTAGGGTCTACATGTAAAATTTCAAGAAAAATACACAAAATCCCTACAACTAATAGTGATTTAGCAACTTCACAGTATTCAAGATCAAGAGCATATATCAAGTAAATTTCTATATATAAGCCATGTACATTTGGAAACCCAAATTAAATTATCAGTACTCCCAAAACAGTAATATTCATTTATCAGTGTAACAAAATATATTTAGGATCTGCAGCTTAAAACTATAAAACTTGATAGCATACATCAAATAAGATTTAAATGAATGGTGAGATACGTTAATGGATTGAAAGACTCAGTATAGTAATAATGTCCATTTTCCCAAAGTGATCTATAGATTTGATGCAATTCCATTAAATTTTTAGAACAATTATATAATCTTAAAACTGATATATATATACACACACACATGTATGCAAAAATGTATATATGCGTATATGTATATATACGCATATATACATACGATATATACAAAGTTCTAACATTTATATGGAAAGGTACTAGAACTAGAATAGCAAAAATAAGAAAAAGTTGATGAAATCACGCTACCTGATGTTAAGACTTACTATTAGGCTAAATTGATCATAACAGTATAGCACTGGTAAAGGAATAAGCATATAGCTAAGTGGAACAAAATGGAGAGTCCAGAAACAGACCCATACAAACCTGGGCAACTGTCAAAAGTGCAAAAGTAACTTAGTGAAGTTAGAAATTTATTTTCAATGAATAGTACTGTCTTTAGAAAAAAGTAGAAAAATATGTATTTCCTGGTGTTAGAGAAAGAGTCCCTAGAAATAACTCCAAAAGCATGATCCATTAAATAAGATATTGATAAATATCTCCATTGAAATTAAAACCTTTCCTTATGAAAGACATTGTTAATTGAATGAAAAAATAAACAACAGACTGGGAAAAATATTTATAAATCAAATATCAATCAAAGACTTTTATCCATAATAGTAAAACTCAACGGTAGAAAACGATCTAACTGAAAACTGTAAAAGAGCTTCCTGACCCAGAGAATATACTACCTTGAGTGTCAAAGATGTATCATACAGGGGATGCCATCTTCTGCTCTAAGCAAAATATTCTCCTAAACTCTGAATGTGCATACCTTCTGTAAATTGAGTCACCTCAAACACCTTTGCTAGTGTATTAACCAGCATATTCATGACAAGAGCTGAGAGATGTCAGCTGTGTCCTTCCACTCATAAGTCATGAACATAGAAGGCACTCAATAAAGAATCATTAAATTACCAAAAAAACAAAAACAAAAAACAAAAACAAAAATAACTGGGCAAGAAACATGAATAGAGACTTTAAAAAGAGGATATGCAAATAATAATGCATGAATAGATGTTTAATATTATTAGTCATTAGGACAATTCAAATTAAAACCATAAGGAGATATATTTCATATCGATTAGAATGTCTAAATAAAAAAATTATTGATAATACAAAGTGCTAGTTAGGATGCAGAGCAATTGGAACTCATACATTGCTAATGGGAAAGCAAAATGATTTCTTATAATTGCTCTGGAAAATGGTTTGACAGTTAAACATTTACTTACCATATGACTCACCAATCCCACTCCTACATACCCTAGAGAAATAAAAATGTATGTATCCACAAAAACCTGTACACAAATATGTATAGAGACTCTATTCATAATCACCCCACACTGGAAAAACTCAACTATCTTTCAACAAGTGAATAAATAAACAAACTATGGTACAGTCATGCAATAAAAAGGAACATAATACTTATACAATACTAGGATGACTCTTAAAGGCAGAATGCTGAGTGGAGGGTGACATACCTTTTGAGAAACATATGACTGACTCTTGAAAAACGTAGATTTAAAATGCATGGGTTTCACTTATACGGAATTTTTTTTTCAATAAGTACAGTCGGGTCTTCCTATCCTTGGTTTCTCATCCGCAGATTCAATCAATCGCAAACCAAAAGCAATATTTTCACATTCCCAACCACAGATCAAAAATACTGTTGTCAATACACAATTAGTTAAAACCAAGGATGCATAAGGCAGATTGTAAAGTCCAAAGTCAGGTGGATTTTCTACTGCAGGGAGATTTGCTCCCCTACCCCCAGCCTTGTTCAAGAGTCAACTGTAAATGCTTCCATTTATGAAAAGACAAAATTATAGTGACTCAGAGAGAACCGATCAGCAGCACCAGGGATTGTTGGGGAGAGGGGACAAGGTGGGCAGGAGGAGATTAGAGTTTGACTATTAAAGAAAGAATGAGGGAGTTTGGGGAGACTAAGAATTGCTCTGTCTCCTGATTGTGTTGGAGGTTACATAACTCTATACACTCATTAAATTATATACCAATTATATACCATTAAATTAAATTATATACCAATAAAAAATCAATTTTTATGTATGATAATGAAGATATATTAAAAAATTAAAGAGGCTATGATCTATTCCTAAAGAAAAGAGAAGTTTCTGCCACCAAAATGAGACACTACTTAAAAACAAAATAAATGTTCCTTGCAGATTACACCATGAGTATCAACTCTATGTGATTAAACAACTATTAAGTCACAAACACATTCTATAGTAATAATATTGAGAATTCCACCATTTTGTAGGGACCCACACACATATATAAGCATGCATGGTCAATCATAAAATTCTATGATTCCAAATGTTGGTTTTCTCATCCACACTAATTGAAAGAGCCATAAAACAATATCATTTTATTATAGAAATATAAATCTTGCCATCTGTTCGACATACCTTTCAGTTGAATTATTTCACTCTGCTCTTACTGTCAATAATTTCATTCAAATGATTTGGTGGGAGAATATAACATCTCTCACTTTAGAAATTTCTTTTAAAAGTAAAATTAAGTTATGAAAATAATTTTAAAGAGATTAATAAAGTTTCAAGTACTCCAGTGAAGTCAATGAAGCAAATCTTGTCTAGTTAGGGTTGCTAGATTTAGTAAACACAAATACTGCATTTTACCCAGGAATCCTAAATCCAGCAGCTAATTTTATGGGTCAGTTTGAGTGGGCTATGGGTGCCCAGATTAAACATTGTTTCTGAGTGTGTCTGTGAGAGTGTTTCTGGATGAGATTAGCATTTGAATTCGTAGACTTAGTAAAGTGAATTACCCTCCTCAATATGATTGGGCATCATTTAATCAATTGTGAGCCTGAACAGAACAAAAGGTGAAGTAAGGAAAAATTCATCCCTTTACTTCCTGACTCATTTATTGAGCTTGGATATCTCATCTCACCTTCTCTTGCCATAGGTCTGGGATTTACATCATCTATTTTCAAGACATTTGGCTCAAGCTGACTTATATCATCAGCTTTCCTGGGTCTTCAACTTTCAGGAGACAGATCATGTGATTTTTCAGCCTTTATAATCATGAGTCAATTCCTCAAAACAAATCTCCATTTATATATGATTCATTATATATATAAAACCTTTATTCTAATATAAATCTTGTAATAATATGTAATAAAATTTTTTGAAAAATCAATTTATTTGCTATAGGCTTCTTTAAATTGTCCTATTCTTAAGAAATATAACAACTGCATTTAGTTATCTATAATAGTAAATTCTTATACTGGCATCCATTTGACTACTTCTAATAACTAATCTTTGCCACTTTGAATCATTGAAATTCCATTACTGGAGGATGTATTTAAAAATGTCTAATCTAACTGTATTATTTAATATGTGAGGCTATGCAGATAGCCACTTTACAAAACAGTATGGAGGATCCTCAAAAATTAAAAATTGAACTATCATATGACCCAGCATTTTCACTTCTGGGAATAAATCCAAAGGAAACAAAAGCACTAACTGGAAAAGATATCTGCATCCTCATCTTCATAGCAGTATTATTAACAATAGCCAAGAAATGGAAACAACTTAAGTGTTCATTGATAGATGAATGGATAAATTGTGAATATATATATATGTGTATACATATATGTGTGTGTGTGTGTATATATATATATGCATATATGTATACACATATATATATATTTCAGCCATAAAAAATACACACACATATATACACACACATATATATGTATAT
>NW_024354875.1:12371437-12386678 GCF_902729225.1 Pteropus medius | reverse complement strand
GCACACTGTCAGTTATGAGATAAATAAATACTTGAGATGTAATGTACAATAGGATGACTATAGCTAAAATTGTAGGATATATAAAGAACCTGTTAAGAGAGCAAATCCTAAGAATTCTCATTACAAAGAGAAATTTTTATTTCCTATTTTTCTTTTCTTTCTTTTTTTCTTTTTATTGTATCTATATGAGAATATGGAAGTTATTTTAACTTTTATGGTAATCATTTTACAATATTTGTAACTCAAACCACCATGCTACACTTTAAACTTATACACTAATGTATGGCAATTATTTTTTATAAAATTGGAAAGCTATAAGAAAAATAGAGTCTAGAAATATTAAGAAAACTTGTCCAAATTAGGCCATGAATTTATATATTTTCCAAATTTAAATACTCTCACCCAGAATAAAAAATTTCCTTCTTTCCTCCTTTCCTCTATTTTGTACTTTATTCCAAACTATTTCCTATTAAAAATCAGTATCCTTTCTCCCTGAAATACTTCATAAACCTGATTCCTCAGGGTCCAATGAGCACATATGTTTATTGTTTGTTTGATATTTGTCTTTCTTAAATTTAAAAGTTTGTTACTGAATCATTTGATATTAAATATACCTCAACTTTTTTCTCGAGTGCATAATATTTTTAAAAGTGATTATAAGCTCCTTGAAGACAGAGATTAAACTGTATCTGGTTTGATTATCCCTCTGTATATTGTATATAGCCTTGTAGAAAATGTTTATCTAAAATATTCAGTAATGCTTGTCAATTTTAATCTACCTTCCATAATGATGAAATTTACTTTTCATTATTAAAAAGTAAATTCCAGAATAAGGCATTTTTAAAAAATACATATGTGAAAATAAGCCACATAGGTAATATATTGTTACATTTGTCTTAAAATAAGCCTTAGGCATTCTCCCACACTTTTCTCACCATTATCTCCATCTGTAATAATAAAACATATCTTCTGATTACAGCTATTTCTGTTATCTCAAGCTTGAATCTAATTTATTTGCTATTCAACCTTACTTTTCCTGTTACAAGATTTGTTTTTCCTGTAATGCAATCTGAGGTTTTGATTTAAAAGGTAGAAAACATTTTTTTCCCAAAGATGTAGTATTTTAAACTGAAAGGATAAATAACTTTAAAGTAGGTTGGGAGTATTTTACAACAAAAAACAAAACAAATTTGAATTCGAATTTAATAATTTTTATTAAATGTGTTTTGGAACTGATGAGTCCTTTGAGAAAACATGACAGTATATACCCTGCCAACAAGTAGAAATCCCAAAAATTCTTTTCTAAGAAAATTTTGAAACACTGAGAGGAAAAGATTTCTTAGAAAGCTTGTGGTATTTCTAAAGTTGCATTGTATTTCCAAAACTATGAAATATGATGTTCCTTCTATGACACCATCATTAAAATTTAAAAGGCTAATTTAGAAACCACAAAACTATCAGGTAGATTTTCTTAGAGACTTGTTCTCTGGATATTGTCATTTGCTGGTTTACTTATTAGCAGAAACATAAGTTTAATTTGTTTTACCGACATACATGCTAATACCACATACATGGCAATAAATCATGCTGTTTTCCCACTTACATTTTACCCAGAAGGCAATTTCTCAACTTCTACTTTTCCCCCAATAGTTACATTGCTATTTCTTTTCCACATACAATACAACCTTGATTGCTGGCTTACATCCCCTGATGAAATCATACTTTGAAGCAGATACTCCACACTCTGGAATTTGAACACTGATGACTTTCTTAAAAGATCTGACATTGCTATTTTCATCTTTACAAATAGATAGATTAAGTCAATCTCTGGAAAGTTAAATGATGTGTCATTAAGGTCATTTACAAACACAAGTCAGGGTCCTAATTCAGAGATTTAGAAATTAAATGCATGGCAGAGAGGTTATTTTTTAATCCCCATGAGAATGATTAATTTGATTCCCAGCCATAAACTGGGCATCCAAATAGGTAACACACTCATTTTCTATGTTGATAAAAAATTAAATTTGACTAATTTTTCCTCTACTTTTTAAAAAATACACAAGTCAGAAATGACACAGCATTAAAAAATGTTCATGGAAAAATGCAACTTTTTTTTTTTTCATGAACACTTTACCCCTGAAAAGTCTTTTAATTTGTTATCATCATTCTTTGGCATGTTAAAGAGTTTTTGTTTGTTTGTTTGCTGAGAGTAATGTTGAATTGCATTTGTTTATCTAAATGAATTGTTAAACCTGCAATGAGAATCGAATCTAAAAAACTAGCAAAAAAGGGATCTTTTTCTTCTGAATTACTAGCTGATCTTTCTACAATGTTTTCCCTAGAGATAGTTGGGTTGAACTTTTACCTTAAGTAACTGTTCTAAAACCTCAGTACACTCACTTAAAATAACTCTGAATTAGGAAAATAGCCAAAGGCATAAGAAAGTACTTTACAGACTTAGAGAATTAATCTCATTTAGCAAAAGAAAGCAAATTGAACAACAAAAAAGGACTAAAGTGTACACATATGAGTTTCGTTCTCACCAGAATTCTTTTTTCGTGTTACATAAATTTGGAAAATAACCAACAATTTATTCTAACCATTTTCTTTCTTCTTTCTTTCCCTATTTTCTTCTGATTTATTTGGCTCAAAATAATGCTGTCTTTTCTATTACTATTCACTTCTCTCTTTTCGAATTTAAATATTTCCCTATGCTGTTCTTATTCCACACCCTCTGAGACAAGATAGCCCCTTTCTATCCTTACACTTACCATAAATCCTTTCTCTAGAGAGTTTTCTGTTAAAATGGAATTAAGATAAAGTACTAGAAAATCCCTTTGGAATATAGGAGTCTATTTACTACCTCCTTGCAAGCATGTGTTTTTGTGTCCAGATGTCTTTTCTGAGGATGGGAATTTAATATTCATATACTAAGCTACTCCATCTCAAAGAAACAATTTAAAATTTCTGAATCATTCGCTTCAACATCGTCTTTTTAAATGTCAAAAGTATAAAATTCTTCTTTCTCAGTGAGGTTAACTCCCCAACTACCTCTAGCCTGTTGTTAGAGATAACTTTTCTGGGGCAAGATAATGACTAAAAAACAGGAACGCTTCACATTTTAGATCTTAAGTCAGTAGTCACATTTGGGAATTCTAAGGATAACAGAGTTTAAGAAAACCAAACACAAGTATTATTTCCTATCTATAAAGAAGCTAACTTTCAATAGAATACTATCAATTAACCTCAGCTGAAGGAGTTATTAAAAAAAAAACAAAAAAACAAAAAAACAAAAAAACAACCATTCTAGGAAAGGGGCTAGATGTCAACCAGTCCTACTAGGAATACATGTAAATGTCCATGCAAATCTTTATATCTCTACCTTTATCTCGAAGTATAAATATAGATATTAATAGATAGATAATCAGTCAGAACTCAGTGGAGAGACAAATTACATCAATTGTTTTAATAGAGACTTTTTATACAAAATATTGTTAACCACCTATAAAATTGCTCGCCAGATAGCTAAAAAGCCAAAAAGAGAGTATGAAGGTAACACAGTGGTACCAACTGCAGAAAGCAGGTAATAATACCCTGAATCTTGTGCAAAGAGTAGAAATAGAATGATGCATTGTTCCCCTGACCAAGATATTCCCTCAATATGGATTGATTTATCATGTTACTTTTGTAATTGTTTGTATTTTAAATCCTAGTTACAATTTCTTTTACATTGGAAATGTGAAAAATTATTGGGTTAAATATATCCACTTTTATCAGTTTTCTATAGCAAGGGCAACTACACATCGCATACATTAGATGAGGACAGAAAATGAGGAATAAGTTACATGTGTGGAAATGGTGTTTCATAATAGATTATTTAAAGACACATACACATTATTTTATACAGTCGTGACAATGAGCTCAGTTTAGGGTTGTGTACTCGTATTTTTTTAACCTTTCTCTCCTTCCAGAGAATAGAGATAATGACCTCTTTGATAGAAAAGCAAAAATAAGAATGCTTATCTGATTAAATTTATGGGAAAGATTTACTTTTATTTTCTTAACTCCTACACAAAATATAAAGCCACAATGGAACTATAATTTCCTCATAATGTATTCTGAGCTAAAACCAAGGATTGAAACTTAAATTAGTAATCTGAATCTTAGTATCAAATGTTACTAATTATTTTTAAAATGACAGCGATTAAGAAGCACAAGCAAAGTATGGTGAGGTCTGGAAAACCTGTATAATTCCTCGAGGGTTTTTCTCTTCACATTGAATATCTACTCTCTGTCTCAGAAAAATATATCATATCTCACTATATATATATATCATAAATATTATATAACAGATGACGTCTATAAAATGTGCTTGCAATCTCACACAGCGGGGTGCACGTAAGCTATAAAAAAAAATCTCTATTTGATCTTCATCATATATTACATTCTCCAGTAATTATACATTCTCATAAGTATATAGATTTGTAGGTTGTCGTTGTTGTAGCCATAAGCAATTTGTAACCAAAGACATCCCACTCAAAGCATCCTATAGGAAAGGATTCTACTCCTAGTAAAAGTCCTTGGTCTATTTGCCTAGGATCCAGGTCACTTGCTTCCATTTTTCTTTTCAACTGAGATTATCCCCTCTCCACTCATAACTGGGGATAGAATGAATCACATAAACCAGGTGTTTTAATTTCTTCTTCCTTATATTTAGACAACAGTGGTTTACAAAAAGAAGAAAGTGGTTTACAAAAGAAGAAAGGTTGATCTATGCTCTGTTGAAAGGAAATATTTATAGTCCTATTAAAAATAAAAGGGAGAGTTAGCACAAGTTGGTTGTTAACACAAGCTGACTGCTGACCAAGCAACTTTCCTTGACACCACATAAGTTTTGCTCTCCATGGTGGAGACAGTATTGCTATGAAAAAGCATGGAATATATTCATTGAAAAAAATGTCTTTACTTTTTAAGAATGACAAAAACAGCTTCTCAGAAAGTGTAGCTATGGCTTTAAGGAAAATAACATATTTTCTCAAATATGGAAAAAATGTGCTACTTTACGAAGTTTTAAAAATTAAAGAATAGACATTTTAATGTTAATAAAAAATAGTTGAAGACAAAATATATTGGTCATCATTTTAATGATGCCAAATGTGTTGGTTAACTTCAAATTACTTTATTCTAAATCCTGAGGAGAACCCAGGATTCCTAACAATATTTTTTCTATTTTTAATATTTTGAATCATTGGGAATAAAATAATAAACATTTGAATATGTGGAATAAAGTCAGAAAATTAATTTGGGCAGTTATATTCAAAATAATTATATTATTTTACTCAATTTACATCTGAATTAAGATGAGAGAAACGAACAGATAACCCTGCCAACATAAAGCTAGTTATCAGAGAAAGGGTGGGCAGAGTTCAGTTTTCTCTTTTCTATTGCTAGGAGAAAAATAAATAAATTTGCCTAGCACTTTCTATGAACCAGGGACTATGCTAAGTAAATTTTTCATAACCTAAAGCCCTTAATTTTATTATTCTTTATTTACAGATTAAATGTCTCTAAACCTCAGAAGGTTAAATAAAAGATCTATAGTCACATAGTTATTAAGTTATATATCTTGGATTCAAACTCAGATTGGATACCAAAGTCATACTCTTTTTTCACCGGAGCCACAATACTTTTTTTCTCAACATGAGTTGCATTGACCAAACCGAAGTCCCACCCGATAAACTTTTAATACAATATTGTTCAATAGAAATCTGATGAAAACCCAAAATACTAGCTAACATGTATTTTAAAAATTTCTCATACTTGTATTTAAAAACTAAACATAAATAGTCGAGCTTAATTTCAAAATTATATTTGATTTACATAAAATTATCCAAAATATTATCATTTCACATGTAATATAAAATTATGAATGAAATATCTTAAGTTCTTTTTTTGGTATGTAGTCTTCTAAATCACATGTATATTTTATACTTATAGAACATCTTCATTCAGATTAGCCACATTTCAAGTGTTGCAATAATTATTGCTAAAATGAATAAACCTGCAACTAGTGACTACTGTTTTCAACAGTGCAGTTTTAATGCATCAGGAATGTTTGCCTTCAATTTAGATCTATGTTTTTTTTCATTTTATTACTCTGTAGGGCTTCGGCTTTCACGTGTATATTTGATAAACCTCACTGGCCAGGGGCCAAAAGATCAGCCATAGGCAGGTGCTGTGCCAGCTTCGCCAAGCAGTTCTGCCAAAATAGCTAGAGCTTAACATGCCACCAGCCTTAATCTCATTCCTCATCCTCTCCTGAGCAGACTGCCAAAAACAAGATATGATGCCAAATCTGATAACCAAACTTTCAATAAAGATGCTTTGGCAACAGTAAATATTCTATGGTAAGTGAGATAATAACCAGAATTTAAATTGAAGTTTTCAAAGTTATTCAAAATGTCTCTCCATGTTATTTATGTTCTGATTTGTCTAACGTAGGTATTTATATATCATTTTATGGTGAAATGACTGTCATCACTTTTCTGTGATTTTTCATGAACAATCTACAATCTAAAATCTTTCTTAGATTTAAGTTCTCAACTTGCTTCCATATGTATACAGTTTCCTGACTAGCTATGATTATAAATTTTTATATCTTGCTTATTAAACAAGCAAGTGCTTGTATCTTTATATTTGTAGGGCTTTGCCAATAGAAAGTATTTGCTCAGTTCAATTTCAGTAATTTTGTGTCATTGCTGAGAGGACAGCACAATACTGTAAAACAGATATCTTACAATTTCCCAAATGAAAATAAACCCTAATTCCTCCATTAAGTTCGAATTTTAAATATTTTGTTTCCTCACATACACCATGCTGTTTCTCCATCTGTATGTTGCAGAGACAATAATGGTAAAAGTTGACCTCTGAATATTTCTTCTTTAATGAGGAGCATGTGTGACTACCAGTGTTTGTGGCCACACATGATTACTGGAGGAAAAGGCAAATGACATTTATAGCAATGGTGCTGACTCTATGTGAAATAGATCCATAAATCCACTTTTATGCAAAACAAAATGACCATGCCTGGATACTGTATCCTTAATATACAGATATTGTCCACAAAAGTAAGAGTCAGAACTTAAATTCTTCTTCTCCCTTATAATACCTGCTACTTAGGGGTACCCAGGATCCTCATGCAGCAACCAGACACATAGCTTTCCACATCGATCACCTACTTATTCCATTTTCTGCCCAATATGTATCTAGACAGTGCTAAAGTTCTTTCCTTGAGCTTACAACTCCATCTACCAATTAAATTCCCTTATCTTAACCCCATGGGTTAAAGACAAAATCAGCTCACGTCACTGTATGAACAAAATCTTCCAGTAACCTCCCATTACACAGAATAATATCCAAAGTTCCAAGCCCTAGCATTTTCTGACTTCTAAGTATATCCTAATTTTATTTCCTTCCATTTTTTTATCTCCATTCTTATTTTTAGCCACACAGTCCTTGCTTTCTGCTCAACCTAATGTACTCTGTCTCCAGTGACTTTTCTCTTTATTTGTAATGCCTTTGTACCAGCCATTAGGTTTTTCACCCTTCATTTCTTTTAGATCTCTACTCAAATGTCTTCTGCACAGAAAGTCCTTTGTTCACCATAGCTAAAATCGAATCTCTTACACCTCTACCACTTTTGTTTTTTTTCAGAGCAAACATCATTAGATGTATTATATACTAAATAAGCATTTGTTTGTATTTTACCATCTATATTTTCCAAAAGCTCATAGGCAACATGCAAGTAGTTGCTTGAATATATGTGATTCCTAGTAATGCACAACTGTTATTTTCAAAAATGAAGATAATCACTATTACCATGTATTGAATGCTTCCTTGAATGAGACACTTTATCTCATATACTGGATTTTTTAAATGCAATTTTTCAACAACCCTACAAGCAGATATAATATAATCCCCATTTTATAGATGAGTATATCAAGGCTAGATCCAAACCTTCTATTTTCTCTATTTCAATATAAGACCCTACAAAAATCTTTTGCTATCATCATAGTCACAAAGGTCCAGAAGGCCTCTCAGAAATGTAGCTCAGTGATAGAGATTTTAGGCATCGTGATAAAAATATATAGTGTCTTTAATTACTCAGCAAATAGCATTATTTAGATGAAGACTTTCTTAGTTGGGCCACCTATAATGGGCCTCCTGAGAATAGCTTAATTTTTTTATCTTAAATTGTATCTTTTTGGTTTTGAGAGGGTTGTGTTTGAATCTACATCCCAACATGCCTGCATCTGAATCTTTATGCTAAAATTAGTTTTCCTTTGTCTTATTGTCATTGTTACTCGTAAGTCAAGGTTTCGAATGACTTCAATTGTTCAGGTTGATGCATTAATCCTGTCACATGGATTATCCATGTTAAAGTATATTCTTGGCTCATCTATTATATAATTCCTTCTTACCCTTGAAACACTGCCCTTTGACAGCAGGCCTCAACTACAAGTATATTTAGAAAATGGCTAGGATGTCAAATATTTATTACTTTAAAAAAATTTAATATGTTCTCCTGAGGCTTGATTATAGAATATTATAATGCTACAAATATATTCAGTGGCACAGTACTAGTTTGTTTCCTAAGAAACAAATGCATTTATACTGCACTGCACACATCCTTAATCACTAAATTCTATAATCTCTTTGTGAATGAGTAACTTCTAAAAATTGTTTCTTTTTATAGGAGTTACCAGCTACAATATCACTGTAGGTAAATTTCCAAATATGTTATCAATGAAAGAGTATTTCAATTTATCTTAAAATGTGTGAGAGAGGTTTTATGAAGTAATCTTAAGATGAAAGAGCATATTCTTTATAGCTGAGTTACATGGATAAATATGAAGTGAATTTGAGAAATGTATATACTTGCTTATATTGTTGTTTCCGGTCTCACTCTCTTTTTCACAGAAAAAAGAGGTTAGACATTTCTCTATTCAAGAAAATGATTTGGATTTTGATGTCTCTTTCTTCTAACTAAATATTAACGAAAAGTTATTAGGAGTCCACAGAAGGGAAAATGCATTTTTAAAGTGACATTTTAGCATTCAACCCATTCATATTCCTCAATGCAAATACAATTTTTATCTAAACGATTTCAGAGGAAAATTGAGTCGTTTGACTACAGTGCTTCTAAGACCAGTGGGAAGCTCATCATCTTAATATTGAATCTGTAAATCCTTTCCACTACGGATGATTAACAGCTTTGTCAAATGTTTATTTTACTTTAAGAAGAATATGTAATTTCCTGGTATAACACAGACAGATTTCAGTCTTTTTTTTCTCTCAAATACTATATTTATACCATAGGCTCACATGATCTAGCTTACCTCTATTAGACTTCTATTTTGCATGTTAAGATGATAGCCTAAGAAACTTTTATAGTTTAATGAACATACATCAGTCTGTTCTATGATTCATTTATACTTGATTTAAAAAAAAAGTCCTCAGCAGTCCTGATAAGAAGCAATAACAGTAAATTACTTCCAGATGGCATTTTTGCTATACTACACGTGTGGTCTGAGATATCCATGGAACAAAAACTATTAGTTTGGTGATGAGCTAGTCATATTACTTTTTGTATTCAAAATCTTGGTGAACTATACTCAAGACAGCTTCAAGTGTTAGGCACATGAGAAGTAGGTAGCTGTACAAAGACATCTACATATTTGGTTTGCATATGTATTCCCAAATCAACCAGAAAAAAAAAAAAAGCAAAAGTGGGAGACAATTTATTGTATATATGCTCATTATTATCAAGAAGAGATTTGGATGGCTTCCTTGAAGCATCAAATCATTTATAGGTCCATAATTAGATGGAATCCCCCAATAAAAAGTTATAGAAAAATTCTAGGGTCCAAACTTTCTATTTTCCTAAGTGACAATGAAACAAAGAACATCTCTTGCCTTTTAAAAAATTAACTTGAAAATCTAGGTTATTACTATTGTTAACTGTAATATATCTATTTTTGGTCACTTCAGTCACTTTTTTCATTAAATTTTGGTTAAATAAATTTCAACCAATCAGATCTTCAGATAACAATATTTAAGAAAAGTTTCCTATACTTTTATGAGGAGGAAGCCAACACTCAAGGTAAACAAGCTGATTCAGGAGGTTTGTTTTTTTCTTTTTTTCCATACAGTAGCTTCTCAATGTCTTCAAGTTGCTGCTTTTATAACCTAATTTTTCTCATCTAATTTTGGAAAATTATAACTCGTGTTTGAGATGATGACCCTAAAAGACAATATAAAAAAAGAAAAACAATGAATCACAGAAAAAAATTTAAAAGTTTAGTATATTAATGTAGAAAAATGCACAAATATACAGCTTCACAGTTATGATTTAATCTTATCTTCACCCTAATTTGATTCCATTAACCAGAATACAACCCAGAAGCTAAGAATTGTGTTTATTGAGATTTTACTTTATATCTTAAACTTCAGATTGTAGAAGACCATACATACATGTATTTAAATTAAATTGTTCTTCATGTGAAACATAAGAGAAATAGAAATAAAAGAAACATAGTCAAAGAGCTTATTTTGTTCACATCAAAATAATCATATTAGAAGAAAAACCTAAATTGTATGCACATGTCCAAACATCACCGGTTTCAAAATCTAAGTCACCTTATACAAATCTATATACAAAGGTTGTTCTGGTATTTAGAAATGACAAGCATTTACTGAATCACAACTTTCAAAATACCATTTAATTAGTGACAAATCATGTTGAATTCTCTTTCTACAACAAAAAAAATGGTATAAACACAAATATCTTAATAATCTAAGTAGCATGATTCTATTCCATTTTGTAATAGCATGGAGTATTTTCAGACAGTAGTACATGTTATTTCTTTTTAATATCTTGGTCCAAGTCTAGTATATAAATTGCAAATTATAAAATCCTTTGAGAATAGAGTTCAGAAAGGGAACTGTTTCAAGGTAAGTTTTTTGTTTCACTCATTTTAATGAGCCTTTGTTAGAAACCAAGCAAGCAAATACTCTGGACTGAAGGGCTACACGCATGTTATATTTTAAAGAAACCATCATAAATCAGAACCTCTAACTATCTGCTTATATTATCAGGTTGACACAACAATAGCATAGACTGGTAGCTAAATGAGATAGCTTTTATTAAGAAAGAAAATGAGACTTCTCATTTGAACATCAGCTTAAACATTAGATTTGAAATAGGATAGAGACAGCCCAATTGATAATACATTTCTATTAAAATTAAAAATTGATGTGGTTCTTCAATATATGATGTAGAAAGTGAATTGAAGAAAGTTTATTTTTAAATATGTAAATAAATTGATGAGAAAGCATGCACGCACGTGCACGCACATACAAGACAATAGTGGAAAAAAATATTACATTAATTGGAGAGAATTAGATGAGTCACTTTAATCCCTAGGAAGCTTAGAGGTAAAAAAATCTTGGGTTCGAGGGACTGATTTTTCTCAGTACTTGCTAATCTTGGGATGTCTGCTTATAACTATAAATTGTTCTTAGCTTGAAAAGAGCCTTTTAATATTTAAAATTATTGGTCTATGGTATCCATGTAATTTCTTCAGCCATAGGGCTTTATTTCCTTTATTTCAAGGTTCCAACTGATATTACTGCTACTCCTGCTGTCTCTTAGCCCTGAGAAAAGTTTCTGTCTCTCTAAAACTGATACCAGCGATTCTCTAGCTCTGCGAGAA
Source organism: Pteropus medius (assembly GCF_902729225.1). Lineage (NCBI taxonomy): Eukaryota > Metazoa > Chordata > Mammalia > Chiroptera > Pteropodidae > Pteropus > Pteropus medius. The sequence goes on along the minus strand of NW_024354875.1, from coordinate 12,374,904 downwards.
AATTTTATACATTTGTATAATAGTGACGCTGAGACAGATATGGTGCTCTCCTGAATAAGGGACTCCACATTTAAATTTAATCATTATTTTATCACTTTAGGTTTTTCTTTTTCCTCCGGGATTCAAGGTATCACAGCAACAAGTGTCTCTATAAATAAAATCACATCGCTTCCCAGCATTTCGGCTAAGATCAAATATAAATAAAATCACATCAAGATCAGAGGGAATCTAGGCAATTTTAGAACTTCCTATATGATTATATAGTTCATATATATATATATAAACACACACAGGATCAAGTATCAGAACACACTTGCAAAGATGAGAACACTTTATTCTCTGTTACTCAAATATTTCTCCTCCAGACAAACAAGAAAACCTCACGCTTAACCAGAAAAAAAGAACAGCATACGTAAAAACGTAGTAATTGATAATGTTACAAGAACTTACTTCCAACTGCATTTTGAATGCAGTAATTAAAAGAAGTTGAATTTTAATAGCTCTCAAGTGATTCTGATATATAAGATTAAAGTAGCTACTCTGTTATTTTTATTTTAAAAAATTATTTCAAGTTTTCACTCCTTGAAACTTCATTAAAATAAAAAAGTTTATATTTTTCACCATAGCTGAAATAACATTTTTAAATCATCTGTTCCTGATCGGTGGCTGGAAGTAGCTAGAATGGAATGAAAATATTTATTATATAGAGCACTTTCATGTAGATACTTTTCAATATACTTGACGTTCATCTTGATTTTGGGAAATGAATATACCAAACATTTAAAAATTTAATATACTACAAACAAGATTAAAATGATTTTAAGATAGATTTTGGATATTATATTACAACTAAAAAACAGACTGATCAAAGGATTTCTAAGTTAGAGCCATAAAGAAAAAGCAGTTTGGTTCCACATGATCATCAGGTGAACTTTGACAACTCTAGTAATGCTCTGTCCCAAGAATGAAGAATTAGTGGTAATGACTTTCATCAAATACAAGGAAACAAAGCCTTCAATCTCATAATCCAAATAAAATCCTGAAGAACTCGAAGATGCCTTGAAGTCAATCCTTCAGTGGACAAGAAATCAATGAATGGATAAGATTGTTGTGATAACTCTGGTGTCACTTCATTTTGAGTTAGAAAAGGACTGGAACATTTTGCACCATCTAGTGAAATGATTGCTAGCAGGGACAGCAAGATTTAAATAATTAGTGTTTGGGGGAACAAAATGAATAAGTTATTCTGCATATCAAGTCAAGTAATAATAATATAATATGACTAACATTCAAATTTCTATAGCACCATTTTTCTAATAATAGAAACAAGGGATAAAGAGAAAGTTATAAATAACATTTATATGTAAAAATAAATTTCCTACTTTATATGTTATTTTTCACAAATACGTATAATTGAAAAATATTAATACCTTTTGTATATAATGAAAATACCCTTGCAATCAAAAACTATTTTAAAAGATCTAGTAAATTACAGTCCTTTGGTGTCAATCTTTTCATCAATCGTAACCTATAAATTCTCCAATAAAGTTTTACTTTGTCAATCACTTTAAGAAAATGGATCTTAAGTATTGTTTCTTTACTCTTCATTGTGAAAGCTAATATCTATGGTCTACTAACAAATATGTACCAACCAGTTTTGGGGAAGGGAAAATCTTGATGTGCAGTATTTGCAAATTTTCGTGGTATAAATATTCCCACCATTGCTACATTCAAACTACCAATAGTTTAACAGATAATTTGCAAAATTCCTGAAAATGTTAACAATCAGTCTTTGAAGTACCAGCCACACTGCACACCACTAAATAATCCCTCATATATTTAAGGATATATATAATATTCATATTATATATGCATATATATATAATATAAAAATATTTGATGTATACTATTTGGTAAGTTTGAACATATGCATATACTCATGAAACCATCACCACGATCAAAGAAATAAACATCTATCACTTCTAAATATTTCCTAATGCTTCTTTGTTTTTTGTTTTATGCTTGTGCTAAGAACATTTAATGTGAGATGTACCCTCTTCAATTTTTTAAGTACATGATATAGTATTGTTTACTATTGATACTATGTTGTACTGCAGATCAGTAAAACTTTTCTAGCTTAATGGAAACTTTATACCCATTGAACAATGATTCCCTATTTTCCCCAACCACCAGCTCCTAATAAACCACCATTCTTCTCATTCTTTACATGAGTTTTTATGTCTATAAGGTCAGAGATATTGAAGTCTCCAATTTTTATTTTGAAGTGTCTACTGATCTTCTCTTTTTTAGTCAGTTTTTACTTTATCTATTTGTGATATCTTCCTAAAGCATGGATCCTATTGTCATTATAAAATGTTCTTTCTATCTATTAATAATTTTTCTATTTTGTCTAATATTAGCATAGCACTCTAGCACTCTTTGATGAATGGTGTATCTATTTCATACTTTTATTTTTAATTTATTTTATCAGATTATGTTTTTTAGTCACTGTCATTATTGCCTTAACTGGAGTTTTTAATAGATTTATATTTAATGTAAAATTACTGATAAATATGATTTATGTTTACTATTGTATTATTTTAATTATCATTCATTTTGTTTTATTTTTCTAGTGGTTTCTCTAGGTCTTACAATATACTCTTAACTTGAAACAATTTAGTTTGCATTAAAACTATGGCCTCAATAGAATTCCATTTTCTCCCTCATTTTGTACTTCCAGTGTGATACAAATCAAATCTCAATTTAATATAAGCTTATCCATATAGTTTTATAAATATGCTTTATGAAACTTTTAAATTAAATAGAAAAGATGTTATAAAGTCAAGTTTATACTATTTTTTATATTTTAAAGTAATTTCTCTATCATTACGTTATTTCTTCATATGGATTCAAAATATTGTTTAGTGTCCTGTCATGTCAGCATGAAATTCTCTCTTTAGTATCTCTTGTGGGCAAAGGCTGATAGAAATTAATTCTCTGTTTCTGTTTATCTAGACCTGTCTTAATTTGTCCTCCTCCTCCTCCTCCTCCACCTCCTCTTCCTTCTCTTCCTCCATCTCCTCCTCCTTCTACTTCTCCTTCCGTTTTGGAAAATGCTTCTGCTGGATGTAGAATTCTTGGTTAAAGTCTTTTTTTCGCTACCACTCAATATGTTAGCCCAGCCTAATTGCCTTAATAGTTCCTACTGAGAATAAAATTCTGTCTTCAGATTTTGACAATTTGATTTTGGTTCTTGTATTTGTACATATCTTTGAGTTTATCCTACATGGAATTTGTTGAGCTCCTTGGATAATACATGATGTTTTTCATCAAATTTGTGAAGTTTTTACCTTTTTAAAAAATATTCCCTTTGCCCTTTCTTTTTCTCCTTTACTTTGATACTCCCATTATGCACATGTTGGTATTCTTCTAGTTTTCTTTCTTTCTTTCTTTCTTTTTTTTTTTTT
>NW_024354875.1:12343416-12369227 GCF_902729225.1 Pteropus medius | reverse complement strand
AAAAAAAAAAAAAATCTGCCAGAGATCTCAACTAATCTAAGATGGGCTCCTCTCTCTCTGAAAGTTTACTTTGTATAGTTCTATTTATTTACACATCCCTATAAAGCTTTAAACACACGTTTTTCCCTAATTTGTGCAGCGATTTCTATGACATGCTGCATCTATCATCTTACACCTATAAATAGACAACCTCAAAGAAAAAATTCCTAAATTTAAATATATGGATTTTCATTAAAGACCCTTGTCACTACTGAAATTATATTCAATATGTGAGAGCATTTGCGTTTTTTTGAGAAGAGGGTCCATATATAAGAAATACTAAATTAAGTTGCTTCGAAAATTTTCAGTAGGACTAGAAGCAGAACTTATAAAAGTATGAATAAATATTCTCTGACACACAGAAAAAATAAAAACAAATCAAGATAATTTAAAGAACCAAACTAGTTACATGTAACAGAAGATAAAATATAAAGAAATAAGTAATATATATATATTATAGAAATTATAGCATAGCAATTGCAGACATAAGACCAAATTTATCCATTATAACAATAAATAGAAAGAAAATCAATTTTATTATTAAAAACAAAGAGTGTTCAAATGACTACAAAATCATATTCAAGAGTGTGTTAGTTAAAAGAGACAAAAATGTTAAATACAATAGAATTTTTAAAGTAAAAGACTAAGGAAAACTATATTAGGAAAACTCAAGCAGAAATAAAACAAGATTCACAGTATTTTCACTAAAATGGTTCATGAAAATCATGAGTCAAGACTAAAAGGATAATTTCATTTTGATGAAATTACAATTCAACATAAAGATAAAATAAGAACAAATCTTGCTTCATTAATGGAACTGATGTTCATCTGGATAAAAAACAGAATATAATAGATTTTTTAAAAAAACATGTTTGGCAAACTAAAAAATATAGAATAGATCCACTATGTCAAATATAATATAACTATAAAAATATAATATAACCATATATATCTATTGTTATAGAACTGCTTGTAATAATTAAGGACAGTACACAGTCACAAAAATACAAAGACAATTAATAGAATAGAAACAACCCAAATAATTTAAAATATAGTGAAAGTAGAGTTTTTATTCAGTGAAGAAAAAAATGATTTTTAAGTGTATACTACAGAGACCATTAATTATTTGAGGGAAATAATAAAAATAGATCACACTGTAAACCTACTTAATTTCATGAGGATTAAATGTTAAATAAAATAGAAGCCCTAAAATAATATAAATTTTAAAATAAAGTGAACGTTCATATAAACTTGAAGTATGAAAAGACTTTCCATATAGAATATAAAAGGTAGAAGCCATATTGAAATAAAAACATAATTTTAAAAACTTAAAAATGTTAAAACATATATCTATTCATATATGTATGAGCGTATATATTCAGTCATGGACAGCTTCTGAGAAATGCATCCTTAGGCAATTTTGTTGTTGGGCAAACATCACAGAGTGCACTTACACAAATCTAGACGGCATGGCGTACTACCATAATTGCATGTGCTATACTTTTACACATCTGGCAATGAAGTAAATTTGTTCACACTGGCATCACCACAAACATTTGAATAATGTGCTTCACTACAACTTTATGATGTCTCAAACATCACTAAGCAATAGCAAAATTTTAGCTCCATTATAATATTATGGGACCACCTTCGTATATAAGGTTTGTTGTTAACTGAAATGTCATTATATGACACATGACTATATATTAAATTTAAATTAATATGACAGTTGAATAACTACTAATTTAAATTTTGCAACACGTATTAGATATGATACATATTCTTAATGTATAAGTATCATAATTTTTTAAATATCACCCGTGCTGCAATAAAAAAGGATTTAAGGCCATGAACAATTAATTTACACAAGCACAGAAACTCCAATGAGAAAAATTAAATACTGCATTTTCACTGTATCAAAATTATTAGAGGATAAATATTGAAAATATAATAATCAACGATATCAAGAATAGGAAACACAAAATCTTCATGTAATGCTCTTGGAGCTATAAAATAGTAAAACTCTTGTAATAATATCAGTAGGATGATGAAAGAGAAACTATACAATCTTTTCAACAGAGAAAGTTGAATATAAACAATTATTACCCATAAAAATGAATTGGCGTAAGGAAGGATTGGTAGTAAAGAACTGTAAAGAACATAGGAATGATGGATATATATACTTATATATACACATACATTATAAAAGCAGATAATATAATGCAAATAAATATGTAATATGTGTAATATATAACACACACATTATATAATATGAATAGTAAATATAATCTAATGTAATATGATGCAATATAGCTACAACCCACAGCAATGTGACAGCACTCCTTCACCCTAGGGCTGAGATGCAGATCTCATGAGAAAGGGTTTATCTGTAGCTCACTGTATGGTAGAGTTTTCACTGTGATGCTGCACCTGTAGAATTTGTTGGAACTTGCTAGAAATCCACCTTCTAAGGTTTTGGGGAAAGATTTTCAAAGGGCATTGTCTCAGCAGATGCACATAATCACCTGAAGGAATTTCTGAGGGATGCTACTGGCTGCTGTGCACAACTAGAGCTGGTTCCTGGAGAAGTAACTGTGAATGTTACGTGATGCAAGTGTGAAGTGATACTGTAGAATCTGCATGCACTGCAGAGCCTGGATCTGGATTAGTTGCCCAGATTGAAGAAGCACAGGGTCCTGCAGGAGACTACCACATAGGCATACTATAACCAGGGATCAAAATTCTTTCTTTCTGCAATCTCTTTCCAGTGCCTTCTACTATCCAAGCCTAATACCTGGTTAACTGACAGAGAAACCTTTTTAAAGGGCCAGGTCCATTTTCACAAAGCAGCAAAAATGTTAAATTTGAATTTGGAGTTGAGAGGCAATAAATTGATAAGTGGCACACCATTGTTTTAGATGATTTTGTAATTATGTTTAAAGAGAGTGCATTAGTGCATAATGGTGAAAATGCAGAGGTATTAAAGATGGAATTTTCCTGCTTTCCCAGTTTGCCTGAGGCTCTACGCTTGATTCAGTCTTGTTATCTAATTCTGCCTCTATACATCATTGAGGTCATGTGAGTTTTCTTTATTCATTTTGCATCATTTCTTATTTAAGTTTATAACTACAAATTTTTACAACTCCAGGAGATGGTATGCAAATTGTATTCTGTGGAGAGCATATACCTTGGAATCACATAATAATCGGCGTGGCCACATATGTCGGCACTGCCAAATATATATCTGTGATAAAGACACATACCTTCCTTGAGCATTAACTTTCTCTTAGATAGTACCAGTGGGTTAGACTAAATGATCTCAAAACCCTTAAATTTTGTACCATTTCTGATTTTTAATGATTTTTATAGTGACAAAGTTGCAGATGACAGTTACATATAGACACACATCATCACCATGTATTATAACAATTTCCTTAAAAGAGCTACCAAAAATAAATGAAGTAAAACTGCACATTTTTAAATAATAATTTTTCATGATCCAGTCACATCACCACAGAGAACATTAAGATGCTTTTAAATTTCCCTGTATATCCCAAGTTGCTTATTACTGGCCACAACCCAGGCTTGTTGATGGTATCCGGTGTTCCTGTGAGCTCAAAGGATATACAGCATTCTAGTTGGTACTGTTGGTTGTCTGCTAGATGGCAGAGGCCACTCCCATAATTTTGCATCGTATGTTCTGGTCACCCCACATTTTAATGTCTTTCAAATTACATCATTTAATAATTGACATGGAATTCCTTTATGTCAGCTCTGGCTCATATTAAATATTTTCAGGAGCCATTAGTTAGTTACACCAAGCCAAAAGGAATAAAACAAACAAAGAAAAGAAAATAAAAGAATTTGGCTAATTTTAACATTTCACTAGTGCTTCACATGTTAAGAAAGAATGTATCCAGATGTCTAACAATCTTTCCTTTTTCTGTTGAAAGGTTTCAGAACCTGTGTCACACATACCTTCTGAAAATTTTATAATTCTTAATGCTCAAACTTTAAGACAGACTTAATTTATTCACTGACATTTTATTTGCATATATAACCTAGCATCAGGGATTCAGGAACACTTAGGTGCTTAATGAAGACCCAATGTATAATTTTGAAAATCAAAATAATGACCCAATCATCATATTATGGCAAATTCTGTCCTCATCCTAGGGATTACTAGCAGAAATTGAATATGAAATAGCAAAATAATATTGTGCATCTTTTCCATTAATAGCATCCTCTGATTTTCAAAATACTCATCTAAAATTGTGAAATATGTTTTAAAATATTGGAAAAATCATCATTCCAATAAAAATTATCTTTTTGGCTGGCACCTGTTTGTATACTTGTTTCCTAACTTTTTAAATTTCCTGTATGTTTAAAAGATGGGTTTAGCAACTTCTCTTCCTTACCTCTGAGAAACATTATCAAGATTTTCCTTACTTTTCAAAATAGATTCTGTGTGTAACAAATACTTTTAGTTTGAATAGTGTAAAAATACTGATTTCATATTTGTAAGCTTTATCATTTGAACTTATACTGAATAAACCATACATATATACATAAATAATCCACTAATGAAGATATGTGTAATTGATTTACATTTACACAGCTACAGAGAGATCTGTTTGCCTTTATATGGCCAACTGCGTCACCTTGCAATGGTGGATATTCAGTTAAACATGTGACTACATGTTGCCACAAGCAGTCTGGAGGCAACAGAAACGAATTGATGGAGACAGAAATATGAGAATCCCACCCTGTCAGAAGATGAATGAGCTGAACTTGCCTAATGTGAAACCTGGCTGACAGAGCAAGATAGAATCAGAGTGAGCAACTTTTGACAAACCATGCTTCATAGCCCTGACCACGGTGGATGGCCGTGATTATCTCTAGACAAAATGACTGTGAGTAAAAGGCTTACATACACTTAAATTAAACACAGCAGGGCTTTAGTAATCTCTATTTGCATTTTACTTTCTGTTAAGAAGGAAATTGCTTGGACTTGGAACATTTCATTTAATGGCATTTTTAGTTACCTTTTGTACTTCTAATGCCATAGTCTAAATTCACTCCAAATTACCCACTAAGACATAGGAAACTTTTGTCCTTTATTATTTATTTATTTATTTTAAATTGCAGTAGCTTCCTTACCAATTTTACTAAATTAAATGTGTTTTAAAGCATCTCAGTTCTTGAAACTTAATTATCCCAATCTCTGGGTAAAGTATAGCAAACAATACAAACCCCATTTATGCAATTTATTTTGCAAAAGAAAATAATGGAATGCAGTTGTGCTAATGATATACATGTTTACGTATTTTTTTCCTTTTCAATACCAATTTAGCAAAACCATGTCATTTTGAAACAAAGATTTAAGGGCTCTTTTGGGTTTTGGTTTGTCCATACACTGCTTTTAGGAGAAGGAAGTAAACTCTATAATACTATGTGCATTTAGAATATCATGAAAGATTTTATTTTGTATCCTTCATTTTATCCTTTCATCAATGAGTATTATTGACCATCGCTCGTAATAAACTGTGAATAAAGATAATGCTTGTAATTGTAATGTATAAATAAGAAGAAAAATATGTAGGTACTTCAGTAGCTAAAGCAGCATTCGTTATATCCCAGCAGAGCAAAATTTAATTGTTAGACCACATAGTGTCTAGAAAACTTTGGTTTAGACTCAAACATAATAAGAAAATTTATTATGTTCTTTTTTGTTTAAAATCAGTGTTTTGAAATCTCTGACTCCATTATTATGTATTATTTAATATTAATCTTTATTAATTCAATTCTTTAATTGTTCTCATTTGCTGAATTTCATCTGCTGCATTAAATTAAAGGTCAGTTAATTGGTATACGTTGTACTCTTGGAAGGTAGATAACTAAACTTTGGCCCCAAGATTGTATTGCTAAAAGAGCCAGTGAGTGGTTGAAGGATGCAGTCGCTCAGCAAGTTGGGGCACCGAATCTTATTTAGCTCAAGCCAAAATAGAACAAGTCAAAACAACTTTCTTTACAAAACAAATCCACAAACAAACCAAAGTAAAAATAATGATAAAGAAATAACTAAACACTTCAAGCAAGATAGCTAAGTATAGGTAAATATGAAGATATGTAACATCTTTCAGACTATATATCAATATATCCACATAAAAATAAATATTATACAGACACAAAGATACATAAGTAAGTAGAATGAGAACATTTTGAGTTATTTAAAGGCAGAAGTCTAACTGGTTCATAGGTCAAATTTAAGTTGCAGTAGGAGCAATCCAAGTGCCCCCCAAAGGCAATGAGTTTTAGGGAGGTGCCTATTGTGTTTTGATTGCTATGTTACTATTGAGCAACATTGTGATCCTAGGTCTCAAGCCTCCTAATGATACAATAGAAATGCAACTGGGAGCCTTGTATCCCATCCCTCCATGATCCTTACTGTTCTTAGTAACCCAGGTTTATGACTTGACTGTGTGGCTTCCATTCTGTGGGAGCTGCGATCATGAACTAGTAACTAAGAATCTGTTGAGCAGCAGCACCCTAGACATGTGAGGTATTTCAAGTTGCTTCCTAAACACAGTTAACTCACTTTGACAATAAAAAGTTGATAGAATTATTTTAATATTGACTTGATTACCCCTTTTCTTCCTTGACCCACCCTCTACTTTTAATCCTAATCGGTTGAGAGCTAATTATATATGTTATTACCCCACAATATTTTAACTATTACAAAAGCAATGTAGATGTTCCATATACTACACTTAGGAAACAGACTTTTGGTTTTTATTTATTTCACAAGTATGAAATATTTGGTGAGAGACAGCACACCACCTTGTATCCTGAGCCTTTGTTTCCTTACAGATAGACTTGTCTACAATATCATTTTGAAAAACAAAAATAATTTGTCTACTTTTAAAATATTTATTACAGTCTTTTTCTATGATTATAAACAAGGTGAAAGTCAGCATATTAGATACCTAGTTTTTCATATGTTGATCATTCCCGAGGTTGTTGAAGAAGGAACTCCATCTAGGTGACAAGAACCTGAGATGTCTCCAGTGTATCCTTCTGAGCAGAGAACACTCAGGGTGCACAAGATTATTTATATTTTAGAGATATCTTCCTGGTAATGATATCTCATTTGACACACTTACATTCTGTATTATATTATGGGATTTCACCTAATTTTACATTAGGTGAAATTTTACCTAGTTTATAAGTGAAATTACAATTGAAATTTAAACTATAAAATTTTATGAATTGGCTACATGAAATACAAACTGTCTAAATATGAAATGTGATCATGCTTACGCACTGATATATAAAAGCATATACATAAAATTGTGAGTATAAATATATATACACATATAATATATACACACGTATATTTACCAGAATTAAAAATTATACCTAGAATGCTAAATTAAAATTAGTTTTCCCATTAGCCAGCACATTTTTATTTATGTAGAACTCTGAAATTCTGAATTTTGGCTTATTCTCCCAGGTTTATAGACATTTAAGCATATTATTAGGAACTGTGATTATTCGGCACACCAACACTCAGGTATCACCCAACTTCATTACTACCTGATTAATTAACCTGTTTAAAGTGTGAAAGTTGTCACCTTGTCATTAGAATTCATGAGAATAACTAATGAGAAACTATGAAATAATTTGTTCCTCAATTAAAAAACCTGAAAGAAAAAGTTTTATCTCATTATTCTTGTTTCCTGTTATCACCTATACAAAGCCAAGAAGATTTTGCAAAACTTACTGTCTAAGGAGAACAGGCTATGTAACATCTCAAGGAATACTTCACAGGTCTTTAATAAAATATAGTGCTATTCAACAGCAAAAGGTAAGCCAAGAAGTTTCCTGGGATTACATATTCATTATAGAGCATCAATATGAAAACAAAGTATGTTCATCTCATACCTGATGTTCACATTTAAGTGAGGTTTATAGATAAGAAGAGTGAAGAAAAAGTAATCTAGTTCAATTTAGGTTTGTCTAAAGAGACTCAAGGAAAAATATCACAAGAGGTAATTAGTATTAGAATACTATTAAATTACGACATTTCCATATATTAAAAAACACAGCCTCAAGCCCAAATTTCCTTCAATGTGACTGATTTTTTTCAGTGACTACATTGCAGCAACACTCAAATAGGAAAAAAGATAGTAAAGATATTAATTTCAATTGCTTTCTGTTGTCTGCATTTATGAGATCATGCATATCATATAACAATGCTGAGTATCAAAGGTACTTTCCTAACCTGGAACTCCTCCCCACAAGTTATTCATATATGTCACAAATGCCAGTGAAGTAAATGTCTCTTGTTTAACATTAAAGAAGTCAAAAGTTTTTCCTGGAGGTAAAGGGAGCAATCTTTCTTGTGCTGATTATTTTACATCCATCTTTCCAGTTAGAAAGAGTGCTCTGAACCATGGCAGAATATAGACTATAGAAACCATCAATGCAAAGCTAAGCATAAATGAACACAGATGTTAATTAATTGGATATCCCTATTTAAATTCTTTGAAATATATTCTGGATCATGTCTCCTGCTTCCTTGTATAAGTTTTTAAGTTGAGGCCACCCACATTTAGCTAAAGACATAGTCAAATTTTTAAAAACCACATGCATATTTTTCCAAAATCAAGATTTGTAAAGATAATTACAAAGTTTGAAATAACAGAATTTAACTAATCCACTTTAGAAAAAAAGATCCATATCTATTTTGTACAATAAGCTTTATAATTTTATTCAGTTGTAAAATGTCCCAGAAAAAAATAAAGAACAGGCTGTTGGTTGGTAGCACATTCTAAATACCTTTGCTTTATTTCTTGAAAACATTTCCATTAGCACATAATTAAAAATGTAGAGTCAAGTCCATTACATATTTAATATTACCTACTATTTCTTGAACATCAGTGTCATACCAAACTGAATGTTAGTCATTTCACATGCAATCTTCATTTGTGTCTTACCATTATCAAGAGTTTGTATAATTATGTTCTTTTACAGATGAAGAAATTGAAGTCCAAAAGTGTTTAATATCTTATCAAATTTTATATTCCGACACTAAATTCCATAATCTCACTTGCTACACTGTGTTTCTTCTAATCAACACATAATGTAATATGGAAAAATATTGTCATATAATAAAACTCATTGATAAATACCTAACTATACTACGACATGGCATTATTTGTTTTTAAGAATGTGAAACAAAATTTAGGAGTTAGAAGTTTAATAGAGTCAACTATAAAATAAAAACAATAAAAGTATATTCATAATCAATTGCATACATTGTTCAGAAATTGTATCTGTCATCACTTAGCATTATTGACAGATAATACTATGAATATTAAAATAATTAAAATTTGCCAAAAATAAAGAATGAAGAAAACTATTTGCTGAACATAGAGATATAAGAAAAAAACTGCATTATCATTTTAATAAGGTATGTCCTGCTAAGTAAACAAGGGGGAAAAAAAAAGGGGAAATGAAATAAAGAAGGTTCTCATCAGGGCAACCTCTATCTTATTTGTGTTAAGATCAGCTATTTAAACATTCATGCCAGTCCAAAGTGAACAGGAAGAAAATGATGTAAAACTTTAAAAGCATCAATATCATTTCAGGGAAAACAGCAATTATGTTTAAAATGATTAAAAAATTATTAGTGTGTTTTTTTAGTGAAAATTTAAATTTTAAAAATCAGTGATTCTTTAAAAGACAATGCTTCAAGAACAAATACTCTGATTAACAGAAGATAAAAAAAGTAAGTTTGAAATTACATAATAATTCTTAAGCTCAATAATGTGTCATATGAAAATAATAAATAAGTACAAATAAAACTGAATATTTCTGAAAAATGAAACAGTGATAAAGACACGATCTTAAAGAAAGTAGTAGCAACTTAATAATAAAAATAAGTAATGTGCACAGCATGATGTACTCAATCCCTACATATATTTGATACTAACATATCTTCTATATACTAATGTACAACCCCTCACAGTTATATAACCTTCATCCTATTGTGTTCAGTAATGTATTTGTGTTTGATAGTACCCATGACTGTCTATTATTAACTACTATAAAACATTAAATGAAAAATTCCATAGTTGCTAATTGCCCAATGTTATTATCAATTTTCATGTATAGATGTTCTGCTAGCTTTTACTCCACCTAAGACTCATTCTATGGGGGCAATAGTTACATTGTTGCATTTTGATTCTTTTATTTGCAAGTCTCCAGAGTACCAGGAAATGGATGTCTCTATTGGAAGTATAACTGGGGAGTTCTGAATTAGTGGCATTCCTGGTAATGTTTTCAATTTATTTTTTTTTTGTCAGTAGTGAGAAGCATTACTATTGTTTAATCTTATCTCCACTTTAGGACTAAAGGGAGTGTACTATGTGACTTCCTTCCTTTGTTGTCCCCAGGAGCAGGGGTTAGGTTCTACCTTATTCAGCACACATGAAAAAGAACACAAACAAAAGTAAATCAAGCTAAAAATAGTTAATCATTGCCTCCTCACATCACCGCTTGGAGTCCAACCAAGCTTCTCCCAGGTCGCCTCACTACTGTGCTAAAGAATGATGTCTAGTACCTCTGTGGAAGGCTACATCATCATCCTAGAGCCCTTAACATGGTCATGTTCACCAACTGCTAATGCTTGAAATTCAACTTAGTTAATATGTAAAAATGAACAATGAATAGCATGAGAAACTCCCTCAAACCTGTCACTCTGTCTCCACTATCAATTCACGTAGAAAATATGGAGTTGTTCAGTTTATATAGAGAGCAATCCCTCACCCTTTAAGATATTATTCAAGAAACACATTGCGTACTACGAAGAACACAACCTGGGAAACTGAATCATGATTCTAGACTCTTAAATCAGTCACACGGGAAATCCTTATAAATGGTATTCCTTAAAAGAACATTTCACTCTATTAAAGAAGCTATAATTGTATTTAAATGAAGTAGGGAATATATTTTAGAAGCGGTTTAAAATTTAAAATGTTCAGTAGGTTTTTAATCATGAGAGATGTAAGTTTATAAAATCCTTCTTTATATTCAGTTAGCCCAGGTCAATTTCCACTTTTTTATAGAAATAACATCTATTATCCTACCAAAAGATTGATTATTCCTCTTAAGAAAATATCGATAATGCTTAAGAGTTGGTGACTTCCTTGACTGTATTAATGATAACAGGTATGATTATGACAAATGTCTAAATCACTAACAGTACTTTGTCATTGTGTCAGGTTACAAAGTGTGAGGACAGAGTTGAACCATGTTTAAGTAGCTTAATTTATGCTGCATATTTTACGTACTTCATTCACTTTTCACAACACTCTGAATGGTAGGTAGAAAGTATCATCCCACTAAGTAAGTGAGAATACAAAGTAGAGGAAAAGTAAGTATCTAATTCGGGAACATAGATATTAATTGTTGAGCTGGTATTTGAACCCTCCACAATTGTCAATTCTAGACATCACATTTGTTTATTTGTCAGCTGTTTTTCTCTCTAAGCCACACATCGGTGATATATGAATAGCAGATTACCTTAAGGAGAGAAACTCTCAATCACGCCTAGTGGGTGAAATAGCAAGTGTGACCTGATAGAGTAAATGTGCTTTGTGAACATCAGCGCTCCTCCAGGTGCAGCATAGGAACACAGGGGTCTGAAAATGCAATTAACTACTCCAAAAGCTTTCTGTCCATTGCTACTCTGACATTTAAGATTTCAGACAACTTTTTACATTTCTCTTCTCCCCTTGAAAGGCTGTTTACCAAAGGAATGTAATCCTAGTGTCTAATTCATACTCATTAAGCAATCATAGACTTGTCACTAGATTATTAATTTAAATTTAAAAGAAAGTTACTTAACTTTTGATGTGTCCATGCCTTCACTCATGAACACAAACCTCAACTCTTTTGTTTATTGATAAGACATTATTTTCAAAGCCTCAAAAGTATTTTCACTTTTTTGAAAAGTAAAATATAATTTTTACCTTTATAACAATGTTTATATTGTGAATGTACTGAATCAAGGAGATTATCATATCTTTTATAAATTCTTATATGTACATTTCCTTTGTTGTAACAGTATACCTTTCATTTTAAGTAGTGGAATCTCCAAATAAATTGCAAAAC
The DNA here is from genome assembly GCF_902729225.1 of Pteropus medius. Taxonomy (NCBI): domain Eukaryota; kingdom Metazoa; phylum Chordata; class Mammalia; order Chiroptera; family Pteropodidae; genus Pteropus; species Pteropus medius. The sequence goes on along the minus strand of NW_024354875.1, from coordinate 12,357,008 downwards.
AAATCAATTTCCAATAGATAAATGAAAAATGTGCAAAGAAACTAAAAATATCCTCCACTAAGGTGTTAGTTGGCTGTGTTGCTTAGCTACCCATGACCAAACAGGCTGACAGCACTATGAACTCTCCCTCTGAGCTGGGGGTATAATTACCAAGCAAATTTCCATTTTATTAAGTTTCACTTACAAATTTTGAGAATTTTGAAATGTGCATATTTAGAAGATTTCATAATCATAAATGAGAACAACATTTATTTCCTTTAAAAAAATGATATTCCATGGTGTATCTATGTGTAACTTAACTAAAACTTTCAAAGGTCGAAATGATGACAGCTTTAAAGGCAAAATTCTATTTTTAAAGGAAATAGCTATATTCAAAGCATGAGAGGCAGGGAATAGTATTATGGTTTTATCATGAAAATCACTTTTCATTTTTGTTTTAAATACAAATAAAATTATGAATGAAAAACTTAGGAATGCTTTACCTTTTTGAAAAGTGCTACAAACAAAACATTGATTTTTCTTTTCCTTCAAAGGTAATCTTTTCATGATTTGTCCCCAATTCTAATGTTTAAATGGAGGTTAATTTCTCAAATATCTTAGATGATTTAGCAGAGTCTTATGCAGAGAACACAGTAATTCAGTTCATCAGACAACAAAGCCCATTAAGAGATATTACCAAGTGACTAATAAAAGGCAAGGATAAAGGAAATGCAGAGATTCATATCCCTTCATAATTAACACACAAAGCTTTGAGTGCAGATTACAGTAGGATTATGGTGAATTAAAGAAGTACATTTGATGCTGACTTTATAGATTTCTTATTGTTCATCATACTTATCTGAAATATATATGCGTTCATTTAATTCCATAAGCATATAATTGAAACAAATAGCTGAAATCCATTTATATCATCTAAAAGTAAAAAAGATTATGTTTCAAGCATATTTGCATCCATTGACAATCTAATAAACTGGACACTGTTTTACTGTTCCATTTCCTCCATTCTCTGTAGAGACAAATTTTGTTCCTCTGATCTTGGCTGAATTTGTTTTTATTTTAAAAATAATTTTAAAATATTTATCAAAATAATACATACATAAGATAATACATCCTGTAGTACAAATAAGTTTATGGTGAAAAGAAACAGTCTCTGGTTTCTTTCCTTTCCATTACAGTTCTGCACTCTTTGATTTTTTAGTAGTTATGATATTTTTATTGATATGAAATTTACATAACATAAAATTAACCATTTTAAATGAAACATTTCAGTGTCATGTCGTACATTCACGATTTTGTGCATCCATCATCTCTATCTAGTTCCAAACATTTTCATCTCCGTAAAAGGGAACCTCATACCAATTAAACAATTGCCACCCCTGGCCCTTCTCTCCAACCATGGCAACCACCAATCTGTGTTCTATCTCTGGATTTACCTATTCTGGATATTTCATATGAATGAAAACATACAATATTTGACAGTTTGTGTCTGTTTTTTTCACTTAGCATAATGAAATAATTTTGACTTTAATTCTTCTGGAAAGTATTCTCACAATTATGTGACAATATACTTATATCTCTATGCCAGACAATAGCTAATGATTTTTGATATAAAATAAGAGCATTCATCTTATAATCACAACTCTCCCTTCTCATCTCAGTGTTTAAATTACTTTACTATTTGTAGTTTTTCCATTAGTTGCTATTATAATTTAAGTGATATATTCAAACTCATGCTTCTTTTCTCTATTAATAGCATCTTCTGACTCCACATTTTGCAAATTGAGAGTATTCAAACTGCTAAGTTTTCCCCTTTCTTTCTTTGTTTTTGGTACACTTATTTTTCTCTCAGTTATACTTGTACTTTTCCATTGTCAAAAATCATGCATTTATTTATTCTTCAAATATTTATTGAGAACTCACATTTATTGTGGACATACTTTAATTTACTTTATAATTTGGACTGTGGTTTTCTTACATATTTTCTTTACATGTTTATTTTACTGGCCATTTGTAATTTTCTTTTTATCTGCCATCTGACTTTATCAGACCTTCAATTTTTTCCAATCATAATTTTTCGTTCAATCATAATTTCGTTCAATCATAATTTTTCGTTCTTCATGACCATGTTTTTTTTTTTCCTCACCTCTTCCTCCTCCTCCTCCGTCTTTTTTTTGTAAATCAAACTTTTCCTTGAAGGCTCTATTTCTCCTCTCATTTGGAAAATTTTACTTTAATTTGTTATAGGGCTTTCACCCTCATGCTACCTTCATAGATATGCAGAATTGCACTCATTGTTTCCTGGATTACATACCTTCATCTTTCGGAGTTTTCTCTATTCTTTTGCGATACTTTAGCTTTTCATACGTTTCTACAAAAATGCATTGAATGTAAATTTTCTGTGGCCTCGTATGTTTGAAAATCTTTATACTTTTATTTGAATCATAATTTGGGCATAAAATTTGAATCTTTTTGCTCCTTTTTCTTCTATCTTCCAGTGGCGCCGATGGAAATTATAGTGCCAGTACAATTTGTTTCTTTTATAAACAACTTTTTCTCCTCTACAGTTTTCAAAATCTTCTGGTTATCTTTAGTGTTCTGAAATTTTACAGTAACCTGTTTAGTCATGAATTCTTTTTTTCTCATTGAGCAATCAGGGAAAACTTTAATGTCACCAATACATAAATCTTCCCACATTTTTTAAAAAATTTTCTGTTTGTGAAACAAATTGGATGTGAGACCACCTAATTTTGCATATTTGTATTTTCTGTTTTTGATTATTTTCCTTTAGAATTATGTTCTTTTTTTTTTCTATTTCCTAGTTACATTGAATTTTTGTTTTTTGTTTTTTAAATTTCTAAGAGTTTTCTCTTTTTATTTGATGCAAATTTTTTTTTTTCTGATATTACATGTGTTTCCTGGTGTAATATAGTCTCTGATGGTGCATTAGATATTTGTGAAGTCACTTTTCCACTTTGCTTAACATTGAACAGTAGTTATCTGTGCAGGTTTTTGGGCTGCAGCCCCATATGTGTTAAAATAAAAGGGATATTATTTTAGGACACAAAATTGCAATAGAGTAATATTGGTTATTCTCAGACTTCTTGTCTAATTTGTTTAAAGAATAGATATTTGGTTGTTTGCCTGGGTATATATTACAGTCTGTGGTCTCACCTCTATCTCTATCTATCTATCTATCTATCTATCTATCTATCTATCTATCTATCTATCATCTATCTATCTATCTATCTACCTATCTATCATCTATCATCTGTCACCTATCTATCATCTATTATTTATATTCTCATCATCTATATGTCATCTATTCATTCCATCTGTCTATCTATTATCCATCTATCTATCTATCTATCTATCTATCTATCTATCTATCTATCTGTCTATCTATCTATCTAATCTATCTATCTATCTATATCATCTATCTTTCATCAATTGTCTATCTTTGATTGTGTGTACACATACTGAAGAGAGAGAGTTGCTGTGAGGATATTGCCAAGTATTGTTGTTTAACAACCCCCCTGCATCTCTACTGGGCTTTCTGGCATTCTCATTAACTTAGAAGCCAGAGCCTCTTAGACATTTATTCGGAACTTTGCCCAATATTGGCATGATTTAATCTCTTACCTCCTTCAATTTGTTGCTCAGATGTTAGCCTCTCAGTCAAGATTATATCATAACTAAACATTTAAAATTGCAATTCACATACCCTTCAGATTCCTCTTGTGCTGCTCATTTTTTTTTCTATTTCATGCATCATATTTTAACATACTGCAATATACTTATATGACTTACTATATAACTTAGTTATTTTAATGTTTTATGCTCCCTCTTTTTCTAAATGAATGGCTCTCGTTTACATATTTGAATTAGTATATGTTTTAATAGGTTGCTAAATTATTAGCTATCAATTTTACTACTAGAACAATTTTAATGGAAAATCACCAGATTTTAATCCACAATTAGTAGAACAAGAAAACATGTTAGGACCTTTTCTCATTAGCATGCTCTAACTAGAAAGTAAGTCACCTTGAATTTAGCTGCTCAAGAAAGTACAGCTCTTGTTCATCTTCATTGCACATCCCTTGGCTTTCTGTTGGTTCATGGCAAGCCATGATGATTTTTTAATTGAACTTTTCTGGTTACTATTTCTTTGGGATACTATTTTTTCTTGTTTAAAAGTACCAAACTGTATCCCAAAAAGAAATCTTGGAATTAGATCAGTTCAATAGTTTAAAAAAATATGTTAAGAGAAATTGGTTAGCATCTTAATGGGATTACATAGAAAACCCCAAAGTATTCATATTTTTTAAAGCCAGCAATAAGGAAATCTTATTCTGTCAGCTAAAATCATCTAGTTGGGAAAGTAAGGCCACGTTCTATGTGTTTATATACACTTATGGGAAAAATGAATTAATTACTATCCCTCACTTAAAGTCAAAGAAATTGAATTTCTGTTAAATTATTGGAAAATATTAACAAAATGTGCAAAGTTATCAGTTATTTCCAATGGTTAATTTATTTTCAAGAATTAGATTAGCTACTTCATAAAGTTGAAGAATTTTGTTTAAATAGTTACATGTTGGTGGGTTTTAATCAGGATCATTTGTTTCAAAGGGTGCATATTAAATGATATTTAAGTTTTTATGAAAAATAAGATGTCTCCATGTTTTGTGTGTGTGTGAGTTTGTGTGTATGCGTGTGTGTGTATCAATGCTTTCAGGAAAATCAATATATTTTTAGTTGAAAACAGCCTTTTTAATTTAGGAAAATGTATATCTTTTCCCAAATATATTTTCCTTCTATATTAAGGAAAATTTCATCCACGAAAACAGTAAAATGTTTCATTTCATAGCCCTTCCTTTCAATTCTCAGTATTAAAGAACAAATTAGGTATTGCTCTCCTTTCTTTGGCATCAGAAACAAGTAAAAGGTGTGTTAGCAATAAGAGAAAAAAGAGCAATTATAGTAGTCTCTTGAAAGATGAGCATAACAGCAGATAAACTTTTCTTTACCAAACTGACCTAATCAAACACCCAATATGTGCAGAAAGTCGCCCTTGCTCCTTGAAACTTTTTATAAGAAGTTAGATGCTTTTTGCCCTCTAGAGATTCAAAGGTAAAATAACTAAATAAATTACTTTAGTTATTATATTATTATCATTTTATTTTATTTATTGTTAAAAATAAAATAAATGAAGAAATAAGATATTCCTGGAAAGAGTTAATGTCTCTCATCTTTCCCCAGGTTTTATTATTCAGTTTTTCCTATCTTTCTTCCTGTACTTTCCTGCCCTTGTTCAAAGTACCTGGAGAAATAATGAAGTTTGTGACCCAAATGAATGGTGTTTTCAGAAAAACAATAGATGTTGCAAGCACCATCACTTGCATAGTTGGTTATATGTCCCTTATTGCTTCCCATAGAATTGTGGAATGAAGTGAAGACATAAAATAAGGCTGCTTCTCTAAAACTCCTCTCATCGTTGCTTCAAGTTATCTCTAAAGTTCTTCCCACATCAGGAACTGCTTTTTATAATGGAAATGAAGGTGGAAAACTTACAATAAACCAATAAATCATAGCAACAAGGAATGAGGATATAGATAAGAAACAACAAAGAAAAATTTCTCCAGACCCAAGGCAAGTTCAGCTTCTGATAAAAATGTTTAAAAAATGATTATAAAGGGCAAGCCTTCAGCGAATAAATGATTTTAAAATTTAGAGGTCTACATTTTTGAGTTCAAATAATTTTATTTTTGAGATATCTTTGCTATTTATGACCAATATAAGTTGATAGTAAAACTTTAAATACATTTCTGAAAAGACAATCCTATATAATATTTTGTAATTTGCTTCAAAGATTATTTATCAGCTAACATGCAGTAAGTGTGACTCAAGTCATTTCCATTTCAGTTATTCATTTATCTCTGAAATTCTTTTGTGTAAAAACATTTAATGAGTTTATATTGTGAGCTTTAAGCAACATGAATGAATTTAATAATTATTTCATTAGGTTTTCCTTGAATGTATATATGTATATTGGGAGAAGGGGAAGGAGAAGAAAAGAGTTTTGGAGGAGAAGATTGCCACAATAAAATGAAATTATTCTGGGCTGCTTTCCCACATGAGAAATTAAGGGAAGAAATAATAATGATAATAATGATAATAATTAAAGAAGGATGTGTAAAAATTTACTTATGTACAACAAAAACTGTTAAACTAATAGGATGAAATTACTCATTTCTCAAGAGAACAATTGTAATGAATATGAGAAAGTGTTAGTGAAGCAATTCTTAGATTCTTCATATTTTAAACATGTGATAATCTTAGAATGCCAAAATCTAGTCTTAAACCTTGAATAAGCACTTTTTGTGGAAAAATCTGTTAGTGGTAGTCTTCGGTCTTTCTTTTTCTTCAAAATTAAATAAATGCCAGTGAGCTAAGAAAAATAGTGAATAAATTGATAACAACATTCAAGATCTTGAAAGAGATTTGGGTTACACAGTTGTATGCATTTGTTAAAACTCATTGGTTTATGTATTTTTGATTTGAAATTTTCATTGTATGTAAATTTACATAAAAAGTATAAACAAATATTGAAATATAGCTAATGATATGATTGTCAAAGTGTTCGAGAGTAAGTATAATAAAATCTGCAACTTTGACATGTGAAAATATAATAAAATAGATTGATGAATGATTGAGAAAGTGTTGATTAGACATGTGATTAGGCAAGTATAGTAACTTGTTAATTGTATGATCTATATGTTGATATATAAAATATGTTGGAATATACAGAAAATTCTTTCAACTCTTCAGTATGTTGACATTTTTATAATAAAATTTAGAAAAAAAGGAAAAGTTTCTAAAGATCCACTAGTAAACAAATTAAAAATGTCTCATGTTCACATATTTTGATGTTTAAAAAAATCTTTCGAATTTTTAAGTACAAAGCTTTAAATGTGAAAATAAAAGTCCCAGTGAATAATTTAATTTACTTTTTGAACTGAAGACAATGGGCTTAAAATACGTTTTACAAATCATGACCTAACATCTTTCACAGTCAAGTCAAGAAGTCGACATATCATTGTGGGGCAGGTATGGTGTTGGAAGATATTGGGTGGGACAGTGGGCTTAAGAGAAGTGGAAAAGACATAGCATGGAGCTCTCTCTGTGGTGAAAACCCCCCATAAGACCTGAAACCCTGAACCACCAGAGCAAAGTGGTCATGTGGTAATATTGTCACAGACAAGCCATAATTTCACAATGCAACTGAGCTGGTTTCCACTTAAACTAGTCAAATAATAATTTTAAAATAAATGCAATTTTTATAAAATTAAAATTTTCTTTTGAAACCTGAACGAATGTATTATTCTGAGCTAGTATGTCTCCAGATGTTTGCTTGTTTGTTTGCTTATTTGTTTTATAAGATTTCTGGAATCAGAACTGACATTGGCACATCACAATAAATCTATCTGCAATGTATATTACATATTAAGGTAGATCACACAAATCATGACATAACTCATTTGAAAACTATCCTTGTTTATGTTTCTTTAAGAAATATGCCTAAGATATTATTTACAAAAACTTCTTATTTCGCTGTGTATAAATACACTTATTTCCCGGAAGTATTTCTTTATATTACATAAAGATGAGTAATAAACCTGATGGAGATGGGAAAATTTGTGAGTTTGATCAATGAAGTCAATTATGGCCCCATTCTAAGGATTTGTATTCTTCGTTTACAATGATACATAGATGCCTACACACCTGACACTGTTCTCCAAATCTTTTCAATAAATAAGAAGGATACTTCAGAGCATGTGTGTATACTCACTCTGCCTTTTTGTCTGCCTCTCTTTCTCTCTTTCATTTTACAGCTCTTCTGGGTCCCCAGCTGATTTTCTTCACAAGGTTACTTGCTAATACATTCCAAGCATCTATGCATTATTAATGCTCACTGCTCTACAAGGTGGCAGTGACAAATAAGAAGTAAAATCTACTGACTAGTGGGGAATGTACTCTTTAGTCATGCTTGAATTTTTCAATTCATTCTGCTTGTTGAGGATTTTTCAGTAGAGATTCTGTGACAGAATGTGCTTTATACCTCTCTTCTTCTTACACTCTCTTCTCACCTTTTTTGTTTTTCAACCTAAGAGGCACTCAAGTAGCCAGAGGACGTTTTATGCATCAAGACTTTGATGAGGAGTAGCTCAAAACATATCTTTGATGGTTGCAATAGCAGAAAGGTCATTTTTTCTCTTTGCATATGTTGTAAGTGGTAATTTTCACTCCAGAAGGACTATACACAGTAGTCATGCCAGCTGTAGTATTCTCAGTAATAATACCAAGTGTGTAACATGAGAATCATTGATATTTTTAATATGAAGATTTGTTTCTTCAGCTATAAAACCTTATTCATTTCATAATATAAGAAGGAATCTGTGAAGTACATTCCGAGATAGTTATTGAGTACTATAAATCTCACTGGCAGTTCTACTGCATTTAAAGTATCATATCTTTGTGCATATAATGATGAGCTTTTAGAAAAGTCTTTTTCAGTGAATAAAATCTTAATTCACAAAGAACACAGGAATTGAAAATCTTGCAGCAAGTGTAGTTGGAAGAAAGTCTTCTACCATATTTCCCCAGTTTGAAGATGGAAATAACAATCCTTAACATCAGATAGTCAATTACAACAATATCTATGTTTTTAATAAATATACTATTTATATCTCGGTGATTACTAATTCTCAGTGAAAGAAATTAATGTTTGGATAAATTAAAGGATAGCTAGAACTAGAGAAGCAATGATGGCACCATGGCTTTATATGCAATTTTAATGTCTTCTAAGAGGAAGGTAGAATTTTTTGACTATACTTTTTATCTAGTATTTTGTTAGGTGCTTTTAATATGTTATTTTCGTTAAATATAAAAAATATTTCATGATGTAGTTATTATTATATCTGCTTTACAGTTAAAAATAAAACCTGAGGTAATATAAATAATTTAGAGATCTAGAAAGTAGCAAAACTAAACCGAAATAAATCATTTTGATGCTAAAATCCATGATCTGTACACTACACAGTTACTGCCTTCTTAGACTTTGAACTCCTGCATAATATCATTACATTTGATAGTTTAGTTGCTGAGTAATGGTAATGGCATTGAAGGTTTGGAGTTATAGATATGTATCATTGGCTTAATCCAAGAGTTTTCAAACATGGATAATTGATCCAAAACCATGATTTTTATAGTACAAATTGTATTAGAACACACTATGTGCTGCGAATGAACACATATTGAGCTATAAAACAATTCATTAAAATAATTAGTGCTCTCTTGAAGATGAATGTTAACACCTGTGTATAAGCACAGAATCAGGTATTTTACAAGTGTTGGGAGCAATAAAGAAAATCTATTTTATTTTCAACCATGTGAAAAAAGTAAGTTGGGTATCCTAAAGTGAATAAAAAATAATAAATAATAAAATAATTACATGACTCTAAAAGTCATTGTACTACTGGTTCCCATGATTGATTTAATGCAGATATCACAACATATATCCACAAATCTTTCACAAACCATACAGTTTAAAAAGGATATCAAATAAAGCCATCTATAATCCACATATACAGCAAAAACAGAAGAAATAATTTAGAAAATTTTATGTAATTGTAAGAATAAACCTAAAACCAGCAGTATCTCTGACACTCCAGCCGTCTTGAGTTGGGTTTATGTTGCATAGAAAAGAGAATATCGCTATAGATAGTGGTCCTACATCTCAGATAACTTAACCTCTAGAATTAGTTGGTCCTATCCTTAATGGAAATACTAAAATCATGAACAAGTCTTACACGTCATAAGTTAGAACTCTGACTACTTCGAATGAAAGGGGCTTGAAAGTGTATAGGCCCTGAAGTAGTAATTCTGAGAAAGGAGGCTTCTAGAGCAGATGAAAGCAATTTGGAAGGAGGTGACATACACTGAAGATTTAGTCAGGAAAGAAGAAAGCAAACAATAGTCGTTGAGTGTCCTACAGAAACAAAAAATAGATCATAGAATCAGAAGTTGCACCAACCCATTCCCAATAGGCAAAATTTATTTTAAAAATTGAACTTTTTTACACCAATAAAAGAGGGTTCAACTAAGGTAAGAAACCTGGTATTCTACTCAAACTCCTACTCTCTCTTTACATTTCACTTATTATTGCAAGTCCAGGAAGCTCTATAATATTTGAGAATGAGCAACAAAATGGCAAGAAACACTAATGCAAATTGATGAGACAAAACAGAAAGTGCTATTCAGCTGACCAAAACATCAATGAAAAACTTCAACTATGAAACAGAATAAAGCTGTAACTCAATACATCAACCTAATTAAACAAACATTGTTTGGCAGATGTAAGGTACACACCAAATCATAAAGTTAAAACTCAGAATAAAAATGCTTATAAAACTAAAGATATAAAACAAGATGATTAAAATCCTCTAAAATTTCAAGAAAAAGTCACAATTATCTCATAAATGAAGACTAAATTACAAGCTGCTCATGGAAAAATAGGTCTGACTAAAAATATAATAACAGACTTGGAAGAATAAAGCAATAAACACAATGAAAACAAAATAAATAACATAAATATATAAAAGAATGTAATAGAATAAGAGGAAAAGAAACAAATTGTTTCTAATCTTTCTAGTCTAGTCCCATGTAGTCTAGTCCCTTGTTCTAACAGATTTTTTCCATTTCCACTAGCTGGTAAGCAGGGAGTTCTAGTGTCACCGAATAGGGTTTTCCTGCAGCTGGGCCACACTAAAGTTGAAAATGACACCATTATTAAGATTAACTGAGGTGAAATTTAGGAAGGTGAAGACCTACAGTTATTTATCTAAGCACCAATTGCACTGAACCAAGTGACATAAATTGTTAAAAAAGCAAGATTTTATTCTCAACAGTTTCAAGTCTCATAAGGAAGATGAAATGAGGATACAACTAAAACATCGCACCAAAGTAGTTTATTGCCTATGGGAGATATTAAATTCTGCAAATTCAGAAGTAGGGGAAACCGTCACCGTCTGGTGATAGAATAGATGACCTATTCCTAAGATGTTATAATTTCCTAAAACTTTTTTGAAACTTCAAAATTAAAAATGTTTTTAGAGTAAAAGCAAAATTATTTCAGTCATGTTCTGACCAAAACACATATTTCCTTTTTTGTTTCCCTATATTTTTTGCTAGATGAGACTTCAAATATTTCTATTCTTTTCTTAAAAATCAAATCCACTAATCACAGTAATTAAAGAGGCTATTATTTGGGGTACTAAATGGTACACTACAGGCTCAATGCCTCACAAAAGAATTTTCAAATTTGTTATTTTAAATAACAGCTTTGTTGGAGTAATGTGTATATTGTGTCTAATGGCTGTGATTCACAACCCCACACTTCTTTGGATATATACATTACACATGTATATTTTAAATCTATCAGATTGTAATTACACAAAATGTGAACTAAATAAATCCCTGAGAGTGGAACCCTCCTCCAAGATACCCATGTGTCTCAACAGTCCCTCTCCAACCAATTGCTGGAGTTGTTTCTTTTAAAAATATATATAAGTTCAAATCATGCCTAGACTAAAACCCTCTTAATGTTTACAGTGAAATGTCACAGCTTCAAGATGCTACATGAGCAGGCTCCCACCCAACACCAGTCACCATTCCCACATCCTTCTTGATATTTCATGAATGAGCCAAGCTTTATCCAGTCTGAGAGCCATTGCCCTGGCACTACCCAATGCTCATGAGGCATTTTCCCCAGATCTTAATGTAGTTGTCACTTTCTCTTTATCAACCATTAGCTAAAAGTCACCTCCCCAGAGAGCCCTTTCCTGGTTGCTTTACCTACAGTGTTGGAAATTCTGCCCACCTGTGCCCTTCTGCTTCACGAACCCTGTCTATTTTTATCTTATTTTATTGTTTTCATATCTTCCACATGCATATTTGATTATTTATCATCTATTTCCACCACCCTTAAACTGTAAGTGCCATGTTTTTCTTTTTCACTGCTATATCTGCAGAGCCTAGAATATATTTGTCAAATAAATATGTGAATCAATGAATGAATGAGTAAAAGAATAAATAAATGAATGAAGGTAGTGAAATTTGATACATCTCACTTAACTTTTCCTCTTTTCTGATGGTTACAAGAGATGAGTAGCTTCCCTGCAGGAAGGAGAAGAGTTCTTGGTTTTTCTTATTTAGTACTCTTGGCTCGATTACAATTGAGAGAGTGACTAAGAAAAAGTAGTTTGAAAATTGAAATGAACTCAATTGTCTAGTGTTTAGTCTTGTTACCTAACTGACATGTTCTTCAGTTCTCTTCCTTCAACTAAATATTCACAGAGAGTTAATTAACTGATGTTAAAAATGAAAGAGGAAAAAAAGTACATGGACACCATGTGTGTACAGTTTCACATTCACTGGTAAGTAAAACCTGCTGTTTTGCTACTGGTAAACAGAAACAGGGAAACCAAGGAATGTAGAAGTTGTTTCATAGTAAAATGACAGCTGATGGCTATTTCCATAAGATGGATTTTTAAAAACCATTTTCAAAGTTATGCTACTTTTTTTCTTCTAAGTTATAGAGGTTTGAATTTTCTTCAGCTCAAAGAAGAGTCTAAGCAAAAGTAACAACTACTAAATAAAGGGAGACACAAAGTTCAAGTTTATAGAATAGCAAATATAAAGACACATATTTTTATAGTTCCTTGTGTGAGTGGATTTTCTAGCAGTGATTCAGACATTAGGTAAGAAAGGGAATTTGTCACTGGCCAGACATAGATAGAAATGTGAAATTAAAGAACATAAACAGAGCTAAGTATATTCTTTTCAGACCTCAAATGTTTCCTTTATTTAAAGTTCCCAAGTATTAGTTATAAATGCTGCTTTTTAAAACACTGTAGTAAAAAGTCCCTGATGACGGCCAGGATGAACGAAAGAAAAAATATTTGATCTAAAAAAATTAGTTATTCTATTTGAGAATGAAAAGCAATTTAATTTTTTTCTTATTGTTTAGTTTGTTTGTTTGTTTGTTTTAGTTGTAGGTACAAATGATTTCTAATCCAGAGGCATGAGACCTTGAGCCTCCTTCCTGGTGCCTCTCCTGGGGAAAGCAGTGAAAAAGAAAGTTTTGAATCAAAATAGCAAAGAAGTCCACACTCAAAGGGATTAGAGAAGATAAAATATTGACTGTGTGTGGTATAAGCTGCCTTACCTGTAAGCTGTGGATATCTGCACATACTTCTGAATGTCAAAGCCATACATTTAATTCTAGTGAAGGTTTTGTAAGAAAGCATGCCATTTGTTGGTTAATGCCTCTTTTCATTGTCATAAGATATAATTCCTCACACAGAATCTGTTGCTATACCTCACCCAGGCACTGTCAGTTTGGTTCCTGGACAGATTCACTTAAAAGCTGAAATATTTAGGAGGGAAAAAAGGAAATATAGAAGGAAAGAAAGAAGGAAAAAAAGAAAGAAGGAGAGAGGGATGAAAGGAGGAAGGGAAGGGAGGAGGGAGGG
>NW_024354875.1:12270634-12343051 GCF_902729225.1 Pteropus medius | reverse complement strand
AGGAAGGAAGGAAGGAAGGAAGGAAGAAAAAAAAGAAAGGAAGAAAGAAAATTCGTTAAAGAATTAGCAACCACAAAAAAAACAAGAGTTTATGTGAGAAACTAGTCAAACTTTTGGGTAAATTTACTAGTCAGTTTAATGAAGTAGCTTGATAAATATTTATCCAGAGGGTCTCATTCTATTGTCTTTGAATCCACTCCTAAGTCTTTGAAAATGTTATAAAACTTTGCCTAGTAGTTCTATCATAACACTGTGTGCACACTTGCACTTTTAGGAAAAGGGGAATATCATGATATTACTTATAAGGCTGATAAGTGTATCAGCTAAATATTGTATAATCTCCTATGTTTTTCTTTTATTTTAATTTAATTATCTTAAAACCAAAATACTAACAGAGCACAAACTATCTATGGAAATGTGTATTTAAATATAAAGTCTATACACACTATGTGGTTGCACTTATTTTTTTGCCTTTTCTTTGCACCACTGGGACTCACCATTACTATCACATGCCAAGATTAAGTACCATATTCCCAGAGCCCAGCTCCATTAGGAGCACATAGACTCTTTGTCACTCTAGGTCAGCTGTGAAAGTAAAGGAGGCACAAGTGCAGAAAGGCCATAGAGTTCTCTCTCCCTAGGTAAAAGATTTTATGCCATTTTTATCATGCATTTTAACCCAATGATTTAGCCATAATCTCTGGGGAAGTTTCCCATTTACTTAATAAATTATTTATTGGTTATACTATCTACAACACAAAATAATTCATTTATACCCAAAAGCTTCTGTGCTGGTGACCTTTAATTGAAGCATTTCATGTACTTTTTAGTCCTTTCTGAGTTCTTTAATATAGTATTCTTGAATATTACTGATAAAATGATATAGTGAGTTTAGGTGACTTGTTCCAGTTCAAATAGTTATGTACAATCACAATACAATAGACATTATTTTTCAAACTTCAGGCTTCTATTGACATCACATTCAATGTTTGGGCTATATTTAGAGTAATCATATAATTTATGGTCCAGGCCACACAACAACTTTGGAATAATAGAGGACATTAATAATACATCCAGAAAATAGTCACTAAACTGGGTGTGTCCTAGGAAATTGAATATATGGTCACTTAATTATCTAATGATACCATCATAGAAAGTACCACGGTTTTAACTAAAACCTGGTTTAATTGCTGAAAAAAATTCACAGTTCAAGGAAAATCGAGATGGGTCAACATAAGTTCACCAGGCCCCAGGAGAGACACTGAGATGAGAAGAGGACATGTTAAATTTGTTCTTTTTATTTAAAAATTTTACTTTTTTATTAAATGTAATAATACAATCTTATAATTTTTTAAAATTATAAGATTGTTACCTTTTTTAAAACTCTAAATATGAATTCTCTATTAAGAAACATTTGCTAAGCTCCAGAACATTCATTTATGCAATCTTACATTCAATTATTGACTAAGAATTATTAATACTTTACTCTGTTACAAGTTACAAGTGCAAGGGCTACAAATATAAGTAAGATAAAGTGACTGTCCTCAAGAGGTCACGTAAGAGCAAGAAAGCCAGTAGCAAATAGTGTAACAGATATATGACAACAATGTTAGAATTTTGCATAACATATTATGGAAATTTCCTGAAAAAGGCAATGGCTGGCTGACATTTTTGCATGTCGTGAGGTATAAAACAAGGAGACTCACATGTACATGGTCTTTCCTCATGGAAATTATGACCAAATTCAACTTATATAAGAAGTAGAGGGAGAGGACAGAAACCACAAATAATGAATCTGGTATTAAATATTTGAAAAATTTAGGGAATAATTAGAAAAAAAGATTGTATCTTAAAAGTAGGTAATATCGATATCAAAAAGTGAACAAAGATTTTTTCCTTTCCAATGTATTTCTCAACTTTCATCTGAACTAGCCTAATGACTTCTTGTGATAAATAGGAGGCAGAAGAAGCAAAATCGTTCAAGTTTTAAACTTGGACTTTCAGAGACCTTGCACACTTCCTTTGGCCCTGGGGACTCCTGATGTTTCAATCAAGCAACAAGACGGGGATCACTTATTGGAGGATGAAAGACTACATAGAAAGGAGTTGTGTGCCCTAGTCAACTCCTAGCTGCCCAGTACCTGATGGCAAAGGCATGAGTGAGCTCAGCAGAGACCAGAAAAACATCCAGCTAAACCCAGCACGAAATGCTAAAATGCAGTCAAAAATTAAATAGGCTACTGCTTTAAGTCACTAAGTTTTTGAGTAGTTTGTCATTCAGCAAAAGCTAATTGATTTTGTGTATATATATGTATGTGTATATAAACATATGCATATATAATATGTATATATCGTTACATGTTTATTTAAATAATTATGTACAGGTGGATATATTTAAGGTTTTATATATTCATGCATATTATATGTACATTTAAATAGACATGTATGTCTATATTCATGAATATAGAAATATGTCTATGTATATGCATATAGACATATATAATACATGTTTATAGACATATACATACAAAATATACAAACTACTTCAGTGTTCTTGGTGAAATTTTATTCACAAATTACATTTATTAAAATGTCAAATTAAAATATTTTTGTAATTATTTTATAATTTTGTATTATTTTATAATTGTAAATTATGTAACAAATTATTTGTTTCTTGTTCAATCACATGATTCTCTAGCACTTCGAACTCCTTATTCCAGGGATCAGCTTGGTTCTGATGAAGCAGGCTGAAGTTTAAGGAGTGTGAATTTTAACATGGCCTCAAAGTTCTATATTCACTTTCTTCTTGAAACTTACTAATAAGAGGTTCGACCAAACACTTGCATCCCCAAAATAGCATAGGTAGGTGACAAAGTAGTTCTTATTTTGACTATGTGAACCTGCTGTTGGCTGCATTGGTACATGGGGTATAACTGCTAAACTAAGGTGCCTGGGTATCCATCACTATTACTCCAACTGATGCGAAATAATACTCTATGAATATTAAAAGGAGAAGGAAGAGCACAGTGGGGAAAAATGTGAGAGGTAGTGAAAGGAGGGCCTTTAAAGATGTTCAGGTTGTTTTTTTTTTTCCTTCTAGAAATTTAATGGGAAAGATTTGCTTTCATATATTCAAGTTACTTTAGATATATTTGGGTTAACACGTATTTCTTCAAAAACTGTTTATGTTACAAAGTCTCTTTGCAAAATTTTTGGATTAGAATATCTAAATTCTACAATTCGAGGAAGTAGAAATTTCGACTGGAAATTTAGGGAGAAGAGAAAAGAGAAAAATGTTGCGTATACATGAAGTAAATTACCCTAGGTTAAAAACTTCCTATGTGTTCTAACTTGGGAGTAAATGGGTATATAGAGACCATGAGGTTGGATATTTCAAATGTATAGTCAAAGATGAATTGAGATGGCTTTGAACAAAAACATTAAAATATTAAATAAGTAAAGAAAATATATGCAATATTGGAATCATGAATAGCAGAACTTTAAGTTCTTTTCCCTTCTTTCTGTCCTCTCACTCCATGAAACCACTTTTTGTCTATAAGTATTTTTAACTGACATGATAGTGATCCTCAGATTTATATCTCTTAACCTGAAATCTCTTCTGATCTTTGTGCTTCCATATTCATTTGAATATGTCACTTTTAAATGTCACAAAGGCACCACAAACTCACTGAGTTATAAATTGAAATTATCATCTTTATATCCAGATTTAACTATCTTCCATTTTCCTTTATTAGTGAATAAACATGGTGTCCATCTAGTCCCGTGAGTCAGAAACCTACATATTATCTGAGATAATTGGCTATTCCCCACCCCAGATCCAATATTTTATTGGATCCTATGAATTTCACTCCCTAGAATTTCTGAAACACATTCACTTTCTCCATCTCCATTTCCATTTCCCTAGGCCAGCTCTTGATTTTTTATGTCTGGATTACTTTCATGGCCTCCAATTTTTCTTTCCATAACCACTCTCATTTCTCTAATCTTCCCTTCCCACTGCAGTTAAAGTGATCTTGTAAATATGCAAACATAATCATTTTTCTGAATAAATATCTTCAATAGCTTTTATTTTTTTTTTTTCTACCAAGACAAAATGTATATTATGATCTGGAAAGCTCTGTATGAACTCCATTTGGCCTACTTCTCTAGTTTATTCTCCACCTCTTTGAATTTAGATGTTTAGGTGATTTAAGCAAAGTAGAGAATAAAATAAGTCTGCAATTTACTCGGTGATAATGTTGATTCTAGATATGGGGCACTCCCTTTTCCCCACTGTCTTGCTCACTTTGCATCTACCCATCCCCTACTTGCCTCCTCCAGTTTATTCCTACTTTTCAGATCTTAGCTGAGAGGTGACTTCCTCAGGAAAACCTTTCCTGACCATCACATTGGGGCTAATAAAGATCTCCTGCTTGACTTTAACTTTCATATTATTTTTCTCAGAATAACTGTCACAATTTGTAATTATATACATTCTTAGTTGTTAGATTAATATCTGTCTAGATTGATGCTGACCAATATGGTAGTCACTAATCCCATATGACTACATTAATTTAATTTAACTAAAAATTTAAAGATATAATTCTTCAGCCATGTTACTCACGTTTCAAGTGCTCAATAGTGTTAAAGAAAAATCAGAGCTGGACAATAGTTAAAAGTAGTAAGAAGATTTTAATCAGAACTACTGCAATAGGAGAAAAGAAACCTCAATATAGAACAGTGATCGATTCTGAGTACAGCATGGGAAAATGGGAATTTGCAGCAAAAGAGCAGGATGAGGGTCAGTAGACAGAAAATTCATGGCTTAACTGACCTAGCAGGATTCTTGCTAAAATTGGACAATGCAAAGGCAAACACAGAAATCTAAAAGTTGAGCACTATTTGAAAAGTTCAGAGGAGCTTGAGTAGAGTTTGGTCAAGGAGAGAATCTTTGTCAATAGTCACAAATGGTTAGTTGCTACCGTATTGGACAGTGCAGTTAAAAAACATTTCTATCACTGCAGAAATTTCTATTGGGCAGCAAAGGTTTAGATTATAAGCTCTGTGAGAGCACAGTCAATACCTATTTGCTCAATATTAAAATCTGGTTCCTAGGAGAAGCCCAATAAATACTAGTTGGCTGTTATTGAAATCTTCCCCAGGTTTCATTTAAATTTTTTTACTCTACCTTATGAAATCATTTAATTAAAATTTTTCTAATTGGGTGTGTTTACTTTCAAAAAGATTAATATTTGCTCATGTTCATATTCATAAGTTCATGTTATCATGTCTTAATATAACTCACATTGATGGTACTATCTTCAATACAATATTTTCCTATAGCTCACTTTCCCTAAATCTGACCCTAGGTACTAATGATTTAGTAACATCTCAGGATTAAGAACTTCTGTGGTTTAAGGGCAAACGATTCTCTTCAAGTGTTGCTAAATCATATTTGCCTCTCCTTTTAAATTGCAGTATTACCTTTTTTGTGTGTATAGATTGATTGTGGGCCAGTTGGCCTTCATCCATGTCTTTAAATCAACTATGCACTGCTAAACCTGGCAGGTTGTAGGAGGAATTAGAAACAAAGCCAATGAAGCTATTCCTGTCATTTTATTTGTAACCTTGAGTCAGGATACCTTTCAGTCTGTGACCTCTGTAGGAGAGACTGGAGGGGTAGTTCCACCTGGAACTCATCATTCTCTTTGATTTTACTTCTATTTTCACCACCATATCAAGAAGTTTCCACTAAAACTTTGTGGACTAAAAAAAAAAAAAAAAAAAAAAATCAAAAGAAAGACAATTATTTGTTTGAGTGTAGAGTCCAGATTCCTGACCACTTTGAAATAAATTGAACTGTCAAAGGGGCTCTAGAGGGTTTATATCTGATCCACCACCTAAGGCTAAACACAGTCTGGCACCTTTCATGGATTGATGTTAGAGCCATGGTAAACATTCTGAGTGAGCTTCAGACATTCTCTGTGTTGCCGCAGAAATCTAAACAATTAGAGTGTGTAAGATGCCAATAAAAAAAGATTAACTTTAGCGAATAAAACTCTACATATCAATGCCATCAGAGGAGGTGAAGTTTCAGAAAGATGTGTTGGGAACATTCATTAAATCTATATAACATAGAAACTCTTTTTGGACCAGCTATAAATAGAAAGTGTTTATTACCATCACATCTTAAATTACCCTCAAATTATTTTCCCTTTATTGACATAGAGAAAAACAATAAGATTAACCAGAAGATAGACAGAGAGACTTAAGGAATATCAGGGCCACTCAAACAGAAAAGCTAATCATATTGAATTAATAATATTAATAGGTATTTTCGTATATTGGAAGAACTTTAGTACTTAATAAAGAATTTTTGACAATCACCATTCAAGAAATATATAAGTCTTTACAATTAACACTATCTTAATTTAAGAAAAATATCATCCTAGTATAGATAACATCACGGTGCTTTCAGAGTATGAAATGAGTAGAATGTATATCATAAAACATTGGAATTCTGATTCTAACCAGAGAAAGTTGTATGAGTTTTGCTTTGTTTCTTTTTTGTTTTGTTATATCTTTAGTTAAAAGGATTGAGAGTTAATATCAAGTAGTTCATTTATCTCAGTTAGCTATATAAAGTCTAAATTAACCAACCCCATTGGTTATTCTACAGTGTTATTTCATTCATTCTTAATTTGCTTTATAAAGCCTGAATTAACCAACACCGATAACAAAATAAATTTTAGACAACTCTTATGTATTAAATATACAAAATATTATCTAGATCAGGCAAGGATAGGAGAAAGAAAAGAAGAGTGAATCAATGAAACATGTAGTCAAAAGTCTACTACCATTCAGCTACCATTCTGACAATATGGTGCCATAAGAAGCTTATTTCTTTATTAATATTTTACATGAACCTGCAGGGCAATAGGTAATGTTAAGAATATGGACTTTTCCCCACCAATCCTTGACAATCAATGCACTTTATTTCCTTGTTCATATGTAATATAGTTGGAATCATACAGTATGTAGCTATTCAACTTGGCTTTTTTAGTTTGTAATATGCATTTAAGATTACTCCACATCTTTTAATGGCTTTGTAGCTCATTTCTTTTTAGTACTAAATAATATTCCAGGATATAGATGTAACACAATTTATTTATACATTCACCTACTACTGGGTATCTTGGTTGCTTTCAAGTTTTGGCAATTATGCATAAAGGTGCTATAAACATTCACGTGCAAGCTTTTGTGTGGACCCAAGTTTTCAAAAACCTTTGGGTAAATACTAGCAAGCACGAATACTGGATTATATGGTAAGACTATGTTTGGCTTTATAAGAAAATACCAAACTGTCTTTCTATAGTGGCTATACCATTTTGCATTCCCACCAGCCATTAATGAGAGCTCCTGTTGCTGCATATCTCCACCAGCATTTGGTATCATCAGTGCTGTGAATTTTGGCCATTTTAATTGTCTTGATTTTCATTTTCCTGATGACATACGATGTGAAGCATCTGTTAATAGACTTATTTGCCATCAGTATTTCTTCTTTGGTGAGATGTCTTTGGCCTTCTTTAAATTGTTTTCTTTCTTATTGTGTTCTTTGTATATTAAGAGTTCTTTGTATATTTTGGAGAACAGTACTTTATCAGATGAATCTTTTATAAATGTTTTTTTTTTCCTTTTTCGAGTCTGTAGCTTGTTATTCTCCTGACATTGTTTTTTTAGAACAAAATTTTTAAATTTAAATAAAGTCCCATTTATCAATTTATTTTTATGGATCACGCATTTAATGTTGTATCTAAAATGTCATTTCCATACCTAAGGTCATCTGAGTTTTCTCTTATGTTATCTTCTAGGAGTTCTACAGTTTTGCATTTTACGTTTAGTTCTGTAATCCATTTTGAGTTGTGAAGGATATAAAATCTGTGTCTAGATTCATTTTGCTGCATGTAGATATACAGTCGATCCAGTATCATTTTTTGAAAACGTTGATTGAGTTTTGTCCCACTTGGGCATACTATGTAATCCTTTTAATATGCTGTTGAATTATTTTGCTAGTACTTTGTTGAGAATTTTTTTTTTGCATCGATATCATAATATATATTGATTTTTAGTTAAAATAAAAGAATATAGACTTTTGAATCAGCCAGTACCAGCTTTAAACTTCCATTCTGCAGCTAACTAAATAAATTATAAAACATTTTCACTCTTTCTACCTATAAATGAGGCATTTTCCAATTATCAAGACTTAAATAAGTTGGTAAGTATAAAAGCAACCATCAAGTTGTTGGTTCATAATAGGCACTCACAAAATAAAATAGTATGTCTAAAAACAGAATTATGCTTTCTTATTGGAAAATTATTTGGTAATATGAGCATGGCTTATGATCAGATGACTACTGAAAAACATGTAGTCAGCATAGTTAAAAAAATACTCAGGAAGAAATATCCCCTGGAATACCATATTCAACTTCTTCACATTCAACAGACTTGGTCAATATCTGACTATTTCTAAAGATATTCACGAAATATGTGCTTCTTTAAAATTGATTTTATTTTCATTGTTATCTGGATACTTGAAATTATGGAGAAATAATTTAGTGGTATATATATATCAAATATGAATGGGAATTAGTACAATTTTAAGGCTGAGGAGTATTTTCCAATTTTAATAAAGATGTATCTGGACTCATTTTACATTTTCAAAGCCTGAAATCATTGTTTCTGGCTAAAATCTATGCATTTAGGAAAGGCTAGAAATAAATAAAGTAAAATTTTTGTATAGGGATATCATCAATAGCTTTTTAAAATTACTCAAAATCAGGTATTATATTTGTCATTTCTCTGGATCGCCCAAAACGTTACATGTACTCAGAGCAATGACAAGAATGAATATTTAGCAAAGAGTTGAGAGTAGCTCCAAAGTAGACAAATTTTCATATATGTGGTTAAATACTTTTGTTCTTTACGTTCTACATATAAGTGAAATCATATGGCATTTATCTTTCTCTGTCTGACTTACTCTACTCAGCACAACACCCTCTTGCTTCATTCGTGTCGCACATGGTGAGATTTCATTCATTTTTATGGTTGAGTAATATTTCATTGTATACATATACCACCTCTTTATCCATTCATCCATTGATGGACACCCAAGTTTTTTCCATATTTTGGCTATTGTAAATAACAGTGCAAAGAATGTTACTGAGTCCTTCTTTCTTTCTTGTCATGCCTTTGTTTTAAAGTCTATTTTATCTGGTATAAGTATTACTACCCCAACTTTATTTTTTCATTTCCATTTTAATGAAATACCTTTTTCCATTCCTCTACTTTCAGTTTGTGCATGCCTTTTGATCTTAAGTGAGTCTCTTTTAGATAGCATATGTAAGGGGTTTATTTTCTTCTCCATTCAGCCACTCTATGCCTTTTGATCGGAGCATTAATTTTTTACATTTAAAGTAATTGTTGATAGATATGTAGTTATTCCATTTTATTATTTATTTTTATGATTATTATTTTTCTTATTATTTTCTTGTTATTCTTTTTAAAGAAGTCCTTTAAACACTTCTTTTTATACTGGTTTGGTGGTGATGAACTCCTTTAGCTTTTTCTTGTCTGGAAAGTTCTTTATCTTTCTTTTGATTCTAAATAATAGCTTTGCTGGGTAGAGTAATCTTGGTTGTAGGTCCTTGCTTTACATCATTTTGACTACTTCGTGCCAATCAATACCTTCTGGCTTATAAATTTTCTATTTATAAATCAGCTGACATTCTTATGAGGACTCCCTTGTAGATAACTCACTGCTTTTCTCTTGCTCCTTTTAAGGTTCTCTTTGTCTTTTACATTTGGCATTTTAATTATGATGTATCTTGGTGTGGGTCTCTTTGGGTTCATATTGTTCGGTACACTGTGCTTCCTGGACTTGCATGTCTATTCCCTTCACTGATTTAGGGAAGTTTTCTGTCATTATTTCTTTAAATAAAGTTTTGCTCTCTCCCTTCTCCTTGTGATGTGAACATTAGCACATTTGATGTTGTTCTGGAGGCCCCTTGAACTACCCTCATTTTTTTCAATTCTTTTTTCTCATTGCTGTTCTGATTGTTTTCTGCAACCTTATCTTTTAAATTACTGATTTGATCCTCTGCTTCAGCTAAACTACTATTGATTCCCTCTAGTGTATTTTTCATTTCACTTATTACATTCTTTGTTTCTAACTGGCTCTTTTTTATTTTTTCTATCTCCATTTTTGTTTCCTATCTCTTTTGTTGAAGTTCTCACTGAGATCATTGAGGATCCTTATAACCAGTGATTTGAACTCTGCATCTGGTAAATTGCTTGACTCCATTTTGTTTAGTTTTATTTCTGGAGCTTAGTTCTGGTCTTTTATTTGGGACATGTTTCTTTGTCTCTCCATTTTGGCTGCCTCCCTGTGTTTGTTTGTATGTATTTGATAGAACTGTTATATCTCCCAGTCTTAGTAGAGTGGTCTTATGTAGTAGGTATCCCATGGGACCCGGTGGCTCAGTCACCCTGGTTACCTGAGCCAGGTGCTCCACTATCCATTTGTGTGGGTTATACATTCCCTCCTATTATAGTTGAGCTTCGATTGTTGTTTGTATGTCAATGGAGAGATTGACCTTCAGACATTAGTTGTAAGGACTGGCCATGACCACAGTGGAGAAGTTGTACAGGGGCTGATCCTATGGAGCAGGATTCATTTTAGCAGTGCTCTGGTGCCTGCTGAGTCTGCCCATTATGTGTGTCTTTTGTAGAGATAGGTGGGTGCTACTCCGGTGTGGCGTGAAACTGGCCACCAGGTGTGTTGGTTCTGGGGCCTCTCAGGAGGGGCTCTGTTGCAGGCCAACGTCACCTGCTGCCTATGCTCTGCCTGGGACCACTTACTGAGCTACAAAATGGTCTGTAGATGGTTGCCACTTGTATTGGTCTTGGAGTCACCTGGAAGAGGCTAAGCTGCGAACCAAAGCTGGCCACCACTACTGCCAGTCTTGGGGCTGCTCAGCAAAAGGTATGAGAAACACCAAAGCCAGATGATGCTTATTTGGGGTTTGTGAACCTTTGAGAGATTTTAAGAAAGTCTGCCGCATGAACCAAGAAAAGCCATTTGTATGGAAAAGCCTCCGGAAGTGGCTTGGATGAGCCCACGTGTTTGGTGGGATGGGGTCTCAAAGAATCACTAGGGCAGGGCGAATGATGTTAGCTATATTGATGAAAACTATTAAAGTGCCTGACTCCTTCTGTACTCTGGGTAGGGGGGAGAGCTCAATAAAGGAATAATATCTTCTGCCAGCACTTCTCTTTGGGAACAAGTTGCCCCTCTGGCTCTCACCCTGAAGCCAGAAAATTCAGTTCCTCCTCATATGTCCCTGATTTCAGGGTGTTGTCCCAGTGCTAGAGCTCAGAAATGAGTTAATCAGTGAGTAAGTCAATGCCTGGGTCCTTTAAGAAGAATTTCTGGGACTACATTCTCCCTTAGTCAGACACAACCTCTGCTGGTTTTCGCAGCCAGAAATTGCGTGGACTTCTCTTTCTGGCACTTTAACCCTGGTCTGGGGAGCCTGGTGTGAGAGTGGGGCCCCTCACTTCTCAGGGGGAACATCCACAGCTGAACATCCCTTCTAATTTTTAAACGCTACCCATGGATGTGGGACCAACCTGTTCCATATCTCCACCCCTTCTACCAGTCTCCAGGTAGCTTCTTCTGTATGCCCTTAGATTTACAAAAATCTACAAATATGTAGATTTTTATATAATCTACAAATATTTATAGATTATATAAAACATAAATTACAACGAGCCTTATCTACGCTGAGAAAAGCATCATGCCTCATGTGATTTCACAAGAAATATACTGTGTGCTATATTGTTGGGAAAAGTATTTTACATGAAGCACACAAACTAATATTGGTACTAAAAAGTGGTTCTTTTTAAGAACTTCCTGTTTACCAAGGCCCCAACTCAAATACGATAAGATGTTGGCAGAACAATAATTTGTGTTTTCTAAATGAAGCCACTTTGGGCAAATTAAGTTTCTCTTCTTTCTTCTTTACTTGATAATTAACATAGACAGAGTTCATTTTATGCTTTAAAGGAACATTGCTAATGGCTTGAGATCTAGCTCACAAAGTATAGTTAATTTGTCAGTTACTGAATGATCAGTAACAGGAATGTTGACAGACAGCGATTGTGATACAATTCTAATTTATCTGCCTTGGCTATTTTCTTTTTTTATCTATTAGACTTAGGTCTAAATCTCTCTACTTTTGGCTGTCAGTCTCTACGTATTCACATTTGCTGCCAATGTCATGCCATCTATGAATGACTCTGGTTTTCTTAGGCGGGGTTGTTTGTTTGTTTGCTTGTTTTGTTGCTCTTGATCTCTAATTCATAGAGCCAAGTTCTACTCTCCAAGACTCCCACATCTACAACTCTCCCACTTACTGCTGCTGTGGAACCCTGTCAAAAGTACTTTTAAAATGAAGTATTTCATGAGAAATTATGCAGTTCGTTACAAATATATTTCTATATTTTATCGACAGAATTATTATTTTTATGGTTTTACCTAGAGCCATATATTTTAAAGGTGAACAGAGTAAGAATAAGGTTTAGAGGTTAGATTCAAAAATAAAAAGAATAATGATTGCATGTTGAGATGAATAAATCACTAATATCATTAGAAAGGAGGACTATAATTCACCTCAGGTTACTTTTCTCTCATGGCAGTCCCTAACATCTATTTCTATGTGTGGACCTTCTAAATGCCCACATCCTATACATGACATTGACCAACTTTGTTTTCTTTAATGGAGGAGTGGACTGATGGAAACAGTGAAGATGTTGAGAGTCCCTCCTCTCTTTTGTCACGAAGTTATCCTCCATCAAGAAGAGAACAGAGATTGAAAACAATATTTTTGAAAGGAAATATCATGAATCGAAAAAATCTATAAAGTGCCATTTCACAAAGTAATGGCAAAACAGAGAAAGATCAGGAAGAAAAGATAATGCAAAGCCAATCTATGAAATACTGATAATATCAATTCAAAAAAAAGTGAATGAAATGAGTTATTTCACTTATTTTATTACTTCCTAGCTACTTTGAAATTTACTGAATTTCTTATAAATATGATCTAAATTTAACATTTTATTTCTGCACCATTATTTGAATATAAGTTCTAAGCCTTTAATCTTGCTGTCTTGAAAACAAAATTATTTTGTAGAAGCTTTTTAAGCAGGAGCACTGTAACTCTCATAAAAAACATGATGCAGCAGAAAAGATCAAAGATTTATAGAAAACTTCTTTTCCTCTTTTTGAAAGCTGATGCCCATGGCTTTCACTAATTGAAATTTTTCTTTACAAAAACAGACCTGTAGGCAGTCTATTTGCAGCTGCCAGCATTAACTGCACATCGCTGTAACTTCCTGCTTTTAGAAACTTACTAAGAGATCAATGGAACTGGATGCTGACAATTTGAGGTGAACTTCACTAATTTGTAATGACATGGGTGTGCGGAAACACAAGTAATTACCTAGCCATTGTCTTTCACAGTTTCAAGTGATACGACTGACAATTATTATCTATGAATAAAAATAAGAAAAAATTCTGGTGGTCATTAACATGGAAAACACTTATGGTTTATTTTACTGAAGCTTTTCGACATAATAACTTTCACGAATTAACTGTGAGTGTGTATGTTTGTGTGTGCGTTTTTGTGTGAAATCATTGCTATCAGTGTTACAACGCTAAACCCTAAAAACCTTCCTTGTTAGAAATATCGAAGATGCCATTAGATCAAATGTTTAATAATATCACCTCCAAACATTTTGTCTAGTATAGTGAATCTGCCTAAGACACCAAAAATAAGATAAAAGGAATGTACTATTGTGTTTTTGCTTGGGAAAAGATTTTATTTTTACTTTTATTATCTGAATGAGAGTTTTAATTTATTTATTTTTTATTTTTATTATGGTGACATTGGTTAACGAAATCCAGTAAGTTTCAAGTGAATTAGAGTTTTAGAATTTGTGAATGTCTAAGGTTGAGAATAGTTATAAAGCTTATTTTTTCAATAAACATAATCGTTTTATTTAAAATAGTAATGAATATCAATAAATTCAACTCATAAAAGTAATATTAAGAAGAAAAACAAAACTCTAATCACTCGAAAATACCCATAGAAACACTTCGGTGCAGTTCCTTCCAATCTGTTGTCTAGGCAGCGTCTCTATTCTCTCCATGACAGCTGGAAAAATTCTTTATACCATATGGAAGCACATGAGTCACACCCTTCTCAAAAACCCTCGCTGTGGGCCATTTACAATTGAAACAAATTCCAATATTTTTTCCTCATCCCACGAGGACTTGCATGATGATTTCACTGCCTACTCACCCTCTGACCCCAAGACTCTTACAGGAAGTCGCAAGACTATCTATCCGTAGTCCTACAAACTAGCCCATCAGTTTTTTATATCATGACCTCCAGTCCTCTACTGTGGTATCATCTAAGATGATCGAGTTGCAGTTTTCCTGGGACTGTCCCTATTTTAAATTTGAAAGTCCCATATTTCAGGAACACTCAGTTCTTGGCAGACAGGTTGTTCCTAGAATAAGAGTATTAATTACACGTTTAACATGTTAGTCATTTTAGACATACTAGCATTTGAATGATAATTGCTCTTAAGTCCATTACGTTTAAGGTGTGTTTCAGTACAATGTTATATATTCTCCACATATTTAGAATGTCATCATAACTAAGGAAATCAAAATGAGAATTTTTTAGGCTGTTTTTTGGCTATATATTTTCATCCATTAATCTTTATTTCTATATTAATAACCATACTTTTTAAGTAACTGTGGCTTTATGTTATAATATGTAGGAATAGAAATGTTTCTCACATTATTTTTATTTTCAATATGCTATTTTATTTTTTTCAGATGAATTTCAAAATAATTTGGAATATTTGGAATATTGGAATAATAATTGTATTGCATAGAATGTACATCTTAATTTGAAAAAAAATGCCTATAGAAATAATATTAAAATTCTCCATTTAGAAATATATATATATGTAATTTTTCAAATCATGTTGTGATTTTTTAATAATGTGTTGAAGAATCTTTATGTATAGATTTAGGGCTTCTATACATTGAATTTAGTTTTGATTACCTTCCCATTGATCATTTGAGCTGTTTTAGTGAATAATTATGTTAAAGATACTTTATTTTTATTTTCAGTACTTATATTTTTCTATCTTATTTCTTTGACTAGAATTCCAGCCTCATGTTGTTAAACAATGACCATAATGCTCATCTTTATAATATCTCTCTTTTTTACCATAGTAATTTAAAATCGACCAAATCACATACAAAGACTGCGAAAGTCAAAGAGTTGTGATTTTCTACTTAATGACTACATATTTTTAAGTTATCTGTTTCAAAAGGTGTTCCTTTTTTATGTGTCGTATTTTTATGTAGAAACTGCTTTCCTACAAACCAAAGTACACATTTAAACAGCATATCATGAAATTCTTGCTGGATTTAAAATCTCTGCTAATTTAGGTTTAAAATCCTACTGATTGATATAGCTTCTCACATCCTAGCCTAGCCACCTTCAAATTCTGCTTTTTGTTTCTATGATTGTTTCTACTTGTCAAGGCAGAGAATAGTGTTAATCCTTCAGGAAAAAAAGCCTCTGTTTTATTGGTACCCTTTTCCTCACCAGCTCCACTGAGTACCTATCCATGCCATTGGATACTGGATTATCTGCCATTGAATTCTATTTGCCTTCCTCTAAGTGAAACAACTTCCTCCAAACCCTCCCCAATAAATCTTTTGAACTTCTAATGTCATCTTAGTGTACATTTCTTGGAGAATCCAAACAAATACAAGTAATGCTGAGAGTGTTTTAAGTAAAGACATTATGATGGGGCTCTGGAATGGGCTTGTCCAATAGCTAAAGACTTTTACCCGAGGTGATCTGGAAAAACAGCCCATTGGAGGGAAAAACTCTCATAGGTGTGATGATTCAAGTATTCGAAATTTATGAGAAAACAATACTTAACAAAGACAGTATGGTTTGCTGCTTTTTCCTGGGCTCTTTTGATGCCCTGCAGAGGGGTAATAAGAAACTGAGAGCTATCAACAAGCAAAGACTAGAAGAGGAGACATAGAATACCTAATATTTTGAGATGCAGAGTCCTAATGATGTTTAACTACTCAGCCAAAGTAGATTTGCTATGCTTAAGTCGGGTCCATGGTTGGGAAAACCTAGGAACATGAAAAATGGAATAAGTACAGTGGATAAATGCCCCAATGATGCTAGCTTTGGAGACCTGCCAGAAGCCTCAGAATTTGCAGAAATTGTCCATATTTCCCTAGTCAGAGTTACCATATACCAGAAAAAGTTCTGAAGCCCCTCAAATGCCAGGCAACTGGTGCTCTCCTCAAGAGCTATCTTCATGCTCCTGTCCTGGCCACTAGATAGAAACTGTCCTTGGGAAGTCCTAGGTCTCACATGGGAGGGAAGAAATATATACACTGAAGGAGCTGCAAAAATTAGCTAGCGTATTCTGGAAGGAGCCAGAGGAGTTACACTGGGATTAGACTTTAAGGGTGCTTGATTAAAGGGGCTAGAATGTAAAACTTGATAGATGTAACTTAAATAATTTAGGGACACCGTCTCGGGATATGAGATTTAATATCCTGGCAAGAACCTCAAAGGATTGTGTAAGCTCTAGGTTAAGGTGGCTTTTAGAGATCTGAAAAAAGTGATGGCCAAGTGATGATGAGTGAAGTAGAAATACTCAAGCTACCTTAACAGATGGCAGGGTAGGGAATGTAGTGGGTCTCCTGGAATAGATATGCTATATAAGACCAGGAAACCAATCAGAGGACGACAGATCATTAACCAAGGCTGATGAGAATGCACTAAAATTTCATTGGTGGCTCTGTTCTACAAGCCAGGGTTAGAGATAAGAGAGGCAGTCACAGAGCTAGGCTCATTAATCGCCATAGGTATGATAGGATGCCAGTGAAAGAGGCCAGGTGGTTGTGCTTAAGTTTCAGGAGTGAGGTGGGCCACAACAACCATAACAGTTGAAGAGCTGACAAGGTAAGAGGTGTGGCTAAGGGCTGCATGGAGTCGTGAAGATGGTTAATAGAGTGTGGTGTCCCTAGAACTAAAGTTGCCAAGGGAGTAGCCAATGTGATTGCTGCCTAACATCTATAACTAAACAATTAGAAGAGAAGGATTCTCCCCAGTAAAAACTCATGATCCCTTTCAGTTTCCAGATCTGAACTAATTTTCGGACCCAGAACCCATT
Source organism: Pteropus medius (assembly GCF_902729225.1). Classification (NCBI taxonomy): domain Eukaryota; kingdom Metazoa; phylum Chordata; class Mammalia; order Chiroptera; family Pteropodidae; genus Pteropus; species Pteropus medius. The sequence continues at coordinate 12,325,699 of NW_024354875.1, read as the reverse complement.
GACTGAAGTGGTAACCCTAGGATACCTACTGGCATGTATATACAATGATGATTCCCCCAGTTCTTTGCAAAGCCATTTATTTGAGAGACTACACTGGGGAAAGAGAATACTTGACATTAGGAGAACTATGAGACATAATATTTAAGTTGACATCGATATCCAGAGAAATACTCCCCAGGATAGAGTGCAGGCTTGTGGGGGCAAGCGATACATGGAATCCTGGCTTATGTTCAGCTCACAGTGGGCTCCACTGTTCTTTTCCCCAGTAAAATTAGAATTTTTTTAGATAGGCTTGGCAATTGGAAAAAAAAACAAAAACCCATATTGTATTTTTTCTTTAGGAAAGACTAAGTGGAAACCTCTAAAATTGCCTTTCACTCCTGGCCAAGATAGAAATTCAAAACAAATATTGCATCCCCAGGATAAAAGAGTTGAGGATGGTAGAGATTAGAACCAAATAAAGACTGAAAGGATGCAAGAGTGGTGGTTCTATCATATTCCCACTTAATTTTCTATTCCGACTCCTGTAGAAACTAGAGAATAACTATAAACAATTTCACACTTAACCAAGTAGGAGCGCCTCACATCCACTGAGCTGGATGTGGTATCATTGCTAGAGAAAATTAATAAAGCCTCAGGTTCCTGGCATGAGTCCTTTTATCTGGTAAGTACATTCTTTTCTATCTCAATCAAAACTGAGGAACCAATTCACATTCATATGACAAAAATATTCATTTACAGTTTATTTCAGAGATCCATTTGTTCCCTTCTCTGTCTAATATGAGATCAGACATCCTGGTCATCCCTTTAACTCTCACACTGACCCGTTACATTAAGGACATTATGCTGATTGGACAAAGCAAGCAAGAGTTGGCTAGTACACTGGCCAACTTGGTAAGATACATTCACTCCAGAGGCTGGGAGGTAAGTCCTAGGAAGATTCAGGAACCTATGAGTTTTGTGAAGTTTCTAAGGTCTTGATGGCTTGAAGATATACTGATATATCCTCTCCAGAGTAAAACAAAACAAAACAAAACAAAACAAAACAAAACTCCTGTACCTTACATTTTCTACTACAAAGAAGGAGGCACGGTGTCTGGAAAATGTTTTGATGTTTTGGGGACCTTATATTTACTATCATCTAAAATTATCTTCTTTATTTGATTGTTTACTTATCATCTGAATCTACCATTTAACTATAAACATTATGAGTGAGGGAAACTGCTATACTTCCAGTAACTAAAATCGCATCTAGCTCAATGGCACATCAAGGATGAGGTAGTAGAAGCAGCTTACCTTGGATGCAGACAAAAAAAAAAAAAATTTAAACTTGGAAACAAAAATATAACCAACTACAAGTTATTTTCTTTTTATTACACTTATGCACCAGCAACTGATACTTTATTATTAACTAAAGACTATAGTTTATTCAGATTTCCTTAGTTTTTATCTAATGTCTTTTCCCATCAAAAATCTCATCAAATATACTACATCACATTAAGTTGTCATGTCTCCTTGCCTGTGACAAGGAGAAAGAGGTCCTTTAAAAAATGTTCACAAATGTACCAAGTGGGCTAATGATGGTCAGCTAAGGTTTATTTCAAACTATTTCTGAGGATGTTGGAAAAATCTTTTATTAGCAAATTTTAAAAATATTTTTAATATTGGAAGTTTTAAACATATACAAAAGTAGACAACAGTATTATTTCACATACTTATCACATACAAATTTTAAAAATTTCTCTAAATTTAAATCTAAATATAAAAGCTATAACATTTTGATAGAAAGTTTGTTGCAAAGTCAGATTATAAGATTTCATAGCTTTTAAACAGTCAAATTCCTCTACTTTTCTCCTTCCTACGATAAAGAGATTTAGCCTTTTAATTTGCTTTCCTTTTCTAATTTATTTCTTTTGCCATCATTCATACAAAGGGTTTTCCTACTGTACATAAAAGGTGAACATTTTGATTTCCAAAAAACAGGCGTAATTATGGCCTATCAACTTGACTGTGCAGGCATCAATAATAATAATTATAAAAACTATATAGCAGGGAAAAGAGGTTATTGATTAATCTTAAACAAAGTAAACAATGATGGCAACTGTGCAAACATATACTCTATATGCACATAAATAAACTAGAGGGAAACAGAAAAAAATAAAATCACTGTTCCTGTTTTGTGGTATATTTGTAGTTGATGGATTGATTGATTGATTTTTTTTTAATTAAACAATTTATTTTGAGGTAATTGTAGATTCACATGCTACAAGAAATAATACAGAGAGATCCCTTGTGTCCTTCACCAAGTTCCCCCAAACCTAACATCTTGTAAAAATGTATACCGTCACAACCAGGAAAACATTGATACAGTCAATATACATTTTTCTTCAAATGCCAATTGTTTCTAAACTAAAGATGAGTAAAGGAAATGATGATTATCAATGATTGCTCTATATGCATCACTGAAACCAATTTTGCTACAGAGAGGAGGGAGAAATGTCCATCTGGGTTTCCGAAATGCTAAGTAGGCATTCATCTGGCCTTTTTAGACATTTATAAAAACCCAGAAAGTAGAGCATTATGCTCATAAGTAAATCAAAATGCATATTTACCACTTTTCTCTTCTCAAATTGAGTTAACAATTCTTAATTTCTCATGAAAAAATGGTTACTTGATGTTCATTCCCTCTTGAGTGCTTTCTCTCTTACTTTTTAGCTCAGTGGTGAATGATCTACGCCTGATCTGTACGTAGCAATTTGTATTGGCAACTGACACACTGGATTCTTTCTCTGACTCTCTTCATTGTGTTTCACTCTACTTCTCTTTCACCTTGAACAAGGAAGTAAACCAATCAGTTCTCTAAAAAAAACCTCAAAGACAACTTGCTCCTTATGTACATTTAAGGAATCATATGAAGATTCAATTAATCTGATTCTTAACAATCTGAAAACAGATGGGTGCTAAATAAATTAGGATATTGCTGTATCGTCAATCACATTAATGGAACTTGAAGTTGTTGATTTGCTTCCCACTTTTAAAAGAAATACAAATTAAAATGCAAATTAAAAGACAAATGCAAACCCATTTGTAAATTAAAATACTACCCATAAAAAAATAAAATAAGCTTATCATAAGGGAGGTAAGATATTAGTAGATGTTTATTTAAGCTCGTTTGTTCTTTAAACTAATAATCACGATGATAGGGCTTGAATTCCCCCATTGAACAGCATAAGATATATTTTTTTAATGTCCCTCAGAAGCAATACAGCATAATAAAACCTATTATCATCTTGTACTTTGGGTGAACTACATGCAAATTAGTCAACATACATAGGGTTGACTAAGAATTATATTTAACAACTGAACGTCATTTCATATAAGAATTATCATAAGGCAATTGAAAAGTAGTATTTAAAGTGATCATCTTTAAGAGGTCAATTCTAAATATGCGGTTGATGTCAAAGTGGATTTCTTGTGAAATAGAAAGAAGGTCAAAATTCTACCTACTACTAGGTTTGAAGAGTTTGGAGTTAATACATCATTGGATAGACTGTGAGACTACAGAGAGAAAAAAATAAAAATAGTAGAACTTTAACAAATTTATCTATGGTTTCTTAAGAATTTCATATACTTTTTTTCAAATAAAACTCTAAAGAGCATAATTTGAATGTTTAGTATTCTATTAACAAATTTCTTAGTCAAGTAACCTAGAGGTAATTTCAGATTTGTAATTTTTTAATCTCTCGTCTTTGATGTCCACATGTAATATTATTGCTCTCTCATCACATTTAACTTATGTTATTTCTAATTAAACTATACTGTTGGAAAGAAACACCTGTTACTTACAACATCTGTCTTCTAGTTTACATTAAGTGAAATTTGGAGGTGGTATTTTATTTTTGTTCTACATGTGTTTTATAACTAATAACATCAGCAACATTTTAATTTTAAAGTTTCTATCTTTAAAAAAAAAGCTTTTTTCAAATCTTTTAACCCTATAGTTAATCCATGTTTGAACTGAAGATTAATCACGACTACTTTCAGAAATGCCAGTCTCTAAAGAGATGTAATTGTTAATATCACAGATAAACACAGATTTTGAATGATCAGGAATTTATCCATAGAGCATATGAATAACTAAGAATAAATTTAAGAAAAAAGATGAAAGACCTATATATTGAAAACTATAAGACATTAATGAAAAAAATTGAAGAAGACACAAATAAATGGAAATATATTTCATACTCATGGACTAAAAAAATCAACATTGTTAAAACGTTTGTACTACACAAAACAATGTACAGATTTAATAAAATTCTTATGAAAATTCCAATGGCATTTTTCAAAGGAACAGAAGAAATAATCTTAAAATTTTTATTGACCACTAAACTCCAAATAGCCAACATGATCTTGAGAAAGAAGAACAAAGCTGGGGGTATCATGATCCTTGATGTCAAACTATATTAAAAAGCTGTAGTAATCAAAACAGCATGGTATTAGCATACAAAACAGACACACAGATAAGTGTAGGAAAATTGAGAGCTCAGAAATAAGCCCACACATACATGGTCAATTAATTTATGACAAAGATGCCAAGAATATACAAAGAGAAAAAGTCTTTTCGATCATGGTGTTTGGAAACTGGACAGCTGCTGTATGCAAAAAAAAATAAAATTGGATCACTATGTTACGTCACTCATAACAATTAACTCAAAATGAATTAAAAGCTTAACCTGAACTCATAAAACTAGAAGAAAACATAGGCAGTAAGCTCCTTGATATAGGCCTTGTTGCTGCTTTTTTGAATCCGACACCAAAAGAAAAAGCAAAAAAGCAAAAATATGTAAGTGAGACTACATTAAATTAAAAAGCTTCTGCATAGCCAAGGAAACCAACAACAAAAAGAAAAAGCAACCTACTGAGTGGAAGAAAATATTTGCAAATCATATATCTGATAAGTGTTTAATATCCAAAATATATAAAGAATTCATACAACTCAATAGAAAATAAAATCTGATTAAAAAATGAGAAGAATATTTGAATATAGATTTTTCTAAAGAAGACATGCAAATGGCCAGTGGATACATAAAAAAGGTGCTTAACATCATTAATTATCAGGGAAATGCAAATCAAAACCACAATGAGATATCACCTCATACTTGTTAGAATGGTTATTATCAAAAAGAGAAGAAATGTGGAGAAAAGGGAAATCTTATGCAGTTGGCGGAAATGTAAATTGGTGTAGCAACAATGGAAAACAGTTTGGAGGTTTCTCAAAAAATTAAAAATAGAACTAAAATATGATTCAGCAAGTCCACTTCTAAATATTTATCCAAGGAAAATGAAAACATTGACTCAAAAAGATATATGCACCCCCATGTTTATTGCAGCAATATGAAAACATCCTAAGTGCCTCAACAGATGAATGAGTAAAGAAATTGCGAGATATATGTAATGAAATATTACTCAGCCATACAAAAATGATACTTTGCCATTTGAAACAACATGAATGTAACTCAAAGGCATTGTGCTAAGCAAAATAAATCAGACAGTGAAAGACAAATACCATTTGATATCTCATACATGTAGAATCAAAACAAACAAACAAACAAAAAAAAGCAAGCTCATAGATACAGAGTACAGATTGGTGATTGCCAGAAGCAGGGAAGGAGGGGGTAGAAAAAAATACAATTAAAAAAATGCAATCTAACTATAGTTTTTGATCCATCATATATCTATATCCATATCTATATTGACTATGTCTCTATTTATATCTTTAAGTCTAAATCCTGGATTCATTTTTTAATTTATTCATTATAATTTTTGAGGATTTACATAGGAGATTCTCAACAGTAAACTAAGAACTATACAGTATTAAAGGAAAATGAACAAGGATGACTGTTATGGTATTGGGAGTTGGAAAGATACATACTAAACAAAGAAAAATAGCAGAAAAAACCTGGAAGTTATTAGGGTGAATCAGTGTTTTAAACACTGAGCAACTGTGAATCCTTAAAAAGGTTGTAAATGAATAAGCATTTAAAAATATTTTTAAAAACCTTCATTATCTGAAAAGCTTTAATATTTAAATGCATATCTTTAAATGAAATTGAAAAGAGCTTTAAAATGTCTTAACAACTAGCTATCTGTGAGCTCACATCCCTAATAATATTTATTCTTTTGAATTATAACATATTGAAACCACATAGGTTAAATGTTATCTAGTATACATTCTCATACGTTGGTTTGTCAGATTAACTAGCCTTTATCAAGTAAAGGTCAGAATGAGTGAATGAGTCCCAGGCCTGGAATCCTTTGCTACTGGATGAAGTACAGATATATTAGGAACATGGAGACCTTCTAAAGCTATCAAATGAGTTGCCCTTGGCATTCAAAGAAAACCATGAGAGGCTTTGGAGTGATAAACTTGGGGTCAAGAAAGAAAAAAAAATTATTGTAAAGTGGGTGTTGAAAGACCCTGAAACTTTACCTGCTTCATTGATGTGTTCAAGGCCAGTACTGTTAACATGTTTCCCAAAAGAAAGGAGTCTGCTATGCCAGCAATTAAAATGACTCCTCACTATCCAGTGAGTTTGGTCTAAATCAGAGAAGTAAAGCTTAACCTTTACCCCAACTCAACCCCTGACATGAGAAGTGAGATAGTCCTTTTACTTTATAAAACATTAATCTTTAATTTTTTTTTATTTTCTTTATTGAGAGAGAGAGAGAGAGGAGAGAGAGAGAGAGAGAGAGAGAGAGAGAGAAAGAGAGAGAGAGAGAATATTTTCTATAACATTGAAAGTTCTCTGGACAGGGATTGCTTTTTCTTTATATTATACTTCCAACATTTAGTAAACTGGCTGGGAAAGAATAGACACTGATCATATTTGGTGTTGAATAATAAACAAATGAGAACTTTATTCAATAAGGCCAAGGGTCAAATTTTTGAGACTGGATTAGGACTACAGTACCTATCCTAAATTTTTCCTTTGAGTTTTCCTTCCAGTATGTGCTCTTCTGGCTACTTCTTCTGTTCATATGGGCATGGACCAATATTTCATGATGTATGTTTAAGCATCAGAGATACTAATCATTCTGTCTTCAAAATTCTTTGGAAAGAGATGTAGTGATCAGTCTTGGGATTCAGCCCTGTGTCTAAAAGGCAAGGGCACATTGCTGGAGCAATGGAATCATTTTCACACAGGCATTGAAGGACAATTCATAGAAAATAAGGTTCTGGACAGACACACCAAAGATAGCCAGTACATTTTCTCAAGTAAGAAAATAAAACAAAATCAATAAATAGAAAGTGTTTGGAATCACTAGGTTGAAATTTGAGAAATAACTGAGAAATGGCTAGTAGAGGCGTCAAATTCTGGAAGCAGAAAGATATGTTTTCAAATCCATGCTCAACCTCTTGCTAATGGTATAACTTAAATTTGTAACTTAGTCTCTCTCAGCTGTAGTTACTTCATATATTAAAATAGGATAAAAATATTATGTACACATAGGTATGGATTTAATAAAATAATTCATGTGCTAGACATGTAATGCAAATTTTATAAATATTAACAATTATATTCATAATCATTATTATAATTATAATAACATCCTGTGAAAAGGCTAAAGATACTCAGGAAGAATATTTATTTATTTTCTTGGTGCCATATGAAAATTAGAAAGAGGATAACACTTTTTGTGCTTTTGATCAACTAAATTATATATATATATATATAATATTCTAAATGCACTTTAAATATGCACGCTATATATGTACACATTGAATACTTTGGCACACTCTTGAAAAATGTATATTTTAAGATATTTTTATATCTACAAACACACATATAGAGACAAAGTAAACTAATTTGTAGGTTACTTCAAGTGTGAGAAAGTATGTAACCTTTCTACTTTCTTTTTATATGTCACTGTGTTTCCAATATCTTATTCCAAACCTGTTAAATGAGGAGATGAAGAGAAGGAAGGAGAGAGAAGAGAAAATTTAATTTAAATTGCAATAAATTTACCAGATTTTACTCATAATATACCTTAAAAATGTAATTTGTAAAGCCACTTTAAGCATACATCGCAATCTAATTGTGATTGTCATATAGCATTAAATTGCAATTAATAAAACACCACAGTAACATTCATTAATTCTATTTATTCCTTGTTATGCTTTTTAAAACACATCTATTTTATTCTCCTTTATTTTTCTCTAACTGTTGAACTGACCTGTAAACAATTGTAGATAAGTATAACTACTGTTGCTCAATAATGCCTCAGGGCTTGCCTTCACAATACATAGTGTAATAGAAACCCAATTGTGGGTTTCTATTACAGGTAGAAGATAGAGTTGTCTTTCTTATCAGGAAGAAACACCAGAGAAGACAATACAGAAGTGAAATGGTGATTCATGAAAAAGGAGCGAGAGAAAGGCTCTAGTCTAGGTCCACATTTTCTAGATATTTAAAACCGAATAAATTACTTAAGAACCCAGGGCAACCATTACTTCATTTTCAAAGAACAGGCTTGTCTCAAACAATTTCTTAGATTTCATCCATATCTAGTATTTTGAATGTCTGTAACTTTACTTTAAAAGAGTAGTTTCTTTACATGAAGTATAAAAGAAGTCCATTCTTTAATTCAGTAAATTCTAATTGAGCACCTACTATGTGTGAGGTACCAGTGAAACGGGATAAAATACTAGACTTGCAAAGTTCATAAATTTTATAAATATGATAAATTAAGTCATATGGATAAATCTTTGTAGTAGCACAGGGAAGGAATGCTTAAATTTACTCTATGAAAGTCAAGGAAAATTCATGTAATGAATGAAATTTAACCTGGGCCTGAATAGTAAATATTGCTTCAGTGAATGAATCTACTAGCTGCAGAAGTCATTATCTGGAGCTCTCCTTGACTTCATTCTCTTCCTCTTCCTCATATCCTGTCTATTTTTTCTTTAATTATCTGAGAATTATGCACACTTTTCTCTCTTTCTACTACCCCAATCCAAGTTCAATCTATTCTCCTCTCTCCCTGGACTAGGAAAATGGCCTCCTAATGAGGTGACCAGCTTCTGCTCTGCCCCTGCTCCAGTATTCTATCTGCAACCAAAGTGATAAAGTACAAACCTAATCACATCACATTCCAACCTTCCAAGGAAAATGGCTTTTCATGGGTATTTGGATAAGGCCAAAATGTACTTGCCAGAGTCCACAATGCCTCTGATGGTCTAGTGCCGGGTCTATCTCCACTCTTCATTTAAATCTTGCACTTTTTCCTTCCAGTTATCTCTGTTCTAGAGAAAAAAAAAATAATACTCTCCTATGTTTTATGTTCTCGAACATACTAAGTTCTCCCCCACCGCAAAGTTTTTTGCACATGCATTCTCTCTGCTTGGGAAGTTTTTCTTTTCTTTTCCCATTTTAGCCAAGTATTCTGCTTCTCATCTTCATATGTTAGCTCTAAACATCATTTTCTCAGGAGAGATTTCCTTTATGGACCCCTCCTCAAACCCATCGCCAGTCTAAGATAGATTTCCTTATTAAGCATTTTCATGGAACTATGTTTCTTTTTTAAAAATAAAAATTATCTTTATTACATTTATGAGGTTGTTTAATAAATATATTCTCCAACACTAGACCACATTTTTTTCTGGCAAGAGCTGTCTGTTTCTGCTCAACATTGAATCTTCAGCTCCTAGCAGATTACTTGACTCAAAATAGAGGCTAAAGTAGTCATTAACTTGTATAAATAAGTAAATTAATAGGATATTAGATGGATGAATAGATGGATAGGTGTGTGGATGAGTGGATGGATGCATGGATAGATTGATGAATTTTACCTGATGGATAATGGAGGCGACACCCAGGCCCCTTATAAACAAAGGCAGAGGAAAATAGCAGTCTGTGGCTTTGCTTTGGATGCGCATAGAGTGCGTAGGATGAAAAAAAAAAAAATGAGGCTGAAGAAGTGGGTTGGAACCAGACTGCAAATTCATTGTTTGCCAAGTTAAGAAACTTAGATTTTTTTGTATCCTGTCGGCATTTTACAGTCAGAGGAGGCTATTAGGAAGACAAACAGTATAATTATATATTTTTTTATTAAGATAACTTTAGTAGGAGTAGGGGACACAGTACTATATATAGGGAGACTATTTACAGGGAAACTGGTTGTAAGGCAGTTCTGATTATAAAGAATTTGCATTCAAGCGGAGCAATCAAGGGGAGCAATAGCTCAGAACCCACATCACATGGGTTTTGTCCAGGGGGAAGCCCAGTGAGGTTGACATGTGAGATGAGTGAAGATCCTAAATAACAGGGAGGAACCGAAGGGTGTGATTGCAAAGTATTGGGAATGGCAGGTTAAGACATTCTGTGATTGTTCTTCATCCTTGCCCTAATTTGATTATTGTTTGTCAATAGCATTAGAGATGCCAGTGACTAAAGTATGGAATGAAAATATTTAAAAAGATGATCAATGAAAAAGAAGTTGCAAGTTATTAATTTGTCAAAAAGATAAAGAAACAACAAAAGTTTCCATGTATGTATTTTAATAGGTGAACTCGATTTAAGAACTAGTGCTAGGGTTATAGTTCAAAATTATTCGTAGTTTTAAAACAAACTTTTAGACATTAAAAATGTAAAGTTTCTAGAAACATTTTAAGTTAAACACTAAAGAAAATGTCATATAATATATACCCAGTTCATTTACAGGAATAAATTTTTAAAAATACTCTGTAAACTGGGAAGAATATGTATGGAAAAATTATTTTATTTTTTGTTTGGTTTGTCAGATGTTTTATGTGGACATTGCCTTTTCTTTGCAAGATGGATTATATTCTAGAAATGGACCATGAAAGTAAAGGTGTGTTGCCATTTGAAAGCTGGGATATTATTGCTATCCAGATAACTGGTTAGTGTGTGTGCTTGTTTGTGGCCCCTACCACCTGACTTCATTCTTATTCTCTGCCCTACTTTAAGATCTGAAATACTGACCCCTAAAGATTTTATCCCCAAGGCTTCCTTGTCACCTGGCTTCTAGTAGAGTACAATCAGTGGGAACACAGGCAGGAGATTGGATGGTGGAAAAAGAAGGTCTTGGTGCCATACCTCTGCCCTTGACGCCATATCTAGCTCTTTCTGGACGTCTCTCCTCATAGCTCCAGCTCTCACTATGCTACAATAACTACGTTTTTTGCTCTCTTGCTCAGTTAGCCTCATGGGTGCTAAAGGCCTACATTCTTGAGAATCTCTAGGTCTCTCCCTATCTTGTACTTCCTTTGAACTTGGCTACATGTATGTAGGTTGTCCCTTTATTAAAATCTCTTTCTGGGGTAAATTCTGTTTCCTATGGCACCCAGCATATTCTAAAGTCAGACAGACTTGTTTCCCATAATTGCTTTAGTCTTGTTACTTGTAGAACTAGAATAAATTATGAATTTGAGTGCCCTTGCCTATAAAATGTATGTAATGATATGTACTATCTAAAGGCCCTATTAAGACAAGATGAGCAAATATATCTAAAGTGCCTTGCATAGACCTCAGCACTTATTAATAACTGAAATAAATGCTAGGGAAAATTAAAATAAAAATAAGGTATATTTTTATGAAATCTGCCAAGAAAAATTCTTACATTCTCTTTTGGGTGTCTTGAGAGGGTAGAGGTCCAGTGGTTGCACTATTCTTCACTTCTTAATTAATCTATTTCTTAATTGGAGAAATAATGTTAGGTCAGAGTAGTAGTTTAAGTCTCTAGAATTCCAGACAGGGTGTAGCCAATTCTTTTTATCATTGGAAGGGCATAGAGAACTAATTATTTATACCAGGAACTCTGTAAATCAGGTTTTAAAAAATGCATTATTTTAATACTCACATAGAATTATTTGTAGATTTTTAAATTACTATATTAAATAACAGCATATGTTTTTAAATTTTACTGTCATATTAGCATCTCATATTTGAGAAAAACACTGTATATTCTTTCTTCTAAAATCACTAGGAAGTCACACTGGATGTATCACTTAACCTCAGTGCCTAGATTTTCCAGCAATTTGTAAAAGAGACAAGAATAACTCCTAAGTTAATAGACTAACTCCTAAGTTAATAGACAATTCATCAGAAATGAAATGGAGCAATACAATGAGGACAAAGCTTACAGTGAAAAAAAAAAAAATGATATAAAAACAATGTATTCCAGAGGCCAGAATCAAAGTTTGTTGATGACAACAAACTCCAAGAAAGACTACATTATATAGTGGCCAGGAAAGGCAAGGGAAAAAGAAAAGTGCTGTAAGGAATGTATCAGTTCCTCTTGAGCCGTCCATCTACATCGGATCAATAGCTCTTCCAACCATGGGACATTCAAGCTTTCAGCTTGAGAAATTGAAGTTCTCAAAATAAGTCAGGGTTGCAACACAAGTCCATCATGGTGTGTCACAGAAATGAAATGAGTTGTCTCCTGCTCGATTGATGACTGACATCAAACCAGGAGGAAAAAAGAAGAAAATAAACGAGACACGGGTTTTGAAAAGTTGTTTCAGAGACTTATGTGGGAAAGTTTACACTAAGGGGTCTGGCCTCTGCTTGAAGCACGTGCACGACTCCCGTTACAGTAATGGGAGTTCCACAGCATGCCCAAGAAGCGGTGAGGGGAGAGTGCCCAGGAGAACTGTTTACTGCTGTGATGTTTTTATACACGCTCTAAATAAGAAACCCAAAATCTTTCTGACGGGGGTGGGAAACAGCCATAGAATGTCCAAGGATTGGCAGAAAATGAGGAAGGCGAGGATGGAAACAGATGATTTTTCAATACAAAGTGATAATATAGATCTTATATAATGACTGGCACAGTGCATGCTGGCAATGGCCTATCCTGTAAAACAAACTTGTAAGGAAAAAAAATCAAAGGTTGTTCAGCATATGTCTGTGTTGCACAGCTAAAAAGACCCCTGTAGTGCCTACAAACAAGCCAGAAAAATCGATGTTTGGTGCAATTGCTAACTGAGCTTCATGTTGATAAAAAGGGAAAACAGCAACAACAACTTTGTTATCCATGCTACAAGTTCTCCTGCTCTGCTATTATCCAGGCTTTCGAAGTGATTGAACTAAAAATACTTTTCATCAGTGTATACAGATGCCCCGGATACATTAGAGACCTGTGAACTGCGATACCTTATATGTACTGCATCAGCTCTTCTTTCCTTAGCCACTGCCAGGAGCAAGATAAATAGAATGGGAAGCACTGAGCATCTCTGGCACCAAAGGTGAAGGAAGTTACGCTCAGAGGTGAGATAGCTGTATTGCCTCATGCAATCTCAGTCAATACCTTCCAGTTAGCAGCTGTTTTCTCTAAGAGACTCTTTACCTTTGACACGTACTGGCAGGCCAGGGTAGAAGCTAGTTTAATCAATAGGCCATGATCTATCCTCTCTTCCTCTTCATGCCCTTGATTTAATGTTATCTGAATACATGATTTTTATTTACCATTACCTCAGTCAAATCATCTCTAAAATGGACCTTTCTGCTCCTACACAAGATGATAATGGGATTTTGGAGCTTCACCAATCAGCATGTGAAATGACTGACAAGAAATTCAAGGATTTGACTTTAAAATATCAATATATACAAACTCCTCTCTATCATGTGCCTGCCATGCAGAAATCATGTGCAGCTATGCAATGTTTACCGAATCAGCAGTCGCTCTGTTATCAAATATATAATTACATACAGAATTTCTGAAATATATACAGTATTTACATCAGTTGTAGCAGGAGAAAGTTTGAAGTACAGCTGTAAATTAGTGTTCTGAAAATTGCAGTTAGAATATAATGGGACACACTTGGAAACATACACTAGTAACTCTATCTCCCTAATGTGTTCACAGATGTGATTATATATATGAAAACACGATTTTTAAAAAAGCATATAACCAAATTCCCGGTATTTTGCTTGGTCATGGAAATTAGAACTAGGTATTTTTTATATACCTTTGATTCACATAAAATGAATGAGTTGCTATCTCTTATCTCTTTATTACCAATGCTCTCTCTCTCTCTCTCTCTCTCTCTCTCTCTCTCTTTCTCCCCCATCCCCAAGAGACAGAAGCAAATTTTATTATCATGACATTTCTCCACAAATCACTGCAATGTTAATGTTATAGAGAATTTGGAATGATATTTCAGATATTAAATTCATATCGTTAAGTTTATAATTTGAGAATTCTACTTAAAAAGGAAAGATCTTTGCTGATAAACCCCTTCTAGCTTCACACTTTTTATCAATTTATTTATTTACACTATTTATGTATTTATTTACATAATGTGCAGTTGAAAACATTAGCTTACAATATGCAACATTTTTAATGTCTTAATTCCTTGATTGGCTAAAAGGAGATGCTCAACATCTTATCCTCAAAGAAACAATTCCAAATTGTCTTTAGGCTTTGGGAAATCGCAAAATGCGTTTCAAGACAGGAAGGTAATCCAAGACTGTGTTCTAACCTCAGTGATTCTCTTCATTTCTTCCGCATTTGAGCACTGGCGAGCAGTGCCTAGGACAGAGTCCCGTTAAGAACACATGCGACTATTTCTTAGTTGTTGAATTGGGGCAGAAAGTGGCCAGTATCAGGAGGGAGCTCACCCTCTGTGAGTCGCGGATGAGACTTCTGTCTTACTGGTCCAGAAACAAGGGTAATTGGCTTAAAACTGAGAAGGGAAACCAGTTTTAGGCTAGTGAATAAATTATTGCTGTTTTAGTCTATTTTGCCAAAGTGGTTGCTCTCTTTTAAGTGTAGCTTATAAAATATTAGAGATTTATCATCACACTCAGCAAATAACATATCTTTAGCTGAATCCGTACTATCTGAACAGACAAATCTGCACCTTCCCAGATGTTCTTTGGATTTCCTCAGAATCTAGGTTTATAAAACTTAGAGGATTCTTCATCTGTTCTTCTCATTCCCTTCGTAGATATGAATATATACAGGGGACTCTCATTATCTAGTGATAATTGGTACCTAAAAAAAGTCAGAATGAATTCATCTGAAATGAGAATGTAATTTCATAGGTAAAATTAACACTTGTACTTTAGAATAGATCTATTTCAACTTTCTTGATGTGATTTTTTTTTGAGATGCAATGAAACTTCTATTTTTCTAACAGTTGCAGAAGAAACTACCTGAAAGTTGTCAGCTCACATTGTTTATTTCCTCCAATCATCTCAAATATCACAATTTGAGATTAGGTCTTAATTTTCCTTAGAACAAGGAACCATCTCATTAACTTGTTATTATTTATTTTATGTAACTCTACCCTGTCAGCATCCAATAGGGCTGTCAGTTTGTTCCACTAATTCATGGGTTCCTGCCAACCACCTCCAGTAATTGGTACTTATTTTTGGTCGTATGAAGCTGTACCAACTTTTCCAATACACTCCATCTATTATATGTACTACTGCGTCTCTGAGTGCTCTTCCTCCATACTCCATCATCCATCCCCTCTTTTCTCTTCTTAACTCTGCCAAGTCCTACTTTTGCATTTTATAAACTTTTCCAGAAAAACTTTCATGATCTTTCCCACCCGCTATCTTGGATAAATTGGCAACTCATCTCTTCTCTGAGTTCCTTCTTGTATCATCTACTATACTCTATTTGTACTTTTTAATTACTTATTTTCTCTAAATAAACTGTAAGCTCTTTGATGAATGAAACTAAGTGTTTGAGGTTGATAAATCATCATCTGCCAATGAGTCTTGCTTAGAGTATTTGTTCAATGAATGTTTCCTAACTAAGTAAATGAAGACATTACCCACCCACCCCTACTCCTTCTCCACTGACATCTAGTCAGTTTTACTAAAGTGAACTAATCAGATTGAAAGGGATCTTTTAAAGACAGCAATTTTCTAAATAAACATATAAGAGCAGGCAGGCACATACTAAAGGCTCAAAAATATTTGCTGAGTTAATTCAAAATGGTGCTTGTGCATTAAGCTGATTTACTATCCATGTATAAGTTTTCCAGATGTGATAATCGCAACAATTACTTAATAGTCCTTGCAGTGCTCTTCAGAACTAGAGATGATAATTAATGTCATGATGGTATAGAATCATAAGCTAAATGAAGAAGAATAAATTTCAATGTCTTTCAAAGGTGCTCATGCTAAAGTTGGAATTTTGAGTTTTGCATCGGTAGTTACTTGTTCAATAGACTGTTTTAGACTGAAATTATGTGAAGTAGAAAGTTACAGGGAGATAGAATGGTTATAGAATAAGGGGTTAAAAAATTGGTCAGTGTGAATTACTTAATTTTTTGCACTTGTCTCTTTTTCTGAAAGATTCTTGTCCAGTGGATCAATTTGTCATCAAGAAGATAATCTATATTTACTTTGTAACAGGTACTGTAGCTCTTAGCTCTGCATTTAGCTGATTCAGCTCCTATCCAGACCACTTTGACCTCAGAAATATTCCCCGCTAACTGTCCTCCTGTTCACTCCAATTTGTACTGCCTAAAAACTAACTACTGAGTGTCCCTCTGGCCATCTTGAAAGGTGTTTCATCACACTACAATAAACGTGAAATACTGATGCACTCAAAATGGCGTACACATGCACACACACATACACACACAAAAGGCAGCTGGATATCGACATGGGACTGGACAGGAGCATTTATTACACTTTACTCTTATACTATTGTCTACCTTTGGCAAAGGAAGATTGTCAGTGTCCCTGGTGGTCTCTGTCGATCAATACTACATGGGAGTTAAATTAGACCTCAAGTCAAGCACACATCTATGTTGGCTGAGATACCTCCAACCTAAAATCCCTGGAAAATTTACATTTTTCCACTAAGTTAACCAGTAATAGAGTGAAATGAGTGAGAAAAAAGCAGCTGTCTAGTTTGTATCTCACATCCCTTCAAATAAACCTGGTCCAATTTTTAATCCCTGTAGGTGTGTTACAGTAATTAACCTAACAGTTTTTCAACTTCTCAGCTTACACTGTTGATTTAATGACTAACCTTCGCTAAGAAAGACAAATCATCACGACCTAAAATCCCAAGTATTAGACATTCTCCAATTTATTATCAATCTCTCCAATATGTCCAAATTCAAAAATGTCTTCTAAATCCTGAAAGTGAACTGAAAAACAGATGCACTTTTTGACAACAGAAAAACCATCACATGAATTAATTGCTAATTCTCAGTTACAGAGTCAAGGGTAAATACAGGTGAAGTCGTCAATTCTGCCCCCTCAAAGTAGTATTTATTCAATCGTTTTGGTTATTTGTAGGATTGACACGTAACCTGGAACACGTTTAGCCCTGACTACAGACTACACCATTTATCTTGTGATTTGTCCCACTTCATACTTTGTAATTTTTGATAAGAATATTTTTATGTTTCAATGTATCACTTTTATCTTTCTATAGGATTACAATTATTTTTCATAGAAAATAAATGAATTCCTAAGTATAGATCGAGCCTTCATTTAAAATGAATATCACAAGAAATGTTTTGCCCTAATTTTAGATAATCAGAGGCAGTTTTAGATAATCGGAGCCAGTTTCTGTTTCTATTTCTGAATAGAAATAAAACAGGCCTCTAAGCAGGCCAAATTTCTTACAATGGAAAAAAATATATATTAAAATAACCCTGGTAACTGATTTAATAGGACTATTGATAAGGGATTTCTGAGAAAACTGGCATAGTTTTTAAGACAAAAACAATAAGGTGAACCTACTGAGAATTGTTTCAGGAGATTATTTTCTGTGATATGCTAGTAAATGATTGACAACCAGTACTTGGGGGAGGGGAAGGTAGATTTGTAGTGTTTTTCAATTTCTATAGTATGAGTCCACCCACTCATGGCTGATTTCAATCTGCCAAAGTGATATCACTAATGGAGAATCAGGAAGAGATGCCCACATATGGCTCTCATGCGCTGGTATGAGTCGGCTCGCTCTAATATACCGCTAATTAGTTATCTTGCCAACTTAACATCTCGACCTCAGCTTTATAACTGAGAAATGGGAAAACAGCGCTATGAATTGTGTGGGAAGGCAATAATTAAAAGTGTTATGAAATGCTAGCTTGCTTTCTTTTTTAACCCATACTACTTAGCTAAACAACATTTTATTTTATTATAAACTTTCTATTATGTTTATATTTACCTTAGCTGCCCTTCTTTATATCTAGAGATGGTAGCCTTGATTTTTCTCACTGAATCATGATCCAGAAGTATTTGGCTAAATCAAGAACAAGCATAACTTATGCTAGCTGAGTGTTTTCTAAATACATATTGTATATGTATTATTCCCCAGAAATCCATATGGCTATTTCCTTCCTCTCATTAGTGTCTCTGTCCAAATATCATTTTCTGAAGTGGACTTAACTTAGCTACCCTACTTAAAATTGTCACTAACTCTTTTGGTACTTTAACCCCTCTTATACTGCTTCTATTATTTTCCTTAGCATTTTTATTTTCTAATATTACCAAAACTTTTACTTACTTATTTTGCTAATAATATATTCTCTGTCTCTATATGTACAGTATGTGTTGTCTGTTTTGTTCACTATGACTGACTCTTCAGTACCAAGAACAGTGCCTGGTATATAGTAGATGCTCAATAAATATTTGAAGAATAAATGAGATGATCCCCAATGTCTGATCAGGAAAAAAACTACAATGCTTAGGAATAATTTTCTGGCATTGCTGGTTACTTATTTGATTAGTAAGAGATTAGGGGGATCTCAATCAGCAATAGCTTTCAAAGATAGCCTAGATGCTCATTTTTCTAAAATTATTTAAATATAGTCCTATTTTAAGACTGATTATTGCCCAGTGATTTTTAGGGTCGTTAGAGGCATCTCAAGACCCCACAAAGAGAAGAGAAGGGGCCAAATGGGCAGGGCTGAAGTCTCCACTCTAGTTTCATACAGAGGAGTCTACTTTTATTAATTCTGACTGTATAATGATGGGAAAGAGCAGGTGTAGTGGGTGGAGCTGTGTTATAACATTTTATTTGAATAAAGGATTTTCATGCTAAAATTTGGGAAATACTATTTTAGATTACCCACACCTTAAAATACTGTATTTTTCTTCTGCATTTCTAATTATTTAAATTCTTATAATTAGTTACTAAACATTTAAAAAATCCATCTTCCTTTAAAGTAAGTAACAAAATTTCCTTTTATAAAATATCACATAGCAGGCAGGGACTATAATCTTTAAATAAACTCTTCTCCATTTTTTTAAAATATAAGATGTGTCTATAATACAATTGTCCATAGCATTTACGAGTTGGTTTTGAAGAAAATCATATACAAGATTCAAGAGGATATATTTTAAAAATATATTTTTTTAAAGACTAAACAATCTACTAGCAACTAGTGTTGAAGAAAATTATTTTGAAATATGAATCAGGTAGAGCCAGATGCATTCCCCTTGTAAGCAATTTGAATTCAATTTGTGGCAGAAAGTGCAGGCTCTCCTGGATCAATAGGATGCATTCAGCACAGCTGACATACTACACCTGATCCAGAGCCAACCTGTCTGGGGACCTATTAGTCATACCTGAGGGATTTTCCCTAGCTTTTATCTCGAGGTACATCTCCTAGGATTACAGGTACTTGAGGCTAATTAGGTCTGCTCTATTACCTGCCATGGAGGGCCTCTGTTTCTACAACATCCCGTTTACCTTACAATTTCAATGAGATAATCAGGGTGCCACAGAGTACTAAAGGTAAAATGATAGCCTAGCATCCACCCCTGACTGCCTTTATCTGTTAATACCATGCGCTGGCTCGCGAGTGCATGCAAGCGCACACAGGCGCACACACTGGAAGGCTAAAGAGATAATAGCTGGACTGACCTGTTATAATTTTACCTTGTTTGCTTTGTTGCTTTTGCTCAGAAGTCAGTCCCCCTTCCAATGTAATTATGTAATTAGAGCTAAAGACTATAAACAAATAGAGAATTGTCCCCTCCCCCAGAGCTCTGAAGTGAAGCCTTTTCAACGCTAAGCCTTTGGAAGCCTACACCTCTCTGTCGCATGGAGGCAGACCTGAGGCGTCCAAAGCGTGCCACATTCCTTACTTACCTGCTCCTGCTCCTGGACTCAGTAAGCAGAGGGAGAACAAATTGACAGCGGGGCCCATGCTTTCACGCTGCATTTGTTCAAGTTTTAGGAGACAATCAAAGTGTTTTTTTTTTTCCCTTCAAATCAGCATTTTATTTAATCGTATGTAATGACCTAAACAAAGAGATAAACTGAGGCAGGCACAAAAAAATTGAGTTTATTTGAGAATAGCAGAGGGGTTACAATTTGGGATAAGCAAACTGTGGCAAGCCATAGACCAGTCTGAAGAGACAGAGGAAAGGTCAGCTTTTGTTCGGTTTTAGGAGGAAATTGGAGAGGGGTTGTTTTGAACAAAAGTTCATTGGAGAAGAACAAGAGTTTGAGGTAGGTTAGATCCTTGTGGTTTCTCATTGACTACAAGCATTGGTTAGTATGGTGTTGCTAGAGCAGGAAGGGGTCTTTCTTTCTTTCTTTCTTTCTTTCTTTCTTTCTTTCTTTCTTTCTAAAAAAGAGAAATGACATTCCCATGTGAAAAATGTCCTCCCTTTTAAAAATAATTCTAATCTTCTTTTCCTCCTGGTTACACACCCTGCAAGGAGCAGAACGCACATGAGAGCTCTCCCTTCATGGCAACTCAACTCCATTTTGAATAAGGTTTCCTTAATTAATTTTTACATATTGGCATATTTATAATGTCATAACAAATTAAGACTATGAATCAAAACGGAACTTTTGATAATATTTACTACTCCTCTATAAAGATCCTTCATTGTTTAGACAATCTCCTTGCTTATTCATTTGCTAACTACAGAGCAATCATATCTGAGTAGATGTTAGGATATCTAAAGAGTATGTTTTATTGTGATGCAGTTTTGTGAGGCCAAATCATATTTTACCCCGAAAATTAATCTCCCAGCTCACCTGGGAGGCAAGAAATGGCAGAGAATGTGTGGGTCCACTGTACTCTTGGAGTAGAAATGCACTTGCAAAGATTAACAATAACCGTTAGCAATATTATTGTGTGCTCAGGCTTTGCTAACCCTTTGTCCTTAAAATATCGAAGACATTTCTGGAGAAATTTCAAAGTCTCCTTTTATTATGCTCAGTTTTGACCACTGTCTTGTGCCTCCTTTGATTCTGTTCTGTTTCCAGCTTCCAACCTACAATGCTCCCTTTGAAAGGATCCATTCTGAGCTGCAAAAGTGGCTGTGCGAGCCAGCAGCTATACTTTCAAATCCTATAAGGACCAGGCAATTGACATGGGTGGGTAAAGAAAGCATGTTATGGGCTATTTGTGTAACACTCTGCAGATTATTTCTTTTTCCCAGCTTTTAAATTTTCTTTTGAAATAATTTGATTATCTCAAATTTTGTGATTTGACAAATGTTATACAAATGGAATCATGTGGTCAGTAATCTTGTGGTCACATACATTGACTTTCATATATGCAGATATATAAAATAATTCCTATAGATCCTATACACACTTCACTCAATTTCCTCAATGATAACATCTTACAAAACTGTAAATTTTGTAAATATCACAACCAGGAAATTAATATTAAAGAACCTATCATTCTTATTTATATTTCCCCAATTTACATGGACTCCTGTGTGTGTGTTTGTGTATTTAGTTCTATGCCATCTTATCGCATGTGCAGGTTTGCATATCACCACCACATTCAGGTCGAGAACCAAAACTGTTCCATCATAATAGGACCCCTAATGTAGCCTTTTTATAGTCACATTCACCTCAGCCCTGTACCTCACCTTCTCCTTTTCATCCTTTACTTGAGAAACCACTAATCTGTTGTCTATCTCTATAATTTTGTGATTTCACGAATGTTATACAAATGTAATCATACAATATGTAACCTGTGGCCATATACATTGACTTTTTTTCATTTTGTATAAATCCTTTGAAATTCATACAAGTCATCTGTATCAGTTCATTTCTTTTCATTGCTGAATAGTATTTCATGGCGTGGGTATACTACAGATTGTTTAACCATTCATTCATTGAAGGATATCTGGGCCATTTCTAGTTTGAGCTATAACAAATTAAGCTGCTGCGAACATTTGTGCACAGGCTTTCTGTGAACATGAGTTTTCATTTCTCTTTTTCTTGCTTTAGGCAGAGCTACACACAGAAATATTTCTCTACTATAAGAAAAATGACCAAACAATTGCCACAAAAATTGGCAAGTGGCACTCAGCCTCAATGTGATGGAACAGTTATAGGTACGATGCCTAACAGAAAAGCATGTGTCCCAGCAAAAAGTCACATCCCAGATCCAGCAAACATTGTTATGTGGGAATGTGAGCCCACAATGTCAGATATGTCTCTTTTGAAGAATATCTTGAATTATGGAAATTTACATGAAACATTTTGGTTTATATATTTTATATATAGTCTTTCATGTTTTGAAATATTGTGATAGCCAAATGAAATACTGCAGGCTAGATTCTTTAACCATAAGCCATTTTTTAACCTCATATAGACAAAGAACTCTGATACTAACCTTATGAAGCCTATTACTTCACAAAATCTACCTGCGTATTTTCATTATTTACCATTGTGTTGGTCTCATTTTTGAATTCTTGTTAAGCATAAGTTTAGGAGAAATGGAATGCATTTAATCAACTACTGAAACCATTTATTTATTCAATAACTGTGAAAGGCCACCATGGGTCATTCAGTTTGCACTGTGGATATATAGTGAATTGGAGAAAAAATCAGCTTTTTCTGCTCTTACAGAGTGTATAGCCTTGTGTACTGTTTACAGATTGGTAGCTGAGAGTGAATCTGGCCCTAACGTGGTTTTCCTGACCACAAACTCTATCAATAATTATTAACCTTCTACATTTATATATAAGGCGATATCTAATTTTAAACAAATCTAGATTTCTGGCTTTTTTTGAGAAACCGGAGATTCGGTTATAACTGTGCTCACATTCTAGCATGTGGTTAGGTCAGCTGGAGATGAAGAACAGGGGAACCCACTATGCAGGGCAGACACACTCCCATCAGCCAGAATCCCTCAGAAAACCTCTTTCATTTATACGATCTGCCTGGCCTCTATGAACATATGAGTTTGCTACCTCTGGTTTAGTGAGAGATAAAGCATTAAGCAAATAATAAATGTACTAAATTCTGGCTTCCCTTAATAGTCACTTGTTCTTTACAGGGAAATTATCACTGAACTTGAGTTATTACAATCATCATAGATGGATACAGAGACCAAGGATGTTAAGTATATTTTGTATAATTGGGTCATTGCATTTACCTACTTCAATATTTAACTCCCTCATTCGTTAGTAAAACATCAGTCTTAAATTAAGACTCACAATAAGCAAAATCTGAACATACAGAAAACCAACAGAAATGCATAATTTTAATTTTTAACCATTTATCATATGATGTGCTGGCTTAGAACTTTGAGAAGTCTTCTTTGGAGATCTTAAAGTTCACACAGATCAAAATGATCAAGAGAATATGTAACAGCTATCTCTTTAGATTTACAAGGAATATATCTGTTGCCATGGTTTAGTGTTTGCAGCAAGGAGACTACCTAATATACCAAAGTAACTGTGACTATGGAAAAAAACACAAAAATATTAAGACATTATTGGCTCTATAAAGAGATGCTTTTGGAAGAGATGTCATAATGTCAATATTAGCACACACTTTTATTTTTGAATTGGTGCACTGCCTTCTCAGACCATCATAAAATAGTACCAAATGATCAAGTCCCAGGGCATCATCAATGAACTTTGCTCCAGATTCTGTGGCCGAATTTCTCTTGTTTCATAACATTCTGAAGTTTATAAACCTCCAGAGAGTATATTAATGGTCTTGATTTTTCTTTAACATAAGATGCATAAAAACAAAAAAAAGGGGGGTATGTTTTTTACAAGAAAAAGCAACTTGAAATATACTGCTTGATTCACACATGAACTAATCTTGTAAGGAATATTTGTTCTTTTTGGTCATAACCTGACCTTATGACAAGGGTGAGGAGGAAGAAAAAGTTGCCTAAGGCATTTACAAGCCCTACAAAGACTTTATTAAAAAGAAAAATACCCACAAATTTACCACCGATCCATCTAGATCTTTTACTGTGTTGTGTCAGCTCTCATGAGGGACCTGTAACTTGAGATATTTAAGAGCAAAAAAGACACAAAAACAAAATTTACAATGCAAAGAGTAAACCATTTAAAGATATAATTTTTCCTCATACATACCTGAGAGAAAAATCAAAAGCTTCAGAAAAATTGAATTCACCTTTACCAAGGTCAATGAATGCTCAGTCCAAATAGTCCACTAAATATTAACTAAAATCACAACTGCGTAATATATATTTTATTATAAACTCTATTTATGATAGAAATAAGACTCTCAAACAAAGGAAACAATTTTCCAATGCCGCTCTAAATTATCATCAGCAACTTTAGACAGTCAGAGTTGACAACATATCTCAAGATTATTAAGCCTGCTAATTGGTGTGTCCTCTTACTCTCTCATTAAATGCTGCACTAAGTACCCACCAAAATGACTCAAGGACCCGAGGCATTTATTGTCCCTATTTTTTTTAATCCACAATTTTAATATTATTTCACAATTGATTTCTGCAGTTAGACTGATCTACTGTTTCAAACACACCATGTACCACCACCCATTCCACGTTGTTTCCATTACTGTAGTAGGTAGAGTTCTAAGATGAATCCAGAGATTTCCACCTCCTTACATATATGTCCTGTGCAAACTTGTCTTATTGAATGTGGATAGGATTTGTGAATATGATTGGATTTCACTCCCAGTACTAATCAGACTGACTAATCTGTGCATTTGAATTAATTAAAAAGAAGATTAACCTGGATGGGAATGATTTAGTCAGGTGAGCTTTTAAAAGAGAGACTAAGCCCTTCCTGAAGAGGAAGATTTGAAGGAGCAAATCTCCTGCTGGCCTTAGAGAAGGAAGCTACCACGTTATGAAAGTATCTATGGAGAGAGCCACATGGCAAGGACTTAAGAGAGGCCTCTAGAAGATGACAGTGGCCCCTAGAGAACTGCTGGCAACAAAATGGGGACATCAATCAAATAGCTGCAAGAAACTGAATTCTGCCAACAATCATGAGTTTGGAAGATGACTCCAAGCTACAAATATTAACATCTCCTTGGCAATACCTCATTTGCAGCTTTGGGAGATATGAAGTAGAGATAATTCCAGTCAAGCCATGCTGGACACCTGACCAATAGAACTGGAAGATAATAAATAGGTGTTGTTTTAAGTGGCTGAGTTTATGGTGATTCGTTATGCACCAAGAGCAAACTAAAACAATTATTACACCCAAATGTCCTTGACTGTCCTTTTTTTTTTTTCTTCTTAATTCCTCTCCATGTTTCTAGTCTCGACTTCTTCATCAAGCTTTAAATGTAAACAATCTCTTTCCATAGTAATCTCCCAGCTTTGGCAAATATTGTCAGTACCAGGAATAGAGCATGCAACATTAACATTTTAAAATATCTTTTTATCGTATCATATCTTATCTCTTCAGTTATAGAGAAAAGTCCCTCAGTATAGGAACCATCTCCTACACTTCTTTTTATCTCTCACAGACCCTAACAAGTCACTAGCTATAAGAGATATTGATAAATATTTAACAAATTACTAATAGCTTTATTTATACAACATAATTGCCATTATACCACTATTCAAACCATTCCTTGTGAGCTCTGAATTAAATGAAAAAGAAAAAAAACTAAGATTCTATAGCCACAGAGTCAACTGGTAGGATAACATTTTGAATTTCAAAATATTGCATCAGTGAACCTCATTCTACATCAATTCAACAGAAGACTCAGCAGCGGGGGAAAACACATAACAAAACTTCTGGACTCAAAGCACATAGAATCTCATGTAAAATTTTCTGGCCATTTTATTTGAAAATGGAGAGAGAGAGATTTGTAATTACAACTTTTATGTCTGCAGATGTAGAAGATAGCACAGAAAGAAGCTAGGGCAGAGCACATATGTGCCATTGGTAGGCAGGCACATGCCACACCATCCATTGCCCAGGTGGTCATGTCTCCTCTAAAGCTGTAATGGTGAGTCAAGTAACCTGTTGAAAAACTCCACTACCTCCTAACCACAGCCACCTGGCTTATAATTATAGACTTTATTATAAATAGATACAAGCTGTGAGTGATTAGTTATTGTGTACAAAGTATTCAACCGTGGACCACCTGATTTTCATATACTGCTGTACCTTCTTGTTCCTTTTATACATCCTAGTTATTAATAGAAAAACACCTGTTTCCTGATAGTCTTCCAAGCTATAGAGACATACATTTATATAGAAACAGCTGGGAGAAAGGTCCTAGTGAAGGACAACCAAACCCAGTTCTTACTATCACAAAGCTTTCTCCTGTAGCCACTGATGGAAGCAGTTAAGCCTGTCTTGCATCACTTCTGCACATGCTACAACAAACAAAGTGAAGCTAGGGATAGTCTTTAACCACTGTGGGAAGATTAAGAAAATCCTACAGCAGTAAGTCCAGGATTTCCATTTGATCCAGAAACAAACAAAGAAACAAAAAGTATGTTTCTAAAATGACAGGTGAATAACATAAACTGAAAGCCAGGAGCTAGGTTGCAAGCATTCATTGACTGCCTCTCACATCTTTTTCCAGCACCTGCACATACCTAGTTTTCTCTGCCTGATACATAGTTGCACAAGGCATCCAGCTTTAATAATAAACTAGGAGAAACTAAAGAAAATGAATAATGACAGGAAATGAAAGTGACAGTGACAGTTTGTGGTTGTTTGATAACTTAAATGCAATGAATAGTGCCCACAGAGTTTCCTGTCAACAAGTATCTGTATAGAAAAATAAGAGAGCAATCAAAATGCTAACTAATATTTCAGGGCATTTCAGAGAAGACCAGGGTTTCATGCTCAAGAAAACCATCTGTTTAGTATTCTTGATAGGATCTACCTCTCATCCTGAAAGGAATTATCAGGATAAAGCTGAAGTGGCTAGACACAATGCTAGCTCGGGATTTTAACCTCCAAGGGAAGGTGGGTTAGATGATGGAAGGCTAGACTAAATGACACCTATAATCACATCCAATGTCTAGAAACAATGCAGAATTTCATTTGCAACTTAATTATGTGACCTGAAATCAGTTCATTTACTTCTCTATGCCATAATTCACCCTCATTAAAAAAAAAAAAAAAAAATGCTTCTTTCTCTTGTCCTTAATCCAGGATTCTGCTGGATGTATAAGGTACAGCAAAATGATCCATAGTGTTAGAGGTGTTGGGAATCAATATACCACCATATACAAGTATGTACCTGGATAAAGAAAGAGAGCACTGAATGTAAGATTGAGTAGATTTTCTTGGCTGAATGAACATATTCACATCCCACCTTAGTTTCTTTTCATCTTTCGCCTTAGACTTCTCCCACTTTCAAGCCAGAGTACTTGCCATTTTCTCCTTTGAATCTGGACCTAGCCCTCTTAATTTGTCCCACTCTGATTTTCACTCTAACCTACTCCTGCTAAAGGCCCAGCTCCCTCTTCTCCAGTAGGCAGCCCTGCCAGTTGCCTTCATCCCAGTAAATTTCCTCCACTTAGGAAAATGTGAACTTATCCTGTGTAATTCAGCCTTTCTCCTCAAAATGCTTCTCTCTTTTTTTCTCCTTAAAAAAAAAAAAATGAGACAGAGAGAGAGAAAATGCTTTAGAGAAATATGACTATAATTAACAACTGACAAAAATATCTGGGCTTGAGCTGAAGTGGGAAATCACAGAGGTTAGTTACTTATTTTCTCATGCACTTACCATTTGTTCTCTTTTCTCAGGGAATTTGAAAGACCTGAGGTTCAAACTTAATAAGGCCCCATACTGTTTCTAAGAGTATTTACAACATGCAAAGTATAAGCCAGTACATTGCTTATATTTAAATTTATTTTCACTCATCTGAGCTATTACACAGTATGCCATCCTTAAACCTTTTATAATAAGAAACACACGTTTCTCAGCCACGAAAGGGAATGAAATGTTCAGCAATTTCAGCTCTCTAGTACTGGGAAGGTGACAAAACATTTATATGTTCTCAATCCATTCTAGTGATCTGGCTCCAGCATTAGGAGGGACTGCCTCGGGCAGAGACCTTTTGCTATATACACGTTCTTGGGAATAGCAGGTGAACCAAATGGCCCATAGTGATGACAGCACCATCTTTCAAAAGACTCAACTTTACGAAATGGATTCCTCAAATACATTTTCCCTTTATGAAAAAAACATTTAAAAAAAAATTTTAATGGATAGTACAAATATTTGTTGCCTGTTTAAAAAGACGAATTCTTAGAGCCCAAAGATTAAGCTATAAATAAATCATTTTCGCTCATATAAGAATGGCTGTATAATCTACTTTTTATGAGGCATCTTCATACTTTTCACTGATTTTTAAAAAAAAATTCTTGTCCATGGCAAGTTACTCTAGAAGAATAATATCGTGTTGGGGTAGTCATAGCATGGAACTCAATATTTATGAGACTAGTCTTTACAGACGCCTACTAAGTAGAATGTTTTTTACTATGTGAGTCATTTTCACTCTTTGAGCAAAGAGATTAGGAACAAAGAGATCTCAGGATTCTCATCTTAATTTTGTAAATAAACACTTATGCTATCTAGAGTAACTCACTTAATTTTTTTAGACAATTTCTCTTATTCGTATAATGAAGAGTTTAGTAGATAATTCTTAAGATTCTTTCATAAATTTTTGATTACATAATTTAAAAATAATTTCAGTATGCACATTGAAAAAATACACTTTCTGGGTTTAAAAGAAAGTGCTTTACTTTCAAATTATGATTGTAGTACTCCTTGTATTTCTTGTGTGCTTGTAATACTATAACCACAATTACATAAGAATAACTGTTTAATGTTAATAAAAGATAGAAATACTTCACATTTAAGTAATATATTTTGATTTTTAAGTATTTTACATCTATTATTGAACAAAATAGCTTTATGTGGTCAGTAGCTTTATATAGTCAGGAATAAATATCACTATCCTAAGGATCATTTGTATCCAAAGACATACAAGATGTCAGTGGCAAAACCTAGAACCTGACTTTTCTTTACTTTGAGACCCACAGTTCCAATATATTTTGTACAGTAATGTACCATTCAGATAGCAGCTATAGCAATGACAATTTACGAAGCTATCATTTTGAGCAGTCCCTTTACTTTCAGCCATTATGTACAGCTGACCAAGAAGTGTCTGTGTGCCATTTTCTGACCACTGCATTCTTTCTGAGTCATGAATATGTTTTTCCAAGTATCCGAGGAAAACTTGCATGTATGTAACCATTGGACATTTCCTGGGAGAGGGTAAGACTTCTTTTAACACAGATATGCTTTATATACATTTAGAAACTGAAATATAAGTGCTGAATATTTAAATTTTAGTATGTATGGGAGTGACAAAAAGTAACAAAAAACGATATTAAAAAATGTCTTCCATATTATCGCTTCCCAGCCACCACCTTGCTTTTCTCTGTTGTCACTGACAATGCTGCATTGTGATGGCCTGGACAAAGAGACTGGATTAAGAACTATATTGAGATCAAGATATTCTTTCTTTTATATTATACTCTACAAGAAAGTGCCTGACACTGTTCTACGGTCTTTGGGTGATGTCCGTATCATTGGATAGGAGATCAGCTTATAGGCAGTTCAGAAGCTGTGAGGTTATGCTAGAATGCATTCTACATCTCCTTCACGGAGCATCTCTAGTATCTTGGAGGTGGTCTGACATTATTTGTCTTTGGTCATAGTGACCCAGTAAAATTGAGACAGATATGCAATTGGCCAGAATATTTAGTCTACTATATGAATTGCTAAGATTCAGACTCATCTATTCTTTAATTGATTTCATAAACATTTATTGATTTCTTAACATGTTCAAGATACTGTTTTAGGTGCTAATGACACACTGCGAACAAGATAGTCATATTATCTGTTCCTGTAGAGTTTACATTGTGGTTGAATAAAAATATCCCCAAGAAAGCATGAGTGAAAGGTACTTTCGGAGTGGAAATATGTTATAACATGTGATAATATGATAAAGACTTTGTTGGGTTGGGGAGAGGATAACATTATTTAGGAGGGTAAAAAAGTATTCTCCATGGAAGCTTACCCATTATGAGAAAAGAAAACATAAATAAAAATCCAAGATATATAAATAACCCAATCAGTGAACAGAGAAATAATGTTGAGAGTGGTTTCAGGAAAACTCCCCTGCTTCCACGATAGTGTATCCCCAGAGTCTATTAAAATATATATTTTTAATTTTTTAAATTTATTTTTCAATTACAGTTGACATTTAATATTATATTAGGTTCAGCATAGTGATTAGACATTTATATAACTTACAAAGTTATCCCCCCAAGAAGTCTAGTACCCACCTGACACCATACATAGTTATTACGATATTATTGACTATGTTTTCTATGCTGTACTTTTTACATACCTGTGACTATTTTGTAACTGCCAAGTTATATTTCTTAATCCCTTTACCTTTTTCACCCATCCTCCAGCCTCCCTCCCATCTCACAATCATCAGTTTGTTCTTTGTATCTATGAGTTTGTTTCTGTTTTGTTGTTTATTTTGTTTTTTAGATTCTACAAACAAGTGAAATCATATGGATTTTTCTCAATTTGACATTTTTCATTTAGCATAATACCCTCTAGTTCCATCCACATGGTTGCAAATGGTTAGATTTCATTCTTTTCTATGGCCAAGTGATATTCCATTGTATATATGTACCACATTTTCTTTATCCAATTGTCCATCGATTGACACCTAGGTTGCTTCTATGTCTTGACTATTGTAAATAATACTGCAGTAAACATAAAGATGCATATATTTTCAAATTAATGTTTTGAATGTCTTCAGATAAATATCCAGAAATGGTATTGCTGGGTCATAAAGAAGTTCTATTTTTAATGTTTTGCAGAACTTCTATACTGTTTCCCATAGTGGCTATACCCATTTGCAGTCTCACCAACAGTGCACAAGGGTTCTCTTTTCTCCACATCCTTGTCAACACTTATTTATTGATTTATTGGATATAGCCATTCTGACAGGCATGAGGTGATATCTCATTGTAGTTTTAATTTGCATTTCTCTGATGATTAGTGATGTTGCACATCTTTTCATATGTCTATCTATTCATGTTATCTGACCATTTTTTAATTGGATTGTTTGTCTCTTTGGTGTTGTCATATAAGTTCTTTATATATTTTGGATATTAACCTCTTATCAAATGTACCATTGGAGACTTCTCCCATTCGGTACGTTGTCTTTAGATTTTGTTGATAATTTCTTTAAATGCTGTTGAAGGGAGAACCATATTGTCTATTCTCTCAATTTTACTCCAAATTGTCTTAACAGATTTTTTTCTACCAACAATTTTTTTGGGCAGTATCTGAAACCTGGTAAGTAGCTAATACTTGTCAAATATAATAATGAATTGATTGACTATAAAATAACTTCCCTGTTGGCAAGTTTGTAGTACAATACTTCCAACAGGTCTAAGCTTTTCGACAAATGGTTTTCTCATATAGAAGTATGCTTATTAGCTAAACAAGTTTTAAAAATGTTGCAGTTCAGTTCCCAGTTTAATCACAATCATAGTACAGGTAGCATTTTCCTGGGCACAGCCCATGTACCAACTAACACAGGCTTTCACAAGCATGTTAAGTAGATACTGATTGATACACATGCCATCAGTCAGTACTGGGCATTTCACAAACACTGGTGAATTTTTAATGTATTGAAGTATAATTTAGATGTGTAAAATATTACAATTATGTATTGTGTAATTTGTTGAGTTTTAACAAATGTATACCCATGTAACTATTACCCAAACCAAGATATAGAACATTTGCATCATCTCAGAATCTTACCTTATGTTCCTTTCCAAGCATTCCTCACATTTCTTCAGGGACAATCGCTATTCTGATTTAAATCATCTTGGGTTAGCTTTGCCTGTTCTTGAACTATAGATACAAATTGAATTATATAGTATATACATATTTGTGTCTTTCTTCTTTAGTTCAGCATAACATTTTTGAGGTTTGTTAATACAGTTTCATGTATCAGTAATTTATTTATTTTTTAATGTTAGATAGATAGCATTTGATGTGGATAAAAAAAAAAAACTCAGGTACTGTGAAGGAGAAATTTGAAACGATGAGGCACAGTGGTTCTCAAAATGGGCTCTCTGGACTAGTAGCATCAGCATCAATGAGAATTTGTTAGAAATATAAATTCTTTGGTCCCACCACCTACCTAATAAATTATAAACTCTGGAGTTAGTTCCAGCAATCTGTTTTTTAAAAAGCCCTCCAAGAAATAGTGAAGCCCATTAAAGTTCGAGAAGCAATGAGTAGGAGAAAGCATAGACAGGGAGTAAAATTTACTTAAAAAGATTTGGAAGCCATGGAAGACAAAATATGTTTGCTTTGCTTTTCTGTTTTACCCAGAACTTATGAGGTTCAAAGAAGAGAGTAGCAAAGTTCATAGAAATAACCTTTGCAAATCATCTTTAGTATGAATACATATCTTTGCTTCAAGTAGTTCAGTGATCAGTTCTGATTTAGACTCTGAATTACCATTCCATAAGTCAGTCATACAATACATGCAGGCAACTTATAGTAATTAATAATAGTATCCCAAAAAGCACACTAATCTAGTTCTTACACACAAAAGAAAACTCCAAACTGAAAA
The DNA here is from genome assembly GCF_902729225.1 of Pteropus medius. NCBI lineage: Eukaryota > Metazoa > Chordata > Mammalia > Chiroptera > Pteropodidae > Pteropus > Pteropus medius. The sequence goes on along the minus strand of NW_024354875.1, from coordinate 12,292,809 downwards.
TGAACAAACCAACTCATCTGAACTTTGAAAATATTTTATATTTCTTACAAATACAAGTAAAAGAGAAATCTTATAATGTAAGACTTTTGAAAAAAATATTTAATAATACAGGAATGTCTTGGTAGGAAATTCATTTCCCAAATCTGTGTCAAAGAGAGAGAGAGAGAGAGAGAGAGAGAAAGAGAGAGAATTAACCATAGGGGACAGTTTTGCAAGAATATTAATTATTGGATTGAAATTAGAAATAAAGCTCAGCAATTATCATGAGAATTTGAAAGAAAATATCACTCAATTCAAATCAGAATCAAAATCAAGTACAGGGAAGTTCCAGGAGAACTTAAGTGTCTGTGATAAAACCTCTATTCCAAGGAGACCTTGACTAAAGTTATCTGACACCTTGGTTGCTATTTAATTTAGTTTAATTACATTAAAGTTAGTTTTATTTCCATATAGTCCCAGGAATAAAGACATTGAAATAGTGTCAGTATAGTATTTTAATCAGGAAAGACCATATACATATCAATTTTCTACATAAGTGACATAGTTGTCTAAAATACAGCTGTTATACCCATAGTAGAAAGACCAGACAATAAAGCAGAACTGAAAGAGAACATGTTTGTAATAAATAAACTTTCAAAACACTTGTTTAAGGCTCATCATCAACATTGAACTACCAATTTATATGTTGGTCATACAAGTCATTTTCCTTTAAACTGAAACATAATAAACCAATCTGGTGACTGGTTTTATACTGTGTGTCCCCCAAGAACATGTCACATAAAGCTTTCCTAGAGGATGCTTCCTAAGTCTCTTAAAAATTCCTTCGTCAAGTCAACCAAGAACATGGAAAGCAGATGATCAATATGAGAATCCTGGAAGTCAATACTGAGAGTTTGAGAAGAGAAGTTTTGGTTAAAGAGTGAGAGTCACAGACACCTCCAATATCTGGAAATAGTTATGGCCATCAAACCAAAAGGTAGTTCAATGTTTATGTGAACTAAAAGCAATTTCTTTCCGTCCTTTCTGAAGTTATCAATTGCAAAAAGGATAACAAAGAATGGAGAAAGTGCATGTGCTCTTCTGTAAAGCACTAACTCTTCAAATGACCCATTTTTCCAAAAGACTTGAGATACACACATGAAATGCTCCCAATTCTAGGCACACTGAATAGGCTGCACTTTTATTATTTAGTGTTCAGTGGACAATCAGTGTCCACTGGGAGCTTGGTTGAAATGCAGAATCCCAGGCCCTAGCTCAGAACTAAGGAGTCAAAGACCGCATTGTCACAAGATACTCATTAATTTGTATGCACATTAAAATTTGAAACACATACTGTGGGACTTGAAGCCATTTGTTCTCTGCAGAGTATTGTTTTCTCAGGTTTACCTGATTAATGTACTCACCTGGGAACATGTTAAAACCAATCAAGTCTCAACCCAAAATGACTGAATCAGAATTTTCATATATTTTAAAAAATGTTCTAGTTTCTTATGAACCAAGTAATTTTGGAAATGGTTGTTTAGGCAGTCATGCAAGGGCTGATTCTACAACTACAGTCTAAAATAATCCAGTTGACATATGACATAGTCTTTTTTCGGTTTCACTTTACTTAAATTTTTAGTATGTTTGGCTGTAACAAAATAAATAAATACCAAGTATAAGGCAGTAGAAATAACTAAGGAAATGGCAGCATTGGAAAGATGGACAATGAAAAGCATGAGACAGATTGTGTGTGCGTGTACTTGAGTGTGTCTTTAATGTTTTGCCTACATAAAAACACCTGGTCAAATCAGTGAACCAAATCCATCTCCAGATGGCTGGGAATTTCCAAGGTGTTTCAGACAACGAAGGTTAAGATAGATTTCTTACTTTCAATTAATTGTATTGTCCTTATAAACATACAACCTACATTTTCTCTGTTGTTTGTTTTATAGTCTGAAAGTCTGTATTAAATAGATTCTCTAGGGAATAAATTCTAAGCTCTGTGTGCAGGCTGATCTTTGGATCATCCTTTTAAGAGGTGAAGGACATGAGATTGGGCAAAGAGAAGAGGTGAATTTGATGCAGTCACAACAAAAGCCATTCCAGAAAAGGGACTCAGCTGGGAGCTGTCAGCCACCACCCATACTTTACAGTCAGAGGAATAAATGCCTCAGTCCTGAAGGGGAATCTGAGCAGCACCTCATAGCATCCATTACAATGGAAGCCACTACAATAGTAACTAAATTTTCCATTTTTAAATCTCTAAGTGGCTGTCAAAAATATTTTATGTGTCTTTATTTCAGACTTTTACTTAAAGAAAAGTCAGTGCAATTTTGTTTGTATCCTCTAGTTTCTTCTTCCGGTTGACAGCTTTAAAATAAATTCTTCCACATATTGATTGTTTGGGGAACTCCAAAATACAGAACTATTTTTTTTTTTAAATAACTATTTTATTAACATATGAAAACTTTTTTTTATGACATGTGAAAAACATCCTCAAAGGTGTCAAAAATTAACTAAGCTATTAACCAAAGTCCATATCATTTACCTTAACTTAATTTTTTTGTGAGATTATATAATTCATGTCATAATTTTCTGAAGGTAGTCACATTTCTGATTGGATTATTAATTTGTGTTTTCATAGAGACTATGATATGTTTTATCTTAATTAGTATTTTTATGCTTATAATTTTAAATATGTATATAGCCAGTTTTTATGCTGTTTTCCTTTCTAACATAACTAAAGTTAAGTGTTTTCTTTCAACAAAGGAGATTTATATTCAAATTAAAAGTAATTACGGATGCTTTATCAAAAATAAAGCAATTGGTAGTTGTGAAAATGGACATCTTCTATATGGTAATAAAATGCAGACAGGGCAACCTTTGAGTTTATGGTTTTGATGATATTTCTTCTACAGGAAAAAAATAAAATGATGTTTTATGTATAGGATATATTTTCAAATGAGGAAAAATTTATTTTTAATTCTTAGCGATATCTTTCTTTTTTCTTTCAGGAGAGAATTTTGATCGGCCTTCATGCACACGTTATATCCAGAAAGTAGATCTAAAACATATGAGTAGATTGTATAATAATGGATGTAATTTTTCCTTTGTACTAATTTCACAATGAATTGAACAATTTTAAAACCATGCACACACGTAATATGTATTAACTATATTCTTTTTGCTAGATACTATGACAAGTGTCAGAGCTACACGAATAAATAAAACAGAGTCCTGGTCCACTAGGGGTTCAAAATTCTAGTGGGGGTTTAATTATTAAGAAAATCAACAAAACTGAACAATGTTCCATTTTCATCACTTTCAGTTGTCAACGAGAAACTATGCAGCAACTATAACCTCAGAGATATTCTTTTCAAAGAATGGATTTTCTTTTAGACATCAAAATATTCACCAAAAATAAAAAAAATTAAATCCATATTTAATTGTTTGAATAACAATGAAAACATTTATTTAATGAAATTTTTTTAAAGAAAGTAAGAACATTCTTGTTTTTTCTGTTTCTTGGCCCTAACTCTGTATTCAAAGTTTTAGGAATCTGAGAGACAGACAGACTAAGAAATGGAGCCCTGATCTCATACTGTCATCAGAGTTTAGCAATGACTATACTCCAAAGTGCTTAAGTAAAAAACTTTATATTCAAATATAAGTCTAGTCAAATAAAACTTCAAACTGCTTATATATTGAATCTAAAAAACAAAATAAACAAAACAAACAAATTCACAGATAACAGAGAAAAAATTCATGGTTGTCACATGGGTGGGGTAGTGGGGGTGGTTGAAAAAAGTGAAGAGATTAAATACAAATCACTAGTTATAAAAATAGTCAGGGGATATGGAGTAGAGCATAGGGAATATACTATGTGTGGTGTATTGTAATAACTATGTGTGGTTTCACATGGGTACCAGACTTATCAGAGTGCTCACTTTGTGATTTATATAAATGTCTAATCACTATGTTGTACACCCGAACCTAATATAATATTGTATATCAACTGTAACTGAAGAATAAAAAAATTAAATTAAATTAAATTAAAATACTGGTGAGGAAGAGAGGAAAAACATACAAAAGTATATAATGTGATGCCTTTTAATTTGCTCTCAGGGCCTTAATTTTCTCATTGGTAAAAATGAGAGTGCTTTTTATTTATTTATTCAAAAATATTTATCATATACATGCTAAGTACAATGCTATGCATTAAGGCTACATTTCTAAACAAAAGTAACACATTGCCTACTTTTCCAAAGCTTGCAGACTTGTAAATTTGTCAAGGCGAAGATGGGAAATTTTAATGTGGTATGTAGGTACTAGCCTGGTGATAATCAGTATATTAGAGGATTGCATATAGTGAATATACAAACAGATTTTACAGTATAAGGGACTATGAATTGTTAGTGGATAGGGGAATAGAATTGTTGGTGTTATACATTGGAGGGCAAATATGTGTAAAGGTATAGCGAGCATGGCCAAGACAAACAGAGCTTGGGGCTGGGATGAGGGAATAGTGACATAGAGGATAAAGGTGGAGAGAGAAGCAAGACCTTGAAAATAGAAGTCATGAATGAACAGTTTCCTAATTGAAGGAGTAGCATGGTCATGTTTAAGTTTTAGAAATATAATTGAGCAATGTAGAGAACAGTTTGTGGAGAGGGTAAAAAGCTAGACTAGAGTAGTTGTGAAGTGAATGAGAAAGTAAGAGAGTAGAAGCAGTGCATCTAAGAATGTTCTCAAGAAACTTGGTATTAACAAGAGCAGAACAATGTGGAATCAAAGCATTTTTCATTTTTGTAATATGGGATATATTTCATTGCAATCAAATACAGCCAAGGAGAAGAAGTAGAAGATAAAGGACAGAGGAGAGGGTAATGAATAGAATAAGTGGCTGGGTGTTAGAGGAGTTTCCATCAGGTGATGCCTGTATTTTTTGTAAAATGGGAGTTGAGGTCATCTGCTGAGAGAAGAATTAGGTTTCTTGGCCAAAGTTTTGAAAAAAGGATAGTAGGGTTAAAACATTTGTGGAAATAAGAGAGAGTAGATATAGAAATATTGGGTTTCAGAGCAGGACACAGGATAGGCTGAGGTTGGAAACCATAGGATTACAACTGTGATCAGTAACCTGAGGTAGACAGATATAGGCAGACAGAAGATATGGTCCATGGTAAATATTTTGTCTGGAGCAGCCATAAAAAGATGAGAATATTGAGAAGAATCGAAATTATGACATATGCCACTTTAAATGAGGTAGGTACATACACGAGTTGTGTTGGTTTTATTGATTGCTGTATAACAAAGCTAGCGATATAAAATAATATTTATTTTTTTTTTAGAAAATCAGCAGTGTGAAATATTTAATCACTGTTTTACAGATCACTATCTGAGGGTCCTGACAGGCTAATGAATCAACTTTCAAGGTGCCTCACATACAAGTCATTGCTAGGAAGTCAGTGCTGGGAGCTTCTAGGGCTGATGACTAATGGCTTCCTTCCTCTCCATGTTGACCTCTTCCAGGGGCTGCTTTGGGTTTCCTCATGTCATGCCTCTGTGTTCAAAGAGACAAGAAGTAACAGCTAATAGTCTCTTGAGGCCTGGGCCTAGAAACGAGCATAGTATCGTTTTTGCCTTATTCTTTTGGTCAAGCAGTCACAGAGCCTGTCATGATTCACATGAAGAAAATGTGGAGTGCTCTGCTGAGAAGGGTGTCAAAGAAATGTGCCACCATCTTCAACTTAATTTAGCAAGGAAAGGCAGAAGAAGGTTGATGTAAGGGAGACACGAAAGGAGCAAAGAAAGCAGAAGTTGTAGCATATAATATGATACTCTGTGTGTTAGACATCTTTTTCTATTTCTTTGTACCCTACTTCCTATTTATGTTCTAAAGGTAGTGTTGAGTGAGAGAACACCACATGAAATTCATGAGATGTAGAAACATGAGATACCTCTACTCAATAGAAGGAAACTGTTTTAGGGGGAGAGCCGGATTTTAGACGAAAGAGTGAGTAGAAAACTATCCACTGGAGGGGCTGAGGGTGGAACTGTGCTTGTTGACTTAAAAGGAATTCTGAGGACATAAAGGAAAGGTTTGAGAGGAAGAATAGGGTAATATTATGTGACACAAGAGTAGAAAACTGTGGGATAGATTAGGAGTATCAAAGTGGACAGATGAATGAAGGATAATGGGCTTAAACTGACAACTTGCTTGCTCAAAAATAAGCCCCTGATGGATATGAGTAAAGGAGAGGTGTCTGAACTCTTTCAGAGTCCCCCAGAGCCTGGAAGGAATCTATTGAGTCTAGATTGTCTAGGGGATTTCCAGGAGTTGTCTGCTAACATCCAATGTTGATGATCAATCATGCTCAATTGAGTGTGTGTATGTGTGTGTGTGTGTGTGTGTGCGCGCGCGCATGCGTGTGCGTATACATCTATTTCAGCTTGAAAGCATAATGGAGTTCATCTCTTATTGAAAACTGAACTCATGAATTTAGACTCCCATCTTTAACTCACAATAGAACATTTGCTAATTTTACACTCTAGGTAATTTCTCTGCCCTCTCCAGTGTTCTGAAGTGTCCCAAACAAGAACATACTCTCATTACCTCTTCTCTCTTTGTCCCCTGTTCTCTCTCCCACTCCCATCAACAGAAGCCTTTGGTTACTTCTATTATAGAAAGGTTGATTACTCTAGGAAGGGAGCTCTTCTTTAATTGAGTGATTCAAGAAGAGGTAAGAGTAACCTTTAGATTATGAGAAGATTTTTGAGTGGTATGCAGGTGTGGATAGTTTTAGGGAATCGATTTCTAGATAATCAAATTCCAGTAAAGTTTCTTCCAGAAAATTGATTTGCATGAGAATAACCCTACCTTCAAAAGAGTTTTTAAAAACTATTTTACAGAAAAAATACACATCTCTAATTCATCCTATATCTTAAGATGGTGTATTGCCTTGAGGTATAAAAATCTAGTGCTAGTCTTCTAGTGTTAATCAAAAGGAGGATCTTCTCAAGCTAGACAATGTGAAAACCAAAACACTAGGTTTGAAGTAGCTTTCTTTGCAGGTTAATCAAAACTTTCTTTCTTTTTCTGTTTTATGCATACTTTAAATAAAAATGAAGAATGGCATTAAAAGCAGTTTGTTTGGCCAGTCTTAGAACGTCTTAAATTCCCACTGCCCAAGTGATATGTTATTGACACTGATTATTTTAAATGTAACGGAATGTTTTCCAAAGCAATTAAATTTTTCCAGACAACATTGAATAAAGCCAAAGATATAAAAGTTTTATGTGATTTCTTTCAAATTTAGTATATTTCATTTATTAAGTTGTTTAAAACCTATTTTATCAATATGTAGAGATTTTATTCCAATTATAGCCAAATCTCATCATATTAGGTTTCTTGAAGCATGAAATATTCTAATTTTCTATTATCAAAAAACAATCTTATTTAAATTTATAATAAAAACTTTTATATGTCAACTTATGAATATGCAAAGAAGAACACATAAACTTTAAATTTATTTTATGAGCTATCTAAGTACAAAAGTTTGAAAATAGCAGTTTTTATTTGTTATAATTCTTTTTATTTCTTGGGAGCTTAGACCCATGTGCTCCTAGGAGATCACCAATGTTTTTTTTTTGTTTTCTATATAAATGTGTTGTGTTGAACATAGGCACATGCAGATAGCAGCCTTGTTCTGTTTTGTCTCTTTTGGGTATGTTTCTCTTAACAATGGAAATTACTTAAAAAAAAATGTATATATATATATATATATTACTTAATAGAGTAATATATAGAGAGTAATATATATATAATAGAGTAATATTAAGTTATATATATAAATAAGTTATATATGTATATATATATATACATATATATATACATATTTTACTAAATATTTTACATATTTATTATATACATTGTTATATATATAAATAAGTTATATATATGTGTGTGTATATATATATACATATATATACATATATACATATGTATATATATACATATATATACATATATACATATTTTATATATATGTATATATATATATAAAAATAGAGTAGAGGTATCTAGAAGGCATTGTTTTGCATGATCCTATTATAAGCCCTTTAAGTTTACCCTAGGGAAGAAATTCTGTATGGGGGCATATAGTGTCATCCTCCATCTCCTTTATTTTTACTGGCAACAACAGGAGGATACGTGCAGGCCAGCAGACAGTGTGCTGGCTTCAGCTGACCATTCTTAGTTCCCTGATATGTTCATGTACTGAGGGAGAGAGGTAATTAACCATCAGAGCTGTGCCCTCGATTCAGCTAATATTTCTACACTCCAGGTGACAGAGTTCATGATATTATACAGCCAGTCTTAGGGAGAAGATTTCAACTAAGTCTTTGTCATAAATAGACAAAGCTCTCCTCTCAAGAGCATCTATGAAGAATTTCTAAATATTAATTTTTGCACATTACTCCACTAAATTTGGATGTGTATTAACAAAAAATTAATAACAAATACACATGTGCTGGACTGAAGCTTAACTTTTTAGAAGCTTATGTAAGAGCAAACAGTATAAACAAGATTGCATTAGAACTCTTTTAAGAACATTTTCCAATATGGAATTTTATGAGCATACAGTGGTAATAAGAAATGGTTTGTTTCTATTTATTTTTTAAAGATCCTGGAGAAACTCCCTTTAGAAGCATTTAGATTTTATCATATGCACAGAATGTAATTGTCCCATATGTGGCCTTGTAGCTCTACTTCCTAACAGAAATAAACTAAATAGAACAAAAACAAACCACTATTAAATATTCTAAAATTAAGAATTTTTATAACTTCTTTCCAGTTAAATATAAAATAAAATTGAAATTTTAATGTTTGAGGACACTTGCAACCAATATTTAAAAGCTTGCTTTTCTGAGAGGCAAAATCATATAATGATTAAAAGCAAAGACTTTGCAGATCAGACTACTTAGGTGCAAATTCTGATCTTACCACTTATTGGCTGTGACAATATAAAAATAGCAATATATGTTAGAAAAATATACCCTCTTTTTCTTTACACTCAGATGATCTTTTTCTCCTTTGAGCACACAAATGTCCCAAGCATGGCTGATTTTTTTCTGTTCTAGTAACAGTCACATCTTACTTGGAAACATTCTTCTCCAACCCTCAGACACTGTCGCTTCCCTCCCCTAATTTCAGAATAGATTTCTCTCTTCCTAGTGATCTCACAATTCTTTTATACATTTATTTTGGTTTCCACAATTTTATCAGAGATGCAGGTATATATCTGAGCCTTAAAAAGTGACAATATTTTCATTATTTTCCTAGATTTCTTAACTTTCCTTTTAAACCAGTCATTGTTAACACACTGAGGAAGAAGATGAGATCAAGGGGCAGGGAGAATAGAAGAAATAGTTTCTTTGCTTACAACCATAGTCCTGACTTATATACAAAGAACTGACTAAATTTTCCAAAGAAAGAACAGCAACTGTTTATGTATTGTGAGATTATTAGAGATTAGGTAATTTTATATTTCCAAAAACTTTCTAAAATGTTTATATATTTTACTAGTAATTTATTTTCTCTTAACAAGGTATTAACTGATTAGTATTTTCCTTCTATCCTCTAACTTCTGGCTCTTCCTAGGTGCCTCTTCTCCCTTTTTCTCTTCTTAGACATTTCTGACAAGAAACAAGCAGATCAAAACTATACCTGAGATGGAGGTTATATATAATATTGATTATATAAAACATAATTTACCTTATATATAATATAGGTTATATTGTATATAAAATCTAACTGATTAGGCCATCAAAAGGCTCCAAATTAAAATTCCAGTAAAACTTTTTATAGGACCACAATATTGGTATTTTAACATGAAAAAAAGTTTATATTTGATTGGTTGTAAACTGAGCAACATGATGAAAAGAGTTAATAAGAATGAAACCCCAAAGATAATATTATAAGGCTTTCCACAGTTATCAGACAAATGGAGAACAAGAGAAAAAGAGGACAAGCATGGAGAAAAATGTTCCCTTTCCCAAAAGCTCTTTTTGAAAATTACTTGGAGACTTAGAGACTCTGTTGACTTTAATTAAGTGCTCATTAGATTGACAAACTTTTTTAAAAAGTGATCCTGTTTGCCATGTGGGCTTTCATATGCTCTCCTGGCTTTCACTCTAAATTACTTTAGAACCCTTTCAGAATAACTTGTTTATGCAAGGGAAATTACTCATAACTCTTTAAAGAATTCAGATAGATTTTTATGTCCTGTGGTTACTGCTTTATTATTTTTACACAGTTTTATAATTTTCACTGAAATCTCTTAACTCCTCCATGCAAAGTCAAAGTCTTCCTAAATAGGACTTAATTCCTCTGGTACCAGTGGGGAAATAACTTATAATCTTTGAAATCTCTGGAGTCAGATGTCAACTCAGACATAATTGAATAGGTAAAGTCCTGGAGACTGTGACTGTATCCAAATAAACAAGCGAACAACTCTTCCAAACATTTATTTCAAAAGAAAATAATGGGCTATTTGTTACTGTGTAGGCACATTAATACTAACTTCTGATTGGATATTTTACTTTAAAAGTAATTTCTATAGGTTTTTCATAGCCTTAGTTTATCAAGTTACTAAAAAAAAAGCCTAACATTAAAAAAACTGTTCATGGAAGTATTAGGACATAATTCCAAGTCTGACACTAAAACAACTACTTGAAGACAATATTACTTTAAAAAATCAACATTGATTGACTATCTTAATTATTGTCTGTTTACTTGGATCTTATTTTCTTGTTTTATGTATCTCTTTATTCATTATAGTATTAAATATGGTGTAATCATTTTTAATATTAAAATAGAGTGTTATATAAAAGCATAGGATTTTGAAATCAGGCATACTGACAATTAGCTATCTTATACGCACTGTCTTTAGATCTTTTGACTAGTATCAGTGTCAACATGTTATTGAATGAACTCTTTCAACAGGCTGAAAGTTATGCCTTATTTCATATGGTTCATTATAGTACCACTAGTAGCATAATGTTTTGCCTAAATATATGGTTATAATTTTTTTATTCTTGAGAATATATTATTTAATTCAGAACTATGAGCCTCCTAATGAAGAAAGAAAATATTAAGTTGAAATAAAAATTAATGAGGAAAATAAACATTCTAACAATCCTTAAAGCATGCATAAAACATTTTATTCCATATCTTTTACTTATATTATTTTGATCAAAATTCCTCTAACACATATGAAGCTATCTTTAGCACTTCAGCAAAACAATGCTTATAAAACTAGAATGAGATACCATTTCATGCCAACTAGAATAGCTAAAATATAAAAGACTGACAACACCAGTTGGCAAAGATGTGGACCCAACAAAGCTTTCATATATTACTGGTAGGAGTGTGACATCGTACAACAACTTAGGAAAGTGTATGTAGTTTCTTATACACACATATGCTCTACAAGCCAGCAGTTTCACTCCTAGGTATTTACTAAGAAAAATGAAAGCATATGCCCTCAAGTAGATTTGTATAAGAATGGTTTATAGCAGCTTTATTCATAATAGCTCAAAATTGGAAACAACAAAGATGTCCATCAAGAGAATAGATAAATTGGGGCGAATTTATGCAACTGAATGCTATTCAGCAAAAAAAAAAATAATGAATGCCTGGTATGAACAATAACGTGGTTGGATTTCAAAGATATTATGTCAATGAAAAGAGCCAAAGACAAGATTATATACCATACAAGTTGATTCATATGAAGTTCAAGAACAAGCAGAGCTAATTTATGGTACTAGAAACCAGAACCACTATTGCTTAGCAAACTTAGAATTGACTGAAAGAGGCATAAGGAAATACCCTGAGGTGCGGGAAATGTTCTTTATCTTGATTGGAGTGATAGCTAGATGACTATAGTATTTGTTCTTAACCTTTTAAATTGTACACTATGTGCATTAACTAATTACATCAGGTTACTGAAGTATATACTTATAATCTGTAAGATTATTTAAATATACATTTACGTCTACCTAAAAATATTTTAAAAAGAAAATAATTATTATATCCAATTTGTCTTTTCATTTATTAAAAATATAGACTAGAAATCTACTCTGCCAAGATATGGTTTTTAGAAGCAATCAAACAGATTACTCTTATTTTTATTAATATATTAAAATATTTATAAATAGGTAACTTTTAAGGAGAAATATGTAACAATTCTAAATATCAGATTATGAAAGCTTTTTTTAATGATGTTACGACACAGAGTTAGATTTCAGTCTGTATTTTACTACTCAATCCTAAAACCAAACAATACACAATAAGTCATTTTAATATAGTGTTCATTAATCATACATCTTGTCATATGATTAATTCAAAATTAATTTAATTGTATGTGACACATATTTGTGTAATAACTTAAATTTCTTTATATGTTATAAATACAATTAAAATAGATCTTTAACTTATATTTAACATACTCCTTCAACCATATAGTTCTAAAATAAAAATAAGTGCAAAATTAGTTATTATGGACTATCCTAAATTGAGCATGTGATTTAAAAATTTAATCATTTAGATATATATTGCTATGAGACTAAATAATTTAGATAACTGTGGTGTAGATAGAATTAATGTTTTTTTGTCTATTTTCTCTGCTCAGTCCCAATGCCTTGTGTTTCCATTCCCGAAAGGATCCTTAGAGGTTAATCGAGCAATAATTGTGATATTTTACAGCTATGGTCAGAAAACTCAGCACAAGTTACCTAACTTCTCTCTCCCAATTCCTCATCAAAGATATTGAAATTAAATTGTCCTGAAATCATGACTCTGAGGCAGAGCTTCCAACCATGAGATCAAATTAGATGTTCACAGTGAAGAATAGCTTTACCTGTTGCCCCTCCCCAATAATATTTTCTTGACAGAAGCTATCATTGCCTTATCTCCAGACATGAGAATTTTGGAAACACTTTGGAAGGATTTTCTTTGTTAGGAGAGTCTCAAAACAATATATAGAAAACAGCCTTCTACCTACTTCACAATTTAAGTAATACCACCTAAGTATTACTCTGAACAAGCATATCAGCCACCAAATTGTCTGTGAATCTCCAATATCTCTTGTAGTTGGCACCATCAAAATAACCTTTTCAAAGACTTGCAGTCAAATCACCCATCCATGTCCCTGCTTGCGTAGATTATTGTTGCTAACTCAATTAAGGGCATCTCAGGTTCCCATTGGCCTTGGTCCTTAATGTTTAAGTGCTAAAGTTTCATTGAACCTCCACATGTGTCCATTTATATAGTCTCATGCAAGACTGTAAGACTATCGGAATAAAATATCCAAACAAAATGTGAAGCCATCAAATAATGTGGTTTTCTACAATGAACTCACATTAGTAAAAAGCAGTTCATTCATATTTAGTTCATAGTTAGTTTCTGCCCTCATTTTCCTATCAAATAATTGATTTGCCTTTTTGTTTTTCTGAATTACAAATTTATTATTACTGAGTTACCAGGCTTTATAGTTCAAGACAGCTCTTAAGATGGCCAAAAAAGCCAGATCAACAATTTTGTGGTCTTTTATGTTCAATACAAAGCCACGGTCTGAAGGAAATGTCAAGTATGTGTGTGTGTCCTTGCCTTATCAGTACAAACTGATAAAAAGTTTACATGAGATTTTCATACTGACAGCTACCACTGTAGGGAAGGAAGTTGAGGTGGGTAATAACTTATACTAACATGCCTGGTAGACAAAAAAGGACCCGTTTTCCATAATTCACTCAAACTCCAAACAGAAACTTAATTTTCTTTTAGTTTTCAGTTTGAGATGCACGGCAGGGATCTCCTCCCCAAGCAAAAGGCAATATGAGGTGAGAAGAGGAGCATGCTGCCAGCACAGGTATAGGCCTGCATAATGGAGCTGTGGCACTCAGAAAGAGGCTTTTCATTTTAACAACTGTGATAGTGAGGAAGGAAGCATAATGAAGATGGCATAATTGAAGTGGGAGAAGGAAACATTAACCATGCATCAAAAGGAAGAGCTTAGGGCTTATTTAATTTGAGTTTCCTTCTTTGATCAAGCATTAAAACTGCCTGAGAAGTGAAGAGACTCAGAGAGGTTAGCACCTAGATCACAACAAACCCCTGGATTCTGGAATGTTTGTCTGTTTTTTGTTTGTTTGTTTGTTTTTAATTATATGAAGTCAAATTGTTCTATTCTGTACTCTTTGTGTTTTCTCATTTTCATATGTGTGTTGACTCTGAGATATAGACACTGTGACAAGGATTTAAGTTATACATGGGTCTGATGATGTCCAAACACATCTCTTTTTTGATGCACGTGTCTCCTTTCCAATAAAGAATTCAATATCCTGCTCAGAGAAAAATAAGAACAAAAAATTTGAAAATATATAACAGAACATAAGGAAAATGAAGATGTGAGGAAGGATGATAGAAAAAAAATGTGTATATATACACCCCAAAATACAAAGAAAGCAAGACAAGCAAATAATAGGCATATGATCTCAAAGGAGATTAAATTCCAAGACATCCTCGAATCATACTATCAAGTTTATAAATGTTACACCAAGTGAAAATTATAAAAAGTTATATGCAATTTTTCGAGGCCAAATAATTTCTCATTCAGACAAAAGTCATGTGATCATGAATACTCCTATGATTGAAACTTTACTTATAAAACTTTACTTATAGTTTAAAAAGTACCTGTCAAATTCTTAGTAGAAAGAAATACACATAAAAATAGTTCTGATATTTTTCTATGGAAGAGTTATAGTTAATTATTTTGATTTCTAACCAATAGGTTTTCTGAACCTGCCAAATCTTCAACAGTTCTTAAGAAAAACAACCAACAAAATCGAATGCACTGCGGACTTCACTCATGTTGGAGAACTCCTGAGGCATGTCGAATAGGAATAAACAAGATATCTCTAAAGAAAAATCTTATTTGTGTTCTTACCTACAGGAAGCTCGTGAAGAACCCATTGAGGTTAAGAAAGTCACTGTTTGTTTTATTTAGACTCTTATGTCTTTGACTCTATTGATCAACATCACCCCTGAATAGGTTACTGTGGTGTTGAGGCTTTGCTTGATTCAATAAAAACGAAGTTTCTCGTCCCCTCCCATTTTTTAAAGAAATGTGAGAAAAATACTTTTTTAAAAAAAAGCCTTTATCTATCTATCTAGCTATCTATCTATCTATCTATCTATCTATCTATCTATCTATCTATCTATCTTTCTTTCTATCTATCTATCTATCTATCTATCTATTTATTTATTTATACACTTTGAGAGATTCTTTAGCTATCACTTTAAAGATGTGAATGCTTTTGAAATGCATCTTATTCTGGTCTGGCCATAGGCTAGAAAGAACTTAAAATCATTTGTTTAGACCTAAAAATCAATGTAGAAAAAAATATGGCACTCACATAGGTAGCAATAAACAAATGTTACATTTGCCTTGCTACATATTTAGAAACTAATATTTTAAATAAAAAACAGACCACATATATAATACCTAAAATCCCGTTCACCTGCAAAATTTGCCGATAGCCCTATCAGCACACATTCATTTACTTTTAAAATTTATTTAATCATCTTTTGTGCATCTATTACATCAGGTTCTATGCATCTATTACATCAGGTTCTGTGCTAAGTATGTTTTATATATAAGGTCAAGCCATAACACTCTTGGAATGCTATAATTCAATATGTCTCATGAGGTATAATACCTGAGGATTGAGGATGAGATAATTTTACTTAAAACTCGAAGTTATGAACATGTAATTTTTATTTTAAATTATAGAATCAATTAATTAAACTGTTAATTATAATGTTAAGCATTTTTACTATATTTTAGTCATGGGAATTTGGTTAGCCGTGTAGGTTATATAGAATAACATTAATATTTAGTCAGAGCACTTTTTTCCAAATTATTATGAATTAAAACTGGCTAACATAATAATTTCTACCATTTGTTGAGTACTCATTATGTATCAAACAGCATAATATATCTTATATACTTTGGTACAACATTTTACATTAACATTTCTAGGCCAATAGGGAAATTATGTTCACTATTCTGAACATTCATAATTTTTTGTTATAGTTTGTTTATTGTGTATACATCATTCATTGACTATAGAGAATACCTAGCTATACAGTAAGGCTGTTCTGTAATCCAGATTGATGGAAATGGCATTGCATTACAGCTTATCATATAACCCTTCTTTGAGTTCTTAAATAATATTCAGAATTGGTTTATATATAGAAGCCCTGATAAGACCCCTCTCAACCCCATCAGTACAAACTGTCTCAATAGATGTCTAATAGGTAGACTTATTATTCAAACTCTCAATCATTTCTAAGTAATTAGAATGTGTCATGTATTTCTATTGGTAATAATCAAATTCTGCAGTGTGTATCTGACACCAAAGACTGGTATAATTAAGATAATTAGTTTTCTGCAAACAAATCACATGATGAAAATAATTCATATCTTATTCTTTTAATGAGAAAAATATAAAATTATCTGATCCATAAGTTATAGAACATATTTCTAGACCCAGTAAGAACCATTACAAGTCTTGCAATACTTTCTTCCCCGAAGTGTTGTAATAATTTTTCAAGATTTAATTCAAGAATACTCGTCAGCTTTCTTTTCAAAGCACGGCTCATCTCATTTTTTTTTTTGGTTTGTTTCAATCTTGAGACCATAATACCTCAAAGTCATCTTCTGTCCTTTTTTTTTTTGTCTTCTCTATCCTCATGCCACTTTGCCAAGTTTTTATTCTTGTTAGAAATTCTGTAGCCCTCATCCCACCCTTTCTCACCTCCAATCTCATGATATTAGTCCATAACTGTACCATATTATCTCTACATGAAATATGGCACTACACTTCTGTCAACCATTCCTAGCATCTCTTCCCCCACATTTGATTTATTGTACATCCTATTCTTTGATCAGCACTCCTTAAGACTACTGCTATGCAGTTAACTTCCCTGAGAGTTTAAAATTCTTAATTAGGCAATGAAGACCATCTATGCTTTATTTTTTCTACCATTCTAATCTAAAATTTTACACAAACTATTCACTTAACAAATATTCACCATGTCTTATGCCAGGAGCTGCTTAAGGCATGGGTGGTTACAGCATTAAACAACAGGCAAAAGTCCTCACCTTATGGGCATCTCATTCTAGTAGAGACAGCTGGCACTACAGTGCTCTGCCAAGATGTCCTGGTCAGAGCAGACACACTCATCCCGCCAGCTTAGACTCACTGTTTTTACTTGCATCATGACTGAGAATCATTCTATCCTGCACGGAACTCCCTTGGGCAAGGTCTCACCCCCTTTTAGGAAGACGTTTGCAGCCAATGGCCATCAGGTGTAGAAATACAAAGGCCTTGTCTCCTAGCCTCAATTTAAGACAATCCTGAAGGGCCTGCCAAGCTCCAGAGCTCCCTGGGGGTGGATTAAGGCTTCAGTTGCAACCATATTAAGTCAGTAATTCCCTCTGTTCAATTCTGACTTCTTCACTTCCATACAGGTGTATTTCCAAAGAGTACTCCTTTTCTGCACACTCCTTTTCTGCACACAGGCTCCATCTCAGAGCATGTTTCCAGGAAACCTCATCTAAGATATGAAGTGAGATAGATAGTAGCCAAGCAAATAACATGCATAATGGCACATAATGTGGATGATTATATAACTGATTGCCAAATATCCCAATGCCATGTCCCTCCCTGTGGTGTCTGAGAATTATATTCATTACCTCACTGGTATCAGATACAACTGTATTTCTTGCTTTGAACACTATGAAATGTATGTGAAAGAAAGATGTGTCTATTTCAGAAAAAAGCTTTAAGAGTCAGCTTGTGGTTCACCTTTTTTTCATTTCCATCTGCCCAAACAAACAGTAGTGTTCTATATAGACATTACTCATTATCCTGGGACCCAGGGAGAAGATTACACACAGTGGAGTCACAAGTGACTCTTAAGGACTTGCAACATGTTGTAAGTGCCTGAGGTTTGAGGGACTCTAGTTGTCGCAATAGGACCTAGTCTAGCCTGTTTGAAAAAGCTAGTGTTATGTGCTATCAATTAAAGTAAAATGGGACAGAAGAATAAGGGGCTATGGAATGGAATGGGAGACAGACTGCTTATTTAAGTAGGATTGTCAAGGATGATCTAACAGATAAGGTGAGATTTGGGCAGAGTCTCATACTAAATTAGAGAGCAAGCCATGGAGAAACCAAGAAGAGTGCCCTAAACAGAGAGGGTTGTAATGTAAAAATCCTGAAGCCACAGCCTGGTTGACATTAATAAAGAAGACAGTGTGGATAGAATTCCTAGAGAAGAGGGGAGTCCACAAAGATGAACTGGAGTAATAAGAGAATCCAGATCATGCAGAGTCTTATTGGTTATCAAAAAGTGTTTAGCTTTTTCTCTGACAAGGAAAACCTTTAGGCTTGCAAACCAGTGAAGAGACTGAGAAAAAGTTGAATTCTGGGTTTATTTTGAAGTTGAGTTGGACATATTTGCTGACAGGCTAGATGCGGGTTATATACGAAAGAAAATCAAGGATGACTTTTTTTTTTTTTTACCCGACCAACTGGAAGCAAAGATTTTCCATTTCCTAAGAGAACAACATTGCTAAAAAGAATTTTACAAACCTAGTGCACCTGTCATTTTTTTTTCTGCTTGTTTTGCTTATATTTCCTACATACTTTCTGAATTCCATTACTTGTGTGTTTTTACCTTTACTATTCACCGATCTCCATTATGTCTAAATTCTACCTAATCTTCCAAGTTCACCTGAGATGCTACTTCCTCCATGTTCTATGAACATGTCCATTTGAAGTAGGTTGTCTTTTTATATCACTACAACCTTTTATTTATTCCCCCTTAACCACATTAATAAGTTTTCCTCTTGTTTTATATTATTTTTATAATTTTTAGGGTTCAGTCAAATAGAAACAAAGTTGTTATTTTTATTACTAGTTAAAACTGATTTTAGAGAACTATCTTGGTGAGATTATTATTTCATATCTGTGTCGAATTCCCCCTATCTTATTAACAAGTGTATTCCCCCGCCACACAAACACATACCATCTTACAATAGATGCTTTCTTTCCTTTGTGAAATTCCTGAATCCTAAAGTAAATAAAGAAACATTTGGATATAAGGTATATTTGTAGCTTCTTTCCAATTTCCAATTCATTATTTAGATAAATCAGCTTTCCTCACCTAGGAAGTTATCTTAGTTCATTCGGGATGTTATAACAAAATACCACAGACTGGATGGTTTAAACAACAGACATTTATTTCCTACAATTTGGGATGCTGGAAAGTCCAAGGTCAAGCCAATAGTTTAATGTCTGGTGACAACCTAACTTCCTGATTTATAGAGAGCCACCTTTCTCTATATTCTCACATGGCAGATGAA
Organism: Pteropus medius; assembly: GCF_902729225.1. NCBI lineage: Eukaryota > Metazoa > Chordata > Mammalia > Chiroptera > Pteropodidae > Pteropus > Pteropus medius. The sequence goes on along the minus strand of NW_024354875.1, from coordinate 12,273,337 downwards.
GCAAGTGAATCTCCTTTATAAGGACATTAATCTCATTTATGAGGGCTTCACCCTCATAAGCTACTCATTTCCCAAAGGCCCCACCTCCAAATACCATCACATTGGGAATTAGTTCTTAATATGTGAATTTTGAGGGGACACAAACATTCAGTGAGTGAGGACATGATTCGAGAGGCCAAGTATTTATTCTATTGAAAAATAACTATCTGTCTTCCACACACACAACATGTACCCTTTCTGTCTTACTCTGGTCTTTAGTAAAATATACTTATATTTCAATTGAATATCCTTATAGATTCCAGAATAATACTTTGTACCCACAGAGGATCCTAAATGTTTCTGAATGTACGCATCCTTCGACATCTTCAAGAATAAATGGAATAAAAGTAATAATGGTAGTGCTAGGACCACGAAATACCATAAAATCGGATTTCAGGAAAATTATAAATAAATTCAGCTTCTATTTTTACTACTAGATATTTATATTCCAACATAAAACTTTAATATCATTTGCCTACTTATCATGCACATGCACTTGTGTTAATTATAAATGTCCCACTAAAGGAAAATCACCATATGTATGTTATTAGTATTTAGAGTAACAAAATGTTTATATAATATTTTTAAATTACGGTTACATTTCAACTATCCTTATAAGGCATTTGCCTTTGAACTAAGAAATAAACTATGCCTTTGACTTTTTAGAAGTGAATGAAGAGATCTTATTGGCTATACATCCTCTCTCTGTATATCGGTCGTTACACTGTCATTGGAATGTAGCCAGCCTGCTTCGTAATATGAATTAAAAAAAACACAACAATGAACAAAAGAAAGCTTTTCCAAATTAATTTGAAATAAAGGAGAACTAGGAAATTCATAACTCAGAACTCACTGGTAGTGCTACAAACCTAGCTTATGGTCTAAATACACAGATTCTAGGCTTTATTTTACAAGATCTCTCTTTTACTCCCATTTTTGAATCTTGCCTAATACAAACTTTCAAATTAATTGGGCTCAAGAAACCCAGAAATTTCATTACTTCTTAAAAATTAATAGCAAAAATTGACAAAAGGGAGTGGTTTCTCACAAAAGAAACACTTAGCTAAAATGATCTATTATACTGATATGTCAAGATCAACAGTTAATTTTTATCTTGTTTGCAGACAGTGAAAAAAGCACTTGGCTTGGACTCCAGAGCCTTTCCTTGCTCTGCCAGAATCATGTGAATTTGGAGAAGTTGGTCTTCCTGAGTCTCAGTGCCCCCAAATAAAAAAGAGTGTTGTATTGAATCATGTACTTGGGTGCTCAATAATCATTAAGTTAGATTTCTTGATCTCATTTCCATAGATAATGTAGTACATTACAATATTTTCATTACAAGTCTAATGCTTATCGGTGTGTTTATCACTGATATATATTTTAATAAATTTTTTATGAAATTATTTGAGATTGGAAGAATATGTCTTATGCCAATTAAAGACTATATTTAGTATACACCATATCCAATACTATCTTGCTAACTCTGTTCAGTGCCATTAAAAGTTTTATCCTCATAAAAGGACAAGGCAGATATGATTAAATGACGCTGCTTTCCTCTGCAAATCATCTTCTGTTCTTGCACTTGAATTCACTTATTTTAACTTTCCTGACTCAGGAACAACCATGTTCTCATTTTTGTACCCAGTTATTTCTTTCCATTTGTACCTTTTACACCAGAACATTTAGAGTCCTTCATTTCCTGAGTCTACTTCAAATCTGTGCCATTTAAAATGAAGTCACCTCTGTTCTGTGCTTTCATTTCTGCCCCCATTGTTCTACATTGCACAGCTATTCTCACACTCAATCCATGTTACTGTGCTATATTTTGAGGAGAATTTGACATTCAACTTATTTTATGCCAAATTGTTTATTAGAAAAAAAATAAAATTTTATCCTGATAAAATGCTTTGTGTATTGCATGCATCACATGACTTTATGCAGTTTTTTCTTCCATAAAATATAATAGATCATAAAGTCATAAAATAAGTTAAAAGGTTTTGGGTTAAGTTTTAAAGAGAAAAACTTCTTAAATCAAAGAAGCAAAATTCTTATGAATAAATCAACAAAATTATTGAAAAATATTTCTAATCCTAGACTTCAAAATGTAGCCAGATTGGAATCTAAGTATCTTTGAAATCTATGATGACTCATGCAGGGCACTTGTGTATGATTCAGTCTTGACATGGCGCCAAAACAACTGGTCACATCAATCAAAAAAATTAGTTGAGCAATTCTTCCATGCCATGTAGACAATGGCCCAGTTGGTTATATTTTTTATTTTTCTACTAAATATTTTGGCAGCATGTCCACATGACAGCAGTTTGGCTGTGCCTGATGAGTGTGATGCTGTGTGTGTGATGTGTATGACTTAAGACTCAATTCTTTGATGAAGCCTTTCCACAGAAGCTCTGAGGATTCTCAGGTCATCAAACTTCATGCCTCTTAGAACTCTTAGATTTTTGTATATTCCTCCAGAAAGCTATAATTCAACAATCGTGAGATCATATAGCACAAAGAGGCCCTTGAGAGAGACTGGCCCAGCAGTTGATTGTGTATATTTATTTTTTAGAGTCACTTGTGTATATAGCCACATATTTATGTCGGTAGTGTCTTCCTATTATATCAGAAGGTCTTTAAGGTCTCTCTTTCTTCCTTCCTTCCTTC
>NW_024354875.1:12186232-12270479 GCF_902729225.1 Pteropus medius | reverse complement strand
TTCTTTCTTTCTTTCTTTCTTTCTTTCTTTCTTTCTTTCTTTCTTTCTTTCTTTCTTTCTTTCTTTCTTTCTTTCTTTCTTTCTTTCTTTCTTTCTTTCTTTCTTTCTTTCTCTCTTTCTTTCTCTCTTTCTTTCTTTCTTTCATACCCCATAGTCCAGTAGAGTACTCTAGAATAGTGTTGGACTACTTTCTCAGATTCATCTGTGAAAAATTCCTATCATGCCAAATAACTAGGCAGAATTTACAAGGATAGCAAAAACCCTGGTTCTCTCCTCACCAGTAAATATATATCCAAAGTACAGGTCACTTCACAAGCCACCAGATCTGTTTTTAAATGCTTCAAGATGTTCTAATTTTGACTTCAACATAGGTTTCACAGTTATTATTGGCCAATTCGCATAGATTTCAAATAAGCATTATTAAAAAAAAATGTGCTTATTCAAATAGTAATAGTTAGAAGCATGGCTGGGAGCTCATAGCTTGACTACATTAGGACAACAATCAAATTTAGACTTTAAGGGGTGGAAGGACTGGGGTCAGCTCTGTCCTATTGAATGTATATCCCTAAATTCCTGGTGTATGGTAAGTATTCAGTTAATTTTGGTTAAATAATTACAAAAGTAAAAAAATAATAATAATAAAGTCAATTTACTATTATTTCTTTTGCTAGAATTAATTATTCCTTTGACTAAAAGAATAAGAATATTGCTCATCTTTAAGAAATATGAACTATCTTTTTTTTTTACTTTTAGGTGTGTTTTATAGTTGACTTTCAAGATTTCCTTCAATCTGTATTTTATTTCAAAAATAATTGTAAATAATTATTACTGTTACTAAGAAATTTTTATTTATTATATAGTCAGACACTGAGTAAAGAACAATCCTCCCCTTATTGAATGTAGTTTACTTTTTTATGGATTCAAAATAATTTATATTAAGAGTTGCTCTTTATTTTATAATAAAATAACAATATTGTATAAGTGCTTTTTTAAAAATTCATTATAATTTGATATTTAGAGTTTGCTAAAGTGTCAAAAATCCACTGAAAAAGAGAAAGAAAATCATGCTGTTTAAAGCTATTCTAGATACCAACCAACTTAAATACCTAATTTAAAACTAACATATTTTCTTTTAATGTAGTATGATTCTTCTGATTAAATGAAAATAATGTTCAAATCAACATTTCAGATAAAGACTAAAATAACTGTATATCTTAATATTTGTCAATAGCATTTTTTCTCTGATCACCACCTTCTTAAGAATAAAGAAAAATTTAACTCATATAAATAATCTTTTTTGATTGTCTAGATAGTACCAGCTTTTTGAACTCACCTTTATTGGACAGATGGCAGGTAACAATCTGATCTCAGCCAATATAATCTGTCAGAACAGTCTTCCATGAGCAGGTGCCAGATAATTATCTAAATGAACTGATATGTAATGTAATAAACAAACTAGAAATAGGTACAGAGCATGGAACGTAAGCATCTAAATTCTACCCTAACCTTAAGTCATACATATAATACAAGAATTAGCCAATGCTTAAGATGAAGTATAATTATGAACAGCAGTCTATTTTCTTTTACCTAAATTTTGCTTTGTGAAAACAAGTTTTAGATTTTCATTCACATGGAACTCTGGTTATACAGTTGTGATAAGTCAATAAAATATAAAGTTTTTTGTTTACTAAGTATTTTTAATGCCATATTATAAGACAAAGCAATAACAAAGTTTGTGGTATTTAAAGTAATTGTTGAAAAACATTATACATAAACATATAAAATATTAAATGCATATACCTGTACAATTAAACAATCAAAAAACATACAACCAAATACACGAAACACTGTTAACTTCCTAATGAGTGAATAGTTCTACGAATTATGGGTTATATCCATATATACTGAATTATAGATATATTTGCAAAAATGGAAATTACCTGGAGTAATTTAATGAAAGGTTAGCAATTGATCAATATATATTTGGACAATTATTATTAGCCTACACGGTTAGACATTAACATTACCAATCTTAATAGAGAAATTGTCTTTGCTCACCTGGTCAGTCATTTTGATTTTGGCTAATTTTATCTCGATAACTTATCTTGCCATTAGCAAGTTCCATGAGTAGCAGCACTGTCTGTTAGGTGGAACTTCACAGAGAGAAACTTCTTCTATTTACAAGTTTTCTCTATTTAGGACAGGATATCTTTTGTCTCTGAAGAGTCACTCTCTGTGACATCTTGCATATGTAAATATAAGTGACATTAGGCAGCCACTCCAAGTGGGAAAGATGTGTTATAAAAGACCTAGTGGCTTCATCCTAATGTGTCTCTCAGAGCTGGACAATCAAGAGAAGTGGCCACATTTGCATAAAATGAAGAACTCAAGAGAAAGTGTTCCATGGAGCTCTGACCCTATTTGCAATGGCTCTGAGCTCTGAATGAGCATTGCCAGGAGGCAGTGGTTCTCAAACACTAGGCCTCAGCATCCATTTATACTCAAGAGTATTAATGCCTTCCAAAGAGTTTATGATTATGTGAATCATACCTCTCAACATTTGTCATATTAGTTCTAAAACTGGAGACATTTTTAAAGTATTCATTTATTATTAATTGATTTAAATTAATAATGTTATATGTGTTAACTGATTGCATATTTTATTAAGAACTATATATTTCAAAATAAAGAAAATTTATATGAGTGGCATCCTTTATATTTGTCAAATATCTGTAATGTCTGACAAAATAAATTCATCGGACAGATGAATTCTCATCTATGCTTCTGCATTCAATCTGTTAAGATGTGTTATTTCTCTTGAAATAAATGAAGAAAAGCTGACTTCTCACAAATATAGTTGGAAAACAGAGGGGTAAATTGAAAGTTTATAAACATAAATTTGGATAGATTCTGATATACCAAAACTCAATAAATGGTAGTTTCTTAAAAATGAGTTGCAATGTGGATCTAAAGCAATATCAATGAACTTATTGTACTCTCTTACATTAATAACAATTGGTCTATTATGCATTTTGAATGAATATTTACGATTTTATAATATCATGTATCAGTTATTTTGAATGAATATTTTACTTGTAATTTTGTAACTTTATACATTAGTTTATTGAGTCATGTAGATCTCCCAAATGCACACTAGAAAATTCTACTGTGCTTTTGTGAGAGAATAAAAATGAAAAAGGCAAGTGACGACTTAGCATTATTACTGAAATAGTTTTGGCTTCACAAACACCCCCGCCGAGAAGTTCTTCAAGCCCCCAGACTCTCCAAACTACACTTTTAGAATCGCTGCCATGAAAGAAAGGACAGTGTGATTTAGAGATCCACCTTCAACACCAAGAACCAGATCAGTGGCAATCACAAGTACTGAGATAATAAATACCAGTGAAGAGAGTGAGTGTGTAAAACCCCAGTGAGAAGGCAAGTGCTCTTCGATTGCCTTGTAAGAATGTGAATCACTTGTCTGATCTGTTCTTTAAAGATAAACAGAAACCTGGATTTTTACGAGAAATCTCCTCATTTTCAAATGTTGTTCACTATATGGACTAACACTTAATGAGCCAATCAGAATGCCCGTGGATTCAGATCATAAGTTAGTCAGGAATGTGTAGGAAAAGCACTAACTTTGCATTGTATGTTGCTGAAACCAGAAGTCATCTATGGAAATCATGACTGAGCAGGAGAAGGCAGATAAGAGGTTTAAGTTTCCATAAACTTGGTACCCCAAGTCTGGAAAATTCTTAGTTAAGTATAGGAAGCATGAGGGTGGAACCATCCTTTCTGGGCCTGAAAAGGCATCACTGCAGCAGTAAATATGGGCACTACAAATTATGTTGGACCAATTTTCAATAAGGTCATGTATGCTGTAGTCAAAATAAGCATGGCGGAAAACTGGGCCCCATGTGCGGACACATTATTTCTTCGTCTTTCCCCTTGGTTTTTCAAAGTAAGACAGATTTCTTTAGACTAAGCAAGCTCTGGGAATTCATGGACTATCTGAGAAAGGAGAGGTACTAAAATATAATGGGTGCCCTGCCACTTTAGATAGGGGTGAACCTGCAAAATTTATTTAAATTAATTTTAATGTTAAAAAGAGATGAGTCCTTAATTATTCCTCAAGCTAGTAAATCAGGTTATACTGGTATAACCATTTATATTTGTATTATATTTATATGTATTTTACATAATATGAATATGTCATAAGTATATTAATTTAATGTAATAACATAATTATTTACTTAATAATTTATTTACATTTATTTAAAATTTATTTAATAGTTATATATACAATAATTATTTTATAAAAATATATTAGATATATCTTATTATATATTAATATAAATTTATAATTATATGTAATTTACATTATATTTGTTTATATATACTATATTATAGATTTTACTATTAAAGTAATGTATATTTATTTTGTATAAATATATAATTTATATTATATACAAATTGCACATTATATATATAGTTTTCTGCTGCTTTTAAGGAATATATGGTACATTGTATATACATATTTATATATATTTATGTATTTTTATATTTTTATAATATGTATTATATATAAATATATATATTCCCTAAAAACAGCAGAAAACAAAACACTGTCATATGTAATTTTACTTGTTTAGTAACTAGTCTCTAAAGAGACCCCAAATAATTCTACCTTTCCTTATATATGTATTCCATTCCTCACATCAAGAAGTGCCCCCTCTTATTGAAGCAGAGCTAACCCAATGACTGTGGCAGAAATGATGCTGCAAATCTGCTGAGACCAAGTCTTAAGCCTTCAGTGTGTACCTTGGCCTCTTGGAATATTTACTCTGGAGAAAGCTGGATGCTCTATACAATGTTTGGGTATCCTGAGATCACCATGCTGTGAGGAAGCCCAATCTAACCACATCGAAAGGACACATGTAGATATGCCTAGCCAGTCTAAGTCTGTTCTGGACCTCCAAGCCCAAGCACCAGACATGTAAGTGAAAAAGTATTGTAGAATACTTTAGTCTCAGCCAACACCATGTAGAGAACAAATGAAGAAATAAGCAAACAAGCCAGATCTGAGGGCATATATATGGTCCCAGTCAGGTTATCAAATTTATCTTCATCTGTTCAAATCATTCAAGCTGAGGCCTCAGGCATCTTGGAGCAGAGGCAAGCTGTTCTCTCTGTGCCTACCTGGATTCCTGATCCACAGAATCATGAGAATAATAAAAACAGTTGTTTTATGCAGCTAAATTCTTGAGTGGTTTGGCACACATCAATAGATAACTAAAGCAATTATGTTTCAATGCATACTTACCATATACTTTACTTAAATCACAACACTTAATTCATTCAGAATTACTATAATATAAATATGTTTATTCCCACTTTAGTTTTGTGGGACTGAGAATCAGAAGTTACCTCCTATCTTGGGTTAAATTACCTGTAATTTACCCAAAGTCACACAGCTAGAAAGCGGTGATTGGAATCTAGGTTTCTCTGGAACCAATAACCCAGGCTTTTTTACTTAACTCCTTCTGTAATCAGTTTCATACCCTCAAGTTTAGTACAAAACATGGATAATGTTCCATATGTGAAAAATTGAGAGAAAAATATTCTTTTATGATTGTGCATCTCCCTTCCATAAATCTTAAACCTATCTTAAAATTATAAAGTTTTTGACATTGAAAAATTACAAGCCAGCCATTTATGCAATAGGTATAATTTAATTTCCATTTCATGTTTTTTTTTTTAACAAATAAATATCTTTGTTTAAAAGTATAGATGAGTTTGGTAAGAGTTATCTTTAGTATTGATCAAACCGAGATCACTTGCATATTAAATATGAGTAAATGGATGATTTCTGATGCTTACAATGGTGTCTACATGTTATAATAATGAAGCTTGTTTGTTTTTCTTCTACCATTAGTCTCCTTATAAAATGCTATAAGAGCGTTTGACTCTAAGATCAGTAATTTCTTTCAAAAAGAAAAATTAAAAAAAATTTCTTGACTTTATATTGCTGATAACAAGGCTTTTCATTATGCATAATGGAACAGCCCAGAAAATTTATCTATGTGTCTTGTAGAGGAAAATTTCTGCATTTATTTGGAACTGCTATTTGGGTATATTGATTTGTCTTAATTTAATTTGTTTTACTCAGAGAAGTATTTGTTCACCAAAATATCTTGTTTTTCCTTCATAGTAATAAAAACATAGCCTCTAGCTGCTCAGCTAAAAATTGTATTTGCCCGCCTCCTTTGCCGCTATTGGCAATCATGAGATTAAATTGTAACAATGTAAAGAGAAGTAATGTGTGTTACTTCTAAGTCTGGGCCTATAAACAGTTATTATGTGTCCTCTACAATCTTTTTCCCCTTCCCATAAACATGCTTATGCCGATTTGAGCCATGCAGATCAAGACAACAGCTAGAGATAGGTAAACAGTAAAAGGCAAGAAATCATGAACCTTGAAAAGTAGCATGGAGTAGAGATGTGTAGCCAAACTGTATTGTTCACATAGATTCTACTACATAAAGGAAAATAAAATTCTATTTATAAAGCCATTGTAATTTTGTAATCCCTTTCTAACACCAGCTGAGACTTTAGCCTAATTAATATGGTCCCACTATTCTTTCTAAATGAGCTAAGAAATATATGCTTGGGTAACATATCTATGTACATACAGTTATTCAAAGAATATTCTTTGTACATGAGCTTATTTATCCATATGACAAAGATGGGACAAATTTACCAATTCTGATGCATTACTAGTGAAATTCATTAGTTAAAAACTAGGCTAGTCTGTGTGATTGTTTCTTTTTTATTTTTATTTTTTTTTTATTTTGGGTGTGTCCCCATAGAAAACTATAGATAACTAGCTATATATACTGATGTTAACTCTTTTCGATCATTTTTTTTTATTGAGTAGGATGAGTATAAGTGAAGAAAGAATGATAAAAATAACTCAAGTAATTTTGTTTTATTATTTTCACCCCCTTCCAAATAAGCTTGTATTTAAAAGGACTGATCTGCATAACTTGGTGCAGAATAAAACATCAAAACCTTAAAAAATCAGGACAGAATACAATACTTTATTTTCAAAGCAAAGCTGACCAAAGGCAGTAAATTTATCTTTCTGAGATGGGTTTGATACTGAAAGATAAAGGTGTGTGCTGTCAGATTATAAGAATAAAATCCTGGGAGTTTTTCTCCCTCCCATTTTTAGTAGTCAGTTTTTCTCGGCTTACTGTCTTCACAGCTAGCTGATTCAAGTCTAAAGGCACTTCAACCTGAACGAGCGAAGAGACGATCCGTAAACATTCACTAGAAAACTTGAAACAAGAGTGTTTATTTCTATATCCGATAGAAAGAATTGGTAGCATTACGAAAGACTATATTATGTTTAGTAATATAACATTTTTAATTTAAAAAGATTTTCCAAATTGCTTTGTTCAACTACATGCTTGGGATTTTTTACCCTAACTCAAAATTATACTTTATTTAAAATAAATAAGTAATTAATAAATAGATAGATAGATAAATAGATAAATAAATAAATAAGAATCTCACTATGATTTGATGGTTTACCATGTTCTCTGTGATTTACAGGCTTGATTACCATATTCTATGAGGTAAGTATAATTCCCAATATACAGGCAAGTAAAATGAAAAGTAGGTTATGTGACTTACCAAAATCATGTGTAAGATGGGAAGCCAGAATTGTGCCCCAGAAATGAACAGTGATTTCCACACTCTTAGTTATTAATGAAAAAAATAAAATCGATCCTATTCACCAACATCTTAAGAATACATCAGTCTGTGTGATTTCTAGTCTATCATATTGATTCTCAATTACTAAAAGAATTTACATTTAACAAGTTTCCTAAGATGCTCTCTACTCTAAGACTGCATTTCCATCAGTCTGATTCATTCAATGCACTCACATTTTCTAGCCCTTCTCCCACCACTGATTTTCAGTACCATTTTACTGTAGATCAAATTTCTGGAATTCCTGTGTTCACTTTGTCCACGAACTCCATATATATCATGTTCCCACTCACTTTCACTTCTCCAATAATTGATCTTCTATTAAATAGTGCCTTAAAGTCCCTTGATTATGCCATTTCATTGGTTGATCTTCCCACTCATTATCTAGATTCTGGGGTGCCAAACTAGAAAGACCCTCTCACTAGCTCTCAAAGTCCTTGCTATTTATTCTTCTTTAGTGCCCATGGGACAAATCCCAAACATGGATGGGTTCTAAAATCAACATCTTCCTTTTCCCATATTTGGATGATGAGTCCTGCTACAGGAAACCTTCAAACTCTATAAATTGGTCCCAAATAAATTCATCGATCTTGATCTTAGCTGACCTTTCAGCTTTTACTAAACCCTTTACTTGTTCTTGGTTCCGGTAAATTTTTTTCTATTTTTCTGAGCAGATATTCCAAATCTTCATATCTTTCCTCAGCCTTCTAGTCAATACTTTCTCTATAAGTCTCAGAGTGACACATTTGATAAATTCGAGGCCATCATATGTGAATTACTTCAATTTTATGCACACAGCCCCCACTTACAAATATGTCCATATGTCCATTCTGTGAGAGGCCACTCCTGAAATGGTTCCTAACGATGCCTGCTTCATGGTATTCAGGCCCTTGTCTAACCCTTTCCCCTGGTGCATGGAGTTGACAGAATGAATTGCCTTGTCTCTAAGGAACAGAATATGGCAAGATTCATGGTATGTCACTTCTTAGATTATAGAAAATTTAGAATTTTCTCTGTTTCTCTCTGTCTCTCTGTGTTTCCCTCTTTCTTGGTTTCTCTCTCACTGTTTCTCTCTTTTTCTGTTTAAACAAATTGCCATATTGTAAAATGTCCTTTAGAGAGGCCTACAGGGCAAAGAACTAAACAGAATCTTTGGCCAACTGACAGGAAATTGAGGTCCCCAGTCTAAGAACTCAGAAGAGACTAAACTGCCAACAACATTGTGAGGAGTACACCTTTCCCCAGGGGATCCTGGAAGGCTGCAGCCCCAGCCCACACCTTGACTCTAGCCCGTGAGAAAACCTGAAGCAGAGGACCCAGCTAAGATGCACCTAGATTTTAATGTAAAGAAATTGAGAATGAATCAATATCGTTATTTCAAGCCATTAAATTTGAGGGAAATTCGTTATGAAGCAAAAGATAACTAATACATAAACCATCTTTTTCTCTAAGCTTAAATATCTAGCTGTGCTCTAGGTCAACCTTTCCACCTAATCATATGATCAGATAATTTTTCAAACTTTGTTCTATCAGTTTTCCTTTTTACTTTCTTTAGCCTCAATTTTTCCATCCTCTCTTTTACTAAAATGAATTGCACTCCCTCCTTGTGTCCTCACTGACAGGAGTCTTACAGCTCTACTTTTTCATCTCAGCTAAACTTTATAAAATATTATAATACTTTTGCTACCTCTAATTTCTCTCTTTTAATTCAAGTATGTCGTTAACTTTTTATAAATTGGCTTTAATCTCAATCTGAATTTACTCTGGCAAGTATCATCACAGACATTTGTACCACCATATCTAATGAATGATTTTCAGTATCCAGGTTTTAATCTTTTGCCTTTAAAAACCAATCAAGTGAATAAATATTATCCCTATTTTAAAAGTATTGACCCCTTTCATTTTTATGAAATGTTTAAATACTTGTTCTTTTTCTATCATGCTGAAAGTCTGTTTCATTGTTTCTCTTCGGTTTCAGTGGTTTTAAACTGGAGGTGATCTGTTTCACAGATCAATGTGTGAAGACATTTTGGTTACATCCAGAGCTAGCAAGGAGTGCTACTGGAGTCAACTGTATAGAGGTCAGGAACACTGTCAAATATGATGATCTGCACAGAACAGCCTCTCACAACAACAACAAAAAAATGATTCAGCATAAGATGTCAGTAGTACTGATGATGGAAACTCTGCTCTATCTAATATTTAAAACTGCCCTTTGCCCAGCATTTTACTCTCATCCATTTTTACCTGGGAAATCTGCTCTTGTGGTTTCACTACTGCATATATTCTGAAGATTGTCAAATTTACTGTTTCAGTACTGACTTCTGCCTGGTATTTTGAATCTAAATGCTCAATAAATATATTTAATTGGATGTATCATAAACTGAACTAAATTAGCATGTCCAAAACTTATAGATTTATCTTTCCCATCAGAAATCTCCTCCAATAATTCTACACCTGGCAATATCACCACCATCACCATATGACTGACCAATCCAAAATCTGAGACTCTCTTACCTCTCACATCCAATTCCCAAGTTCTGGACATTTACCTCTTATGCCTTCTTGTGTTCTAAAATTCTTTACTTACTTAATGTCTGTTTTCCTTTACGTCTCAGATAAGGTGTCATCTCTTCTAGGGACAATGCCCAGGACTGAGGCAGGGCCCAATGTGAATCCTCTAAGATTCCCTAAACCCAACTCCTGCTCTAGTATAGCACTTACCATATGATGTTGAAAGCATCTGTTTATGGTTTTGTGTCCTGTGATAGAATTTAAGTTCCTCTAAATAGAAGTCCATATCTCATTTTTTGTGTGTATCCACAGAAATCTAACATAATGCATGAAAACTAAGATATTAACAATAGTAGCTAATATTATTTGAGAGACTATTATATGCCAAGCACTGTATCATTTCTCATTTAATCCTTTTAATGCAGCTATGAGATAGGTACTATTATTATAACCATTTATAAATAAGTTCAACAAAGAAGAGCAAAGTTAAATAACTTGTATAAGTCACATTGCAAATAAATAACAGGTTAGAATTTAAAAATCATATTTCTAACTCTAGAACTGGCTGTCTTAACCACCACATTATACGGATTCCTCTAGGATTATACCTGCTAGTCTACTCTGGTCATGATGTAAATTAGTTCACTGTTAATAAAATTGATTAAATATCATTCAAATTAATAAATTAACATATGACATATGTTGTATTATATATGATAATGTGTGTTATACTAGTATATGTTCATGAATATACCCTTATATATTGCTATATAACATATCGTTATTAATATAAATAAAATTTAATAAAATTATCTACTTTAATATTTTTTGAAGCATGAAAATTACAAAATTAAAATGTTTTAGAAAGGGTAATTTTTCTTTTCAATGTACAAGGTACTCGAATTGGTGTGTCAAATGTTCCCTTGGTCTAAGTTTGTGAGACTGGGGTAGAGGGGTTTAAGATTTTAGGCAAGTTAGTGATAGGTCAGCAAAAATACCAGGAAGATCTGCAGATTTAGACAGATTTTGGTTTTGCTGCTGGAAGTAAAGCACATAAGAACTCTAAGAGCACCCTAGACTAATAGAATATGTTCTTGCTGAAGTGGAAGGACAGAAGAGGCCAGGCGCAGCATTCCAGGGCTGGAAGAAGGAGTACACTGGTGTTCTGGCTGCGCTGAAGGAACCAATCAAAACTACTCAGTCTCAGGTTTCAGAAAGGCCGTGTTGGACCCATTTTAACTCTTTTAATACCATTTTCCAAGGGTGACTTTTTGACCATGTTAAATTGAATAATAAATGCTGCTTCTTTTCTGAAGTAGCGTTTAAAAAATAAGTTCTCTGCTGTTTGGCAAAAAGCACTACAAGCAGGAGGGAAATTTTGTTCAGGTTATCTGAGCCACTGCTACATACCTGTTTCTTTATAACCTGGAGCAGAAGTACTGGGCCATTAAACAAACAAACAAACAAACAACTACAAAAATATTTCCATGGCCTCTTTAACCTCTTTTTAAATAATTAGGACACCGTGGAGGGATTTGTCTTCCTACAATTGGCTTCCATTTGTATACTCGTTCTCTGAAGTGTGTGAGAAAATTGATAAATGACTGATGCTCACAGATCGCATTGGGAACTTTCCCCAGGGGACACCCATAACCATAAAACAGACTTGAAATAACTCAATTAATGTCTGTTCCCTACTTATGGTCCAGACGGAGAACCTTTAGGCTTAGAGATTGGGACAGAATGTCTCTGGACGCTGTAGAAACCAAGGACCTGTTTGCAAATCCATGATACGCAATAGTATAGAATGGTTTATCTTTTTTTTTTTTATTGCTTCTCTTTGGTTACTAAGTAAAAATCCTGAAGAAAAGTATATAAAATAAAGGAAAGAATATTGGCTATAACCCTAGACAGAGTTCTTTCTTCTATGATTTTAAACATCTCAATGCCGAATTTGTAAAATGGGAGACAATAATATCTATTTTGCAAAGGATTTATAATTATTATATATAATGCATGCACTGTGGCTATTACATGTTGCACCCTCTTTAAATCAAAGCTACTTATTCTTTTTGACACAATTGTATTTTTAGATAGGCAAAGTAGAAACATCTCAAAGTGAAAACATGGCTATAAAAGAGAAAAACATTTTTACTATAAAAAAGAAAAACTTATCTAAGTATGTACAGTTCATCAAACTAACTCATTAGGATATTTTTACAAACAGGTTTATTAATGAAGTGCTAGATATATATGCTAGATATATATCATAGATGCTTAGTGGTTTATGATTGATGAATAAAACCTGAAGAAGAATCTGGACTTTGCCTTTCCCCTTGGAGTCTCTTTTGCATTATTTAAGGGTCAGAGGAGAGGCTATGAGGACATAGGATGCTTTGGGCCTTCTCTGACCTAGGTTTTGTCGGGACTAAAATTATTGTGGCATGAAAAACACATTCTTTCTGGATTCATAGATCTTATTAATTAAAAAAAATGCTATAGTACCATTGGTGATTATAAAATAATAAATTTTGTTGCAGAAATTTGGATATACAGAAGAGTATAAAGAATAAAATAAACTTTATAATCCCAACAACTACAGAAAACTATTTCTTAAAATATGTCTTTATAAAAATGTTTTCTTCCTCCATTTGTATATATATGTTCCTATCTATCTATCCATCCATCATCCACACATATACATAATTACATTACATGTATTATATATAGACTTTTAGTAGAATTTGATAATTTCACACTTAAAAGTAAATCATGGAAATTCTCTATAATATTAAATGCTCCTTTAAGCTGAATATTTTCATAGTATTTTATAGTCTAGATTTTTTAGCTCATTCCCGCTTGTTTAATTTGGATATTTTCTATTCTTTAACACTATCATTTATTCTGTGATTAATATCTGTATGAAAATATTTCTATGCATATCTCTGAATACTTTCCTAAAATACATTCAATTACTATACTAGAAGATAAAAAATTTAAAAACTAATTTTTTGCTAAGAACGTTATGCTTTGCAAATATCTTCATAACTTATTATTTACCTTTTAATTATTTTAATATTAAAAAGCTTTACATGTACATTGTCAAATATATCAAAATTTCCCTTTTAGAGTTCTGTCTGTTTTGTACTTAAAATTACCTCCTTATTCTTAATTTATACTTATTTTATAGTTTTATAATTTGATTTATTTTGTAGTATTGAATTTTGCACAAAAATATCTCAATACACCTGGCAATGACTTTGGTATTGATGTGAAAGAGTAATGCAATTTTCTTTGCTTCAGAGACCTAATCAGTTTCCTCAACATGGGCGGACTAGATTCTTCTTTTCTCATTGATTTAAACATCCACCATTATCATTCACTAAATTCTTATTATATTAAGATTTCTTTCTTCTCATTGCATTCTATTCTATTCTATGAAGTTATCTTTTCAATTATTAATTTTTGTTCACTTGCACACACCTAGCTATATAAGATTGATCTGCTGACCAGGAGCATCGCCATCATGGGAGCTTGTTAGAATTGCAGAATCACAGAGCTATTTAATCAGAATCTCTATGTTATTCATATGTGCATTAAAGTTTGAGAGGAACTGGTATTCAGTTGTTCTTTTTAGCCATGAAGGCAATTCTTGTTTTGCTATCTGAATGAGAGAGTGTGCTGAAGTGAAGAGAATCTGCTAAGTTAAATTTTCTCATTGGTTCACTGCATTTTGAAAAAGGCATCCCACAAAAAAGAGATGCCTTTGCACATCCTTGTTGTCACTCCAGCAAGTTCTCTTATACTCTAAGACCATTTTTACAATAAAATTTCTGCCTCCTGAGGCTTCTATTCTTTTTTCTTTATTTAAAACCAACTCATACAGAAGAGACTAAACAAAAATGATAATTCAAGACATCAAAAGTGTTACAACCTAGGTACATAAATTCATAAAATGTTTGCTTTTGATAAAATAAAAACAAAGTAGTAAAAGTAAAATAAAAATTCCAGTCTAGTTTACAAAATAAAAGTTATTTAAGACTGTAGAATTTAACAGTTTTTCAGTGAACCATTTCGTCTGCTACTATTGAACTGCAAGCATTATAGCAACGTAAAAACTAACTAAACCCTTACAAAAAAAAGAGAAAAAAAGCTCCCTTCTTGTCTTACCAACACTGCTATTATCACATAGTGTGTTTCACATGATAAGCCATTCATTAAGGCATCACCTACTGTTTTTTAACTCCTCAGAACCAGCTAGAACATGATCTGTCTCTGCATGAAGACGTTGGACCTCTGACCTTTTCTGTAGCTATTCTAGGCAAGTATAATAAACAGAGTTCACTAGGTTTCTGTAAATCTCTGATTATGTTTACCGTGGAATCCAAGTGTTCATCTCTAGCAGAAAAATTAAGGTTGATTTTCAAATATTATGTACAAACTCTAGCTACTAAGCATTCCATAATGAGCACTTTGGCAATTTAAAGCAAATTAGGTTCCCACTAGGCAAGGATGACATGCACTGCAGTCAAAGAAAGATGGTATGTTGTTAATGGAGAATATTCACCGAGAATTTAAGATAAATTCAGAGAGCACTACTCATTGTAATTTGTGGGGGAGGGGGGCGGAAATCTTATTACTCTTCATTACTGGTACTTTGTGTCAGTCTTAAACTCTCCTTTCCTGGTTTTCAAGTCTTATCTTGTTGAAAAGGCTAATGAATCACAGCCTAGCTACAGTAGGTAGTTTTTAGCTACTTGCCACTTGTGGAAAAAGGCTTACCTTCCACAGGATCATAACTGACTGAATAATTTAACATACCCAACTATTGCCAGATATTAATGCAACAGTTGATTAAAATGAGGAATGAACTTTTATTTTCACTCAAGCACAAAATCAAATCAGAATTGCATTGATTATATGTGTCAAAGAACAAAGATATTAGTTACTAACTCATGATAGGCAAATTATTTGCATTTTTGATTAATATGTATTAGCAGTATACATATTATAAAAAAAGTTTAAAGCTATAGATAAGCACAAGGAAGATATAAAAATTATCATTATTTCTTCTATATAGAGATAATAATGGTTAACTATAGTCTATATCATTTGAGAATATATACACACATATATACAAACAAATCAATATAAATTATATGACTACATGACAAATAAAAGTCTATATTTTTATAGTATGTATGTAAATTTATATAAATCATGTATTTGTGTATATATAAATAAATTAATTTGTATGTACAAATTAATTAATATATAAATATGCGTATTTATTTGTCTATGTGAGTTTTAAATGTCTTATGTGTGGATATATTATTTATGTGTATACATATGTATGCAAGTGCATATATATGTGCATATGTAGTTTCTGTGTGTCTGCATATATATAATTTTTGAAAGTTCTTAAAAAGTAACATATCTCACACATATATATTTATATGTTAAAAGATAACTATTACTTTTAGTGATAGTCTATTGTATGAATTTTATTACCATTTATTTCACTATTATTGGACATTTACATTGTTTCTGAGTTTGTCATTACCATAAACAACATTGTAATGAAAATTATTTCTATAACTGTCTGATTATTTCCTTAAAATAATGGAATTACTGGGTCAATGACTGTTTTCTACCTTATGACATACAGTACTACATTATTCTACAGAAAGTTGGTATTAATTTACCGTGTTTCTGGCAATGTAGTAAACTTTCATCCCAAAACAAAATAGATGACATCATTAAAAATTGTTAATTTGACAAACCCAAAACCATTATGTTGTTACTAAGAAAGTTTAACTTTCTTTCATATGCTTTCTCCTGTTTTTTTTTCTATTATTTTATTCATTTTGTCTTTATTTGATTATAGGACTTCTTTATACATTAAAGAGATTACCTAAGATATATTAAATTGCAACAAATATTTCACTTTGTGGTGGGATTTTTGTTTTGTGTTATGTTTTGCCAATGGGAAGACAATTAAATTTTATAAGGTCATTGTATCAATCTATTAATTTGTGATATTATACTATTGAATAATCTTTGTACATTACAGTTTTTAAAAACATCAGGATGTTTTTGTTGCTTTTCTTAGACAATAATTTTGACATTTAATTCTCATGTGTACCTCAAAATTACTGTGATGCCAGCAGTAAAGTAAAGATCCACAATTTTTCCAGATAGTGAATCATTCTCTCATCACTATCTATTAATCTCTCTTTATACCACTGATTTGAAATGATATTGCCATCTATGACATAGATAGATATTATACACACACACGCACACACGCGCGCGCACACACACACAGAGCTCTTTTCTCTATTCCATGGGTTTTGTTTCTCAGCTCTCTTCTCTATGTCATGGGTATCCCTTATTTACTGTGGAACCAGTTTCTCACTACGATAATTATTGTTATCATTTAGTACATTTCAATAGTTTGTAATGAGATTCATCCACTCATTATCTTTAATTTTCAGAATTTTTTTGTTTTTATTACCTGTTTCTTTTTCAAATAATGTTTAGAATATTTTCTGAATTGACACAAATTATTTCGAATTTGAATAAAATTGCATTAAATTAGGGAGACCTGATGTCATGATCTTCCTATACAAGAACATAGAGTTCTTTTTAATTTAATTACTTTCAATCTCTCAATAAAAGTGCATAGTTTTCATCATATGATCCCTGCATCTTCAATTAGTTCTATCTTTTCGTATATTGTACATTTATGTTAACTAATATTAATGGGCTTTTTTTTTTTTTTACTTTGTATATAGGAACAATATTTTTTGCCAAGTAAATTTCATGTGTCATGTACAAAACTCTCACCTTTAGATATAATTATTTCACACTTGATTTACTCAGAATTTCTAGTAACAGTATGATAGGTGAACTTTTCAAAGGATTACGAATCAGATATGTCAAGAATATAACTTTCATGGTCCTATACAACCTAATGAGAGATTATTTAACCTAATTAGTTTCTGGTAAATTCAATCATGTCAGTATTTTCACTTCATTTAGGTTTAAACTCATCTAATTCATGTTTTGCCACTTCCCCTACTATAGCATCCACTGTTGAGAGGATTCCATCTACCACTGAGTAGTGGAGCAGCCCCTGGTCTGAGACATCTGTTCCCTGATGACACATTTTGAAACTCTCTTTCCCCATTCACTGGCACTCTGGTTTTCACTTAAACATTCCATGTTCCCTTTGTCCTTAATCACTTGGTGCATTCCGCAAATCTGAATGTGCATTCTGTCATGATAATACCAGGATGCCATTGGGCTATAGCTGTCTCTTTCTCTCCCTCTTATCTCTCTTCCAGTCTCTCTCTTTCTCTCTCTCTCTCTCTCTGACTCTCTCTCTCTCTCTTCCCCTCTCTCTCTCTCTTTCTCTCTCTCCCTCTCTCCTCTTCCCCTTCTCTCCTTCCTTCCCTTCAAAATCTGCCTAGCCAACCACACACTGATGCCTTGATTACTTTCACAGCCTGGGGCAAATCTGTAAGGACAGTGCTCCATTGTCATAATGTATAATTTGTAAAATTTTATTTTTTAATTTATAATGATTAATGTTTATCAATTTGTTAGGGAAAATTAATTTAAATGAATTGAATTTTTAAGATTGTAAAAAGACAATAAAATAATTACTCAAATAAAATGTACATTTTTAAAAATATAGTGTCTTACTATAGAAAACAAGATTTTAAAGGTCTGTATTCTGAAATACTATTAACCATATTTTCCTCTACTACAAAAACAATGTGTTTACCTGTATTTCATTTAGACTCTACGATATCATGAAAATGTATTTTACTTTTGGCAGTAAAGACAAGATCCTATAGTTAAGAAGATCATTGACATCTCCCACTTTTCTTGTAAAAGTGAATAATTTTTTACACATAAATTACAACTCTGGGTGCCAACTAATTACTACTGTTATTAATAATCAAGTGAACATTATCAATAAACTATAATAGTAACAAAAGCTGACCCCTATTCTCAAGCACCTAGATCCATATACACTGGACATGTTTTCTATATGTTAACTTACTAAATATTGATCACAAACCTATGAACTTGCTTTTATTATCTCCAAGAGCAAACTCTGAAATAGCAAGTTAAGGTGTTTGCCAAAGGCACACACTTTGAGATAGGTAGAACATGGATTTATGATCATAAGTCATTGTTCTTTGAGTTGAGATTTTCCATCTAATCAAGCACAGGTTCGGGAGCCAGATTGGTTAGGTTCAAATTTCTGCCAGCTCCCAACTGTGTGAACTCAAAGAGGTTACTTAAACCTCCTGTCTCAATTTCCCCTTCTTCAAAATACAAATAATGGTTTCAAACTCCTAGACTTGGTCGAGGATTAAATTAGTTAATACATGTGAAGTACTTACTGGAACACAGTTAGCACTCAATAAATGTTAGCTATTAGAAATATAATTATATAACTAAAAATGTAACTGTATAATAATTATGCAAATTACTATCATGAGCATATTATATTTATGAATATCGATGCTAATTTAGTAATTTTGTCATAGTATAGGTTCAATGAGTTCCCTCATCTGATGGAATATTTACTAATTCTTTCTCTTGTAATTCATTTTAATTTTTGTAAGATAGATGTTAATCATAGCACACAGAAGTCACAATGGGTCCAGCTGTATGCTAAGAATATAAAGAATTTTTAAATATAGCTTTACAGTTTATAACTCACTTTCATATTCTTGCAGCCATTTACCTATATATTCCCACAAGAAAATGTTGCAATAAAATGCTTCATGAGTGTGTTCATTTAAAGTGAAAATGTACTTGAGACTTTGGGGCTTGAGAATTGCCTTTTATTTATTGGTCCAATAAAAAATATCATATTATCTACTTCATCTACTTTTTCCGCAAGGTGCAATATTGTTATGAATATATTCTGCATGCATTTATGGATTTTATCTTTATCAAATTCAACTTAAATAACAATTTAATCCAAGAAATCTGGTTCAAATGGGAAAAAATAACTTGAGATCATTTTATATTTCTAAAAATCCGCTTCATTTTATTTAGAAATGGTATTGTACAAGTCTCTAAATCTATGCTATTTGTTTGAGATTATTCTGTCTAGGTTTTGATATAGGTGCCTTTAAAAATGTATTTTATTAAGATATTTTCTTTGTTTACATTTCACTGTTTCTAATAGCTTCTCATGTTTTATGTAGAAATGATCCCTTTTTTTTACTGCCAAGTGCTGGTCTAATTTCAACTTCGATTTTGTTAGTCCTTATTGTCAGTACCAATAGTTTTACATTAAGTAATCTGAGTGAACCTCCTCATTTTTGCTGAAGGATTAACTCTATTAATATGATTAAAATTTTAAGTCACTCTTTTGATGAGGGTGCTAATTATAATTGATACAGAAAATTTTGCTCTAATCTCTGCAGCTTCATGAGCCCTCATTATATGACAGAACTTTTAACATGACAACATGAGATTTAAAGTCAAATTTTGTCAAAGGTGGTCAAGACCCTATTAACAGCAAAGTTTCAAATTGAGATGCTGACAGATGCCAGTCAGGAAATTTAAATGAGTGAAGTCAACATCTTACAAGACCAAGAGAGGGTGAGGAAGATCTCAGGGATCAAGAGAATAGATACTTCATTGAAAGGACAGCTGCTATGAAACCCACTTACTTGCTGTTCACTATTGTCAGATGCTATGATTTTTTTTTTTCTGGAAATTTAGATTTTTTTTAAAAGGTGAAATCTCTCAATTTTTAAATGTTTGTAATCAATTTAATATGTTTTAAGATACTGTAGCTTAACAAATGTGGCATTTCTGTGGCCATACCTGATATACAGACATTTAGTAAATTTTGTTTGGAGGCAATCTCATTTCTAGATAGAGTTTAGGGTTTAACAGAAGTTCAACATATTTGTAATTGAAACTCCTTCTGCTTACAGGTTTTCCTCTCCTTACATCAAATAACATCAAATTATCTGAAGATTTCATGCAGGAAAATAAATGTATTTTAAAAGCCACGTGTCTCTGTTTTAAATTTTAAATTTTTCTATGACTCTAAACATAATTTCTAATGAGAAACAACCCCCTTAAATATTTTACTTGCTATATGCTATTTAATCCATATTAAATGTTTTATTTAGTTCAGAAAAGAAAGCATCATTTCTTCTTTCCTGCTTTGCCTCTTACCATTTTCAGATGTATAGCCATATCAAAGACTAATTAAAAAGCTTTAGATTGAAAATGCAACATTTCAGACACACAATCATGGACTTCATTCAAATGCATGTCAGCCAGCTATAGTGAGAAGTCCCCAAACAACTAGACTATAGATTCAAAATTATAGTTGGTCACAGCTCTTTCATCTAGCACACAAAAGTTTAGCTGTCAATTACCACATATAGTATCTAAGGATGACTCTAGTGACAGGATCACACAAGCAAACTTTCTTTAAGATTTTGCAGGCCTAGAGTACTAATTGAATTTGTTTGGGTGATTTAGCACATTGTTCTCAACCTCTTTTCCTATCAGTTCTTCAGCTTTTGAAAACATCTTTTTACCCTCCCTGCACCTCCCTTCCTTAGCTTTCTTACTGGTATAGTTTTGAGAAGGTTATTTCATCATATGTTGTAACCTAATTTCTTTCAAAGCTTAAACTCTCCCTTATTTGAGAAAAGCTTTCAGTTTATTGTTAGCTCACTGGTTCATAAACCATAAAAAATAAATAAATAAAAATAAAAAAACATGACTAGTATCGTGGGAACATTCCAATCATTAGTACTGTTACCAGATTTTCCAGCTATTCAATATCTTAAAGTTATGCATTTCCCCTCTGGGTACAGTTTTTGGACTAAAGTAAAAGACAGGACATAAATATTTACTTTTCCTGTTAAATTAGCAATCATTTACAAAGGAAATAAAGCCAATGCATGCCTAACTTTCTAAGTCTCACAACACAACTAATAATTCAGAGTTTTGTTCTTATTTTAGATAATTAATAATACCTTGTATTTATCTAGCACTTTCAAAGACATTCATATCCGTGACAATATGTATTTTCTCCAACTATTGTAGGTAGAACAAAAATCATCACCACCACTTTTCTGAAAGGAAACCGAGGAACAGTGGATGGAAGGGACTGTAGGAAAAGAATCCGTGAATGTTGCTGGGTGAACATACAATCAACCACATATGTGCTCAAGGGCAAAGTATCTGGATGTTAAAAACAACCTTGAAAAAATTCACAGATTGCAATAAAGTGGGGGATAGCAGCAGCTTATGGTAGTAATAGCTGCAAGGATGCTGGGTTTGTTTATACTTGCAAAAATGTTGATGGAGATAGAGTTCTCCATTAACTATAGATCTACATAGGTCTCTCTTAGTTACTTTTAGAATTGACACTCTCCCCCTTTTTCCTCCTGGATACAATGGCATGATCTTCCCAAAATAGAGCTATCATACTTTTTACCTTATGTTTTATATATATGTATGTTTTTGTTTTTTTTTTGGATTAAGTCCCATATCTATAATATTAAATTCAAATTCTTCTACTTTATACTAAAGAGGTAAAAATAGTGGTCACCACCATATGGTCCCATTTCAGTTCATTTGTTTGTTCATGTATCCACTTATACAAATTCCTACTGATGATTATAAGTTAAAAATAATTGGAGTCACAGGAATAAAAAATATGAATAACGCCTATTTCATAGCTTTAAAAATTACCATCTCTAAGGATCCAGGCTTGTCAATAGTTGATTACAATGTAAAGTTAGTGTCCTAAAAAAAATATTAACCAGGTGCAATGGGAATAAAGGCAAAAAAATTATCTGTGCCTTGAGAGAAAGAGAAAAGTTTTACAAAACAGTGAATTCTATTTAGGTTTTCTAGGATAAATAGAAGGTAGAAGCATGAGAAAAAGATCTTTACAACAAAGAGAACATGCCAAAAGAATATGTTTTAAAAAATATGCCATAATTGGGTAATGATGGGAATGGACTAGGGCATAGAGAAATGAGGTTCAAGCTGAAGGACAGATTGGAAAGGAGCAGGCAACTAAGGATACTACTTAGGAAGATGTTGTGAAGAGATCACACCAGTCCTTATCGGCTTGATTTTCAAAGCCAATCAGAGTAATTATTCCCTTGCTTACAATCTCAACTCCCTTGTCTCTCGCCCTGTTTTATTGTATTCTGGTGAACCACAATAGTGAGTCAATTGGACTCTTTCCCTACTCTATGCCTGCCTTCGTCTGGAGGAAAACACACAACCTGCTTCTTGTCCTTGCCTTAAATTCATCATCATGAAACAATATCAGACATGCTGTGCTTTTCTCATCCCACTCTCCAGGATTATTATATTCTTTCTTTACCCCAAACTCCAACATCTTCCCAACAACCCTACATTCACCTGGTTACCAGGCTTCCCACTCCACTGAGAAATGAAGCAACGAGAAGAGATTTTTCACAAACTCCTAATGCCACATCTACCCACCTAATGGAAACTGAAACCATATAGCTCCATCAAAATAATATATATGTGTTATAGACGTTCATGTGTAGATAGAGTGATACAGGTATAAACCGACATAGACAACTCTGTGTTCCTATCTAAAGCTGACTCCTCCATTTGTTTACTAGGCTCAATCTTCTCTTACCCCAAAATATCATACCATCAGTTCTCTCCTACATACATCAGTTTTTCCCTCTCCACATATTTCTATCATTATATAGACACGCTATTATTTATCTATCTTAATCTCTCATTAAACCCTACTTTCTTTTCCAATTACTACTCCAACACTCTGCTCCCCTTTTCAGATTATGTCCTCATAAGTGCTGTCACCAATTCCTCTATTTTCATTTTCTCCCAAGCCCACTTGAATAAGGTGTTAAATTTAAAACACCATAAACACTGCTTTGTCAAGGTTATCTATTATCTCCATACTGCTATTTTCTAGTTCTCAGTTTCTATCATGCTTGATCTGATAGTACTTTGCTCGCTCAGCTTCCAGGGTGCGACACTTTCTTGATTTTCTTTCCACCTCACTGTTTGCTTCTTCCCAGACTCTCTTACTACATTCTCTTCCTCTCCCAACCTCATAATGCTGAATGTCATAGGACTATTCTCTTTTCGACCCTGTACTCCCTCCTTTGAAGGCCTTGTTCAGATTCATGGCTTTAAATATGATATATACATTGATGATTCTCAAATATTCCTTCTAAAATTTTGATTCTACATTTCAAAGATTTATTTTTTTAATTTTATTAATTTTAGGGGTTGACATTGTTTAACAATATTATATAGGTTTTAAGTGTACAATTCTATAATACATCATCTGTATGTTGCATTGTGCATTCTCAGAGATTTAATTCTGGCCTTTTGTACCTACAGATATTTATATAAATAAAAGTTGGAGGAAGTTTGAGATAAAAATAAATTTAAATGCCTGCTAAATATTTTTAGTATATACTAAGTAATTCGTATTGAGCCAAATTTTTACACCAAAACTGTTAACCTATATTTTTCTTTACGAGATTCTAGCTATGAAAAAGAGAGGAGGTAGAAAAAAGGAAGAGTTAACTTTCCCGGGGGAGAAAACAATTCCTTTCATATGATCTATTATTTTTCCCTTTCCCTAAAGACTTCTACAGGAAATGGAGCAAGAGTTCTATACAAACCAACTTAAAAAAAAAAGAGAGAGAGAAACAGAGAGAGACATTCTCACAAGATACTCATCTGCTGACAATGGGGAGGGGAGGAGGAATTAATTGATTGGTGGAGAATGCTTTGGTGAAACATTTATAAAGCATGAAAAATCTGCATAGTTGCTATTTAAATGAGCTAGATAATAACACTTTCTAAGAAAATAAATGAGAAAGAAAAAGCCTTTTTAACCATACGGCTGCATATACTTATATAATCTCCAAACTGCAAATCAACTATGAATTACTCATTATTTCAATATCTATATATTCCAACAGATATTTTCTATTGCCAAAATATCTGTTTCATATAGTCGAAGTTCAAATGTATCTGTATTTCATATAGTTTTGCTGTCCACATAGATACCCATTGAAAAGTGATGACTATTTAGAAATTTTAAAGATTTTTTTTTTTTCCTAGTTTGGCTGATCAAGTTAACAGATGTCTCATATAAGACTTTTCATACTAATTCTCCCTGATGTTAGCAACATTTCAAATTAAAGACAAAATTACCCTTTGCCATATCTCAGCTTAGAGTTGCTAATTTCTTTTTATTCATTTTCTGCATTTGAGAGTTTTAGATATTCTCTGTTTCCTCACTGGGAAATGCCTGATCTGTTGTCAATTTTAAGTAACTAATTCATAAATTTTTGACTTGATTCACACTTTAATGAAGAAGAGCCAAACAGTTCAGAATTTAAGCTGCCGAACTTCGTATTAAGTATAATTTCTAATAAATTAACCGGTGACATGTGTATGCAGATAGATGGAACCTTCTTGATTATTTAGGTGTTGTTTTCCCATTTGAAAATAATAAGATCTAATAGATTCTTCCTGTTCCTCCTTTAATTACCATTTTCAGCTCACTTTTTGTTAAATTCATTAACATAACTAATCAAAGGAAAACCCCTATATATCAAATTATCATTTCCTTGGGTGTATTTATTAGAAGCTGACATAAAAGCTTCAAAATAGGGAAAAAGTGGAAATTGTTTGTTAAAATGAAATATTAGGGCTATATAACATTTTTAATTATACTTAAATAATTCCTATTCGGAATTTGAAGACTTCTGCCATTTTTGACTTTAAGTCTGCTCTGTGTTTTCATAAAATTCCCTCATTCCCTAGGTCACATTTCAGCAATAACAAACCAAGAAATAAGCTGTTAACTACTTGATCAACCAAAGGTTTTAATTTGAGGACAGTGCCAAGTTATCAATTTCTCACCATTATCCCCACTTAATTGACTGATGGAGCCTAAATGGACTAGTTTATCCAAGCTCAGTTAAATATTATTTTGGGTAGGAAAGGCACAATAATGTCTATGTTTTCAATAAAGCAATCTAATAATGTAGAGAATTATTCTGGCCTAAGCCTATCAAAAATCACTACAGTCTTCAACTATGGAATTCAAAGAGCAGCCATCCCTTTATAGGAAAGAAATAGTTAATTGGCCTCTTGGATAGCTATCTATGATCTTCAGAAGTTCTGAACAAAAACAAACAAGAAGAAACAAACAAACACGAGACGATTATTAAATGAAAGTAAACTCATAAAGCAATGTTCTCAGCATCAGGAAAGAAAGATGCAAGCAAATTCTACCTGGAAAAGGCTCCAACGGGTCTGTCCATGTCAAGTCCCTCTATTAAGATGTATTCTACACAGGTTCCCTTGAGATTTCACCCCAACCAGTGTGAGACTTGGCCCAGAATCTAACTTGGACCCCAAACATTTCCATAGGACCCTCTTCATGGAGAAATTAAATTTACTAAGATTATAAAAGATTGAGGGGCTAACTCAAAATGATAAGGAGTGGCACATAATTATCAGCAGAATCCCTGGAGATAGACTAGAGTTAAAATCCTGGGTCTTCACTTCTTTGCTGTGTGACCATTTCTACATATACAAAATTGGAATGATAGTAGTCAAATATATACCCATTTTTTTCTGAAGATTAAATGAAATCTAGTCTATAAAGCATTTATCGCAGTGCCTGGCATATAATACACCATCAATAAATATTATTGAGCCAAGACTAAACAAATATTGAGCTTCAACTCCGTGCCAATCAAGTCTGTCCTTTAATCATGGGTATAGAATATTAAATGAGACTTAGTTCTTGACCTCAAAAAAGACAAGACAAGCAAACAGACAATTATAAAGCATCAAGTTAATTGCTATGTGAGAGGTTAGCACGGAATCTTCAGGGGACAGAAGGGTATAAGGGAGATATATATAAAATAAAATGAAATCTATGCCCAAAACACAGTGTTAGGTTCTGAAGATAGGCTCTGGCTCTTAAAGAGAAAGTGATATCTAGGTAATTTAAGTCACAACTCAGGCTCTCTGGTTCCAAGGTCACTGTTATTTGCATAAAATATGCCTAAATCAGTTTTTTCCATTCTCTCTCCAATCATCTATTCCCTTGTTTCTCTCTAAATTCTAGTAGCCATAAAACAGTATCCTATGGAGAAAAAAATAATAATCAGTAGTTAAAGTAATGCACGAACTTCTCATTTCTCAATAGAATCTCCTTCATGTACACACGAGTAATAGTTAAAATGTGGACCCAGTGACATCTGGAAGGAAATTCCAGTGTGGCATATAATTTACTCGCTGGCTCTAAAATTATTTTCTTTATATTTCCAATATCATTAATATATTAACCATAATTAAATTTTTATGAATGCAAAGTAGGTAAAAACACCTTGGTGCCTCTCAAAATTATATTTGATGAATAATGTGAAAAATATATCCCCCTAACACCTGCCGAGTTCCAACTATAAAATAAAACTGGTGGTAGCAATTTCAGATTAGCATTCAACAATTACCTTACATTTATTAGTTCTTTTAAATGTTTTATTAGAATTGAAACAACCAATATTTGCTCATGTTTCATTAAATCCCATTTTCAATGTTCGGCTCAAACCTGGTGATAAAGGAGAGTCCTCTGAGCTTAGTGGTAATATCATCTAAGCCTGAAAATAACGGGAAAGACTTCAGAGTCAACATCTCTTTGGTCTAAGGTAACAAGAATACCTGAATAATTACTCAAAATTATAATACTAATAAAACATGAATAAAGAACCACTTACAATTCATCCAGTATGAATTATTTTAAGCATGTCTAATAAAAGAAAGCTTTAAAAGAGCATTAGCAGAATTTATTTAATTGTGATGTGTGCAGGGCAATGTTATATTATGTACCTGTGGCTTTTCAGAATCATGCACCGTCTTGTGCTTAATGTATATAATCAAACAAGAAAATAATAAAACTGGAAACTATTCTTCAGTGGTAAATTTTTGCCCACTGAGCTGTCAATTGTGGATGGATTCATGATTGATCAGAATAATACGCAATGGCATGGTGTAATTCTTTAGTGTGATGTTGTAAAATGGAGTATTGCTTCTGTTATTTTATCCAGTTTGCTTTTATATGACAGGGTTTATTGTGCGTTATGTTGTAGCTCATTCCTCTGTTCACAATGCCTACTGATGTGTAATTATGACTTGTCTGAACTGTAAGAAGGAGCAGTAAGTGAAAGGAAATCTGCAAGCACACTTGATTTATGAGTCTTGATACTATATTACAGTCCTAATCTGCTTGCTTAACTTTGCTTCGGGCTAACTTACTGTACAACATGCTTACGATTAGCACTACAGCAAGTTGTGGAAGATTTACTCTGAAGGAGCTACTAGACTTTTTTTTAATGATTTAGTCATTATTTCAGTTACAGGTAAGGCAATAAATTATTTCTTTTATAAAGATCTCGTGTCAAGAAATGACCATTATGAAGGCATTTCTATGTCGCAACAAAGAACAGTGTGAAAAATGTTTTTTCTGTATTAAATATCATAATGTTATTGGCTATGTTTTATGATGAAACCAACCATATTCCTCTTCTTCTTCTTCTTTTCATGTATAGTAGTTTTGCCTTGTTCTACAATTGCATGATAAGAATATTTTGATCCACGGCATCTGAGTTTTTGCAAGAGTAGCCAAAAATAGAAATTACTATGGATGAGCAAATGAAAGCAAACCCATAAAGCAATGACCTCAGTGTCAGCAAGGAAAGATGTAAGCAAATTTGCCTTTTTTAATCACCATTCACAAAGACAGATACAGCTGGAGTTAAGCATCACAGTATCATTATTGAATCCTGGCATATTCAATTCACATGCTTTTAGTAAATTAAAGTTATAAATTACCCTTTGTTTCCTCGGATCTAATCTAAATCACCAATAAGAAAAATACTCTTCCCCAATGCTTATTGTGACCAGGTTTGCTAAATGTCTAGGAGAAAAAAAAATAACTTGAAAAATCATCTATAGCTCATACTTTGGTATGAAATAAACAGCTTTGCTTTCGCATAAGGACATGCAAGCATCTCTGAGTCATTACAGAACTATCTTTAAAAAATGTTCCAAATTTAAAAAATTCTATCATTTATGTTATCTTTTTTGTCTTTTGTTCAGCTTTGTTTCTATTTATGTGTCTTCTATTTTTACTAAATATTTCTTCTATAATCAGCAAAACATGGGTTTGGGGATCCAATGAACTGAAATATAGATTATTAACTAATTACATCACGATAAAAAACAAAGTTCCAGAAGAGTAGCATAGAATTAATCTCATGGTAGACAACAGAAGGGCTGTGATTGTGAACATGAATATCTTCAAGCTTACACAACTTTGGAAAAATTAGTCGGAACAACGATCTTTTATAATGAACAATATACCCTATTAAATTCTAGATTTGCAAGAAATGCTTTTGCAATATTTTCGGTCATTCCATACTGAATAATCAGTTCGTTTTTTTATTTTTCAGCACAAAAAGTCAGCCTTATTTTGGGCTTCTTGAGGTGAATTCATGCTAAGAACCCTGCAATTGCCATAATATCATTTAGTAAATGTGTGACTGACTAGGGGGATTTTTCTCATTTGGGCATCGTTGCAGATAATGTCTGCCAGAATGTGCAGATGATATTTACTGAACTAAAGGTCTAAGTAATGGGAGATAGCCCTAAATATGCACTTTCTCTACCAATTATCAAATTAAACTTGATTCTTAGCCATTTGAATGGATTGTAGTTGGAAACCAAAATGGTTTGTATGCAGTGTAGATTCAAGTCAGCTTCTTTTAATTTGGTGCTTGTGAACTGTTTCTTTAATGGTTTAACTATCAATGGAAAATGAGGAATGGAACTGCATACCATTAGAATGAGCTCATAAACTATGTACTGTTCTCGCTACACCAAATATTTCAAGGCTGGCAGAGCTCACACTCAGAATAGACAACAACAAATCTCTATGCAACCCTCCTAATCAGTAAGAAAATCATTCTCTTGAATAAATGGGTCTAAAAGCATAGTATCAGTTTTTCTGATGATAAAATCATGAACAAAAATTAAAGCAAAAGTGCTCTGAGTAAGAACTGTTGGTTAGTATATGTTTAACGACAGTCTCTCCTCTTTTACACCCCATGGAGCTGCATATAGACAGTCTCAAGTGACCATATATTTAACTACAACTCAAGGCATACCTTATTAATTTACTTGAAATAGTGATATATTTAGGACTCTGAAATCATTGATATTTTTCTGTCTTTCATGAGCAAAATATCCAACTATTGTCTCTGTTCTCAAGAGCTTGAGTCTGATCTGACTGTCTTCACTCAGCACACTTCCTATTGACATCAATGCTTAACATAGTTGCATTGTCATTGTACTGTTTAGGAGGCTTTCCTTGGTGAAAAATGCATACAAGATGCACATTTGCAATAGACCTTAAACCAAGTCAAAAACAAGTTCATAAAATGACAAATTTGAATATTGCCTCAAGTTTTTCTTCCAGAGGATAATTAAGATATATTACCTTTCTTCTAATCAGATTTCTTGATAGAAAAATTTGAAGTATCAAGAAGACTAAAAAAGACAGCAAGGGATTCTCTGGCTGATAATCACATTATACAACAAATGAATTGCCAACCTTAGAAAAGTCATCTTACCCAGCTGCTTCATTAACAAGCATTGTTATTTTCTCTCCCAAAGAGCATTTGATCGAATATCAGAAAATCTGGATTCAGTTCTATTCCCCATAACATATTTCTGAATCTTTGACTTAAATAAGTCTACATTTATTTATCTTTTAAAAAGCCTCAATAATTGCCTTAAACACAAGATTTAGTAAAAATTAAAAACATTATGACTTGTCTGACCTGTAAGAAGGAGCAATAAGATTCTTCCAGTATAAAAAGTGGAAGACCCCATGATTGCTACCCCATCTCTTGCCTATTTTTCCATCATCTCACTTGACTTTTCATCTCATATTGACTCTTAAATAAAGCTATCATCATAGCACTCACCCACCTAGTTTCCCAAATCCTAACTGAATCCACCTCGGTCACAGCATACACACAGTCACCTTGCTTATAGGCTCCAGGGTCCCCCTTTAAACTCTCCCAAATACCTAAAATACCTATTTTTTTCTTCTTTATGGAAATAAACTACCATACCTGGAAGAGCCTCTTCAACATTCTTACTCAACTCCTTTAGAGGGAGATTTAAAATCTACATCCTTTGAGAAAACTTTCCCAATTAATAGAGATTTGTTATGCCATTTGCATTATCCCGTGCTACCTAATCAAGTGTAAGCCCTGTGTATAAACAATGATAGCAGCTTAAGAAACCAATATTATTTATGTTCCTTCCTACTCAGTTTGTTATTTGATGTGTATTATAGTCATGCCTGCATTTTTGTTAAGTCTCAAAGGCTAAATAAAGAACTAAGACTAACCATGCCTGGGGAGCATGTCGTATTACAGTGGAACTGTATATTTCCATTAGATGCTATTTCTTTTTTCTTTTCATGATAATTACCTGATGGCAAGATGTATTTATTAGAAAATAATTAAATAAGAAAAATGTATTAACCATCTCCTTGGGTTGACTTTTGTAAATAAAAAATAATAAGTTCTTGGCATCAGAAACCTACAATTTAAGCAATAAGTTATTCAGGTGAAAATCTTTATAAAACTCTATGCAGTAGATAAATTTTTTTCAATAAACAATTTAAAATAACATATTACAAAATGGAGGCTTACATTTTAGCAATACAAAGTAAAAGACATGCTATTCCAGGAAGATAAATAAAATAAAATAAATCTAGTTACCTACATAGCAAATACTATACCATAATGGAATACATATATCATAGTTTCATACAGAAATAAAAAAAATTATTATGGCTTTACAGTCAAGAAACATATAACATTTACGGTGAAGCATGTTGTCATATAGTACTTATTAAGGATGGTGAACATTAGCATCGGTGTCTATCTAAAAGTAATACTGTGCTAAGTATTACTTAACAATGAAATAGACATTCTTATAACTGACATTCTGGTTCTCAGTGCCCGCCCCTGATGTGCTATCTGCCTTTTGTACCTATTCCTATACACCTGAGCATCATAAATGCCTTCTGGCCTTGCTTCGCTGTTAAGAAAAAGGCATATGCAGTTATAGTCCAAAAAAGGTAAGGAAAAAAGACTTTTGCAGTGTTGTTTTGTTTTTAACTTTTCCCTCCTCAAATAACTGTGCCCTTCAGGTTGCCACCTTACTCCCAAACTGGGAGAAAATCTTTGCTGGATGATGTGTATGTCTGTGTGTGTGTTTCTGTGTTTGTTTGTGTGTAATAAAACTTCTTTGAAGATAGGAATTGGGTCTTAGTTATAAATCAACAAGGCCAAACATGAAGACATTGCACGTAGTAGGCACATAAAATATTTTTATTTAATGAATGCAGTAATTTAATTTAAAATTTCTTTCTAATTTATATTATGCTGACTTTGTTCCACACTAACAGTGTGAGAAATCAATGGCTGATAGAACTGTTTATCAGCTCCATAATAGTGGTGCAAAATGCTTCATGGTTTCTCTGTATATAGGACATGTTTCAAAGATTAAAACTTCCAACAGAATATCTTTCTTTTGCTCATTTTATTTTTTAAGGAAACTTATGAATCTAAATCTCTTCAGAAAATATTTAGAGTGAAATAAATATCTATATGCTTTAAAAATAATATGCCTATTCACTTATATTTATAGATATATATGTAATGGTTATATGAAAATGCTGATTTAATTACACATCTTATCATAAGTCTGAGCATTATCTTTTACCAAAAAAGGCATATTTTTCAATAGTATCTTTTTGGTCAATTGGTTTCAATAGAAAGCATGCTGAAATAATCTTTATATGGTATGCCATCCAAAATCTTCCTAAAGTCTCCCTTGATCAAAATATAATGTTGCTGAAATATGTTAGGCAACATGTACTCTACCTATTTGCATTATATCAAATGAACTGGATCATTCCAATATGGTGTCACATGTGCATGGAAGCCTGTAGCATTTTATAACAGGTGTTGAGGAAATGTACTTGACAGAGATATTGACAGTAAGGTCATCTGTAAGCATAAAAACTGAAAATATCAAGAAAAGTGTATAGTCATTAGTGGCATGAAAAGAGAAAAAAAAATACATAGGAGGGATCAGCTGTGGTCTTCCCCAAAGCCTATTCCTTGTAAATCAATAAAGTGTCTCATTTTTATGAGTTATTTTTATTCTGATTTTATCAATATGTTATATTCTACTGTCATTATCTTCTACATTATTTTTACAACATATTTAAATTATTTGCTTAGTTTATTTTAGAATAAAAACAAAAAATAAAAAACAAGGCAACACAATGACAAATATACATATATACATATACATGTATGTATATGTATTAGATATATATATATTTTTTTAAGACATTTATTTTGCCTCACGATGCTCTCCCTCACTTACTCACTGCTCTCTCTCTCTCTCTCTCTCTCTCTCTCTCTCTCTCTCTCTCTCTCTCATTCTCAAATGTGGAGTAAGAGGCAGAGGTAGGTCATTACATGGCAAAAAAATAAAATTTACAAAGACAAAGGAAATATATTAATGTAAAATAATTGTTTTCTTAATGTATTTAATATATTATGTATTTATGAATGTATTATAATGTATTTACCTCCATTAAAATATTTAAAACATTCTGCTTGGCATTTTGATTATTGATATATATGCCTCTCTCATTATTTATTCCTGAGTTCTTCATAAGAAATAAAATAATGCTGTTGAACATAGTATGTATTCGATAAATATATTTTTCTGCTGAATCTTAAATTCTTAAATTGTAATTCTAAGTTTAGTCAACCTACCAAGAAAACACTGATTTTGTAAAGGTTTATTGATGACTTAGTAAGGATATGTTCAAAAGAAAGATCTTAATTGTGACAAAATTTCGTGACAGCATAGAGAATCAATATGACAATTGTATCAGCAAAGAACTAGCAGAACCAGAACTAGCAATAAATTATACCATTCATGTCCTAAAATGTGTGCCTTGATAAAATTTTAAGTATATGGTCATAAAATGCAAATAAAAGTATGAAATTAAAAAAGCCTTAGATCTATTGAGTACAAATTAATTTTAAAATATAGTTGTAAAATATAATACCACAATATCATAAAATGATTATATTTATGTATATATAAAAGTCTTTTCACTGGTCCTAAATATATTTCAGAAATGTTTTCCAATTCTCAGTGAGGCAAACATTCTAATTTTCTGCAATATTAGCAGGGGTAACTAATGATGGCTAATTTTTGCCTGTAGTATTTCCTTCAATCTGCTTGTGCACTTTCAGTTTCTCTGGCGGCAGCAGCATTTGTAAATTTTCTGGTCACTAAGCACTCAAGTACAATTGTAAGTGATCAGTTTGCGATTGGCCAACAAGGAGAAAATATAGAAAAAAAAGAATCTTTGCATATATTTACAAATAAATATCCATAATAATCTTGAAATCTCTATGTGCACAAATTTATTTTTTTTGTCTACTACATTATTTTACTTTGAAAAGCTAGAAGTTTATAAGAAAGAATATGTTTCTTTAGTTTAGAAGGATAAAACCACATATTTTGAAAGAGCTTTATTATATTTTCTGTTTGAGAAACATTTTACTCTCAGTGAGTACCCCTTTTCCCATTTATATTTAGATTTAATAAAAAGCTCTACTTAAATATAGTAAAATACTTCTTCTCATTGTCTATTTTACAAGTCAAATATGTCAAACAATATACATCAGAGATTAGAATGATCTTTTAAATATCTGATGTTTTTATGACACATTTATCAAAACATAGCAGAGATGATATGAAAGTGCAATTGCCCAAGATTTAGAAGTTCAAGAAATTAAATGATTACACAGAGACTATTTAGAAGAAGGAAAACTGTGCCATGTTTTAAGCTCAAGGAAAGCTGACATGAAGCCACTTTAATCATTACATAGTCATACCAAATTAAATCATTGCCTAGAAACCTTTACAGTGCCTTCTGATGAGGCCACAGAGGGAAAGTTTCATCTCCACAAAAGAACCATGTTACAGAGCAACATAAGATGCACCTTTTGTAAAAATAAGGCCCTGCTTCCTAGAGAATGGCTGTCATCTGCCCTGCAGGCCCAGTGCAGAAGACGCTAGATTCCTCCATAAAGTATGCAGACTCAAGAACCTCAAAACACCAGATATCCTAAGATAGTCAGAGGCCATGTGGTGAATGAATAAATGAATGAATAAATGAGTGACTGAGAGATATTCAGTTTCTGGATAATTCAAAGATCAGCTTTTTTCCAAATTCGTTAACACTTTTCAGAGATGGCATTCCACATATATGCTTAGACTGTGTGTTTTTGTCTCTTGCATTTGAATTTTGTTCAACTGAGTAATTGTGAGGATGCATTATTCAGCTGAGAACTCTAAACTCATGAGGCTTTGATAAAACTGAGGTGCCAAAGTAGCTTTAAAAATATCTTTTATTAAGGCTTAATTTCATGTTTTCACTGAAGCCCAATCATGTTGGCCGCCATTCAATAGGCTACAAAAATCGTAGATGATGAATACAAGAATATTACAAATGAAGGAAATTTGCCAACTAAAAAAAAAAAAAATGATGGTTATTTTTTACCAAACAGAGTACAAATGTTCTCTTCCACTTCCTATTACTAAAAATTATACACCTTAATTTCCAAACTCTTCCCTTTTGTTTGAAGGTTTTCTGTGTTAATGCATATTTTATGGATATTATAAATAATAATCCTAACTTGACAGTGACAAAGCAGAGCCTCAGAGAGAATAGAATGCTGTTGGTGTTATTTAGAAAGAGGGTCACTTCTGGGCAGCAGAGAGACTGCATTATAAGCACAACTCAGCCCTCAGAAGGCACCTTTAAAAGCAAATACATTCATTACTTTTCTTGAGTCAGGGGCTGCCCTGCCCCATGGTCTGGCAGGTGGAGCATTGTGTAGTCTGGATTCCATCCTTCATTTTCTCCCTCTGCTTAAAGATTTTTCTGGTACACAAAAACTGTGCAACTTTAAAAGGTGGTCCTGGAGACCAAAATAATTACATCTTCACAACAGCTTGCTAGTTTCTGCCTTCTAGTAATACTCTGTGGTGCCCAGTTCTGAGCGCTGAAAGAAAATTGGAGAAGTTAAATTGATTATCATTAGAAAAAAAAAAAAATCAAGGTAAATCCAGGAAAAGAAGGCAAAAGACAGAGGTTGGGGGTGGGGGTGGGGAGAGAGAGACAGAGAGAGACAGAGAGAGACAGAGAGAGATTTTGCTGGAAAGGGCCCGAAGGTAGAAAAAGCATTTGAGAAAACAGGGAGGGGAATATAATTTTGTGTATCTACCACCACAGTCAACATACTGAAGTTTCATCAACACAATTATCTCTCATGTTGTCCCTTTATAATCATATCCAATTCTTTGTCTCCCTCCTGCTCTGCCTCTGACCCCTGACACCCACTAATATGTTCTCTAGCTCTACACTTTTGTCTTTTTGAAAATAAAATGAAACTATACAGTATGTAGCCTTTTGGGATAATTTTTTTTTTTTTTTTTACTCAACATTCTCTGAAATTTCATCCAAGTTGTGTGTATCAATGTTTTGTTCCTCTTTATTGCTGACTTGTATTCCATGGTAGGTACGTGACACTGTTTGTCTAATCATCTACTTGTTGAAGGACATCTGGGCCGATACCACTTTTTTACTATTATGAATAGAGCTGCTATAAACATTTGTGAACAAGTTTTAGTCAGGTCATAAATTCTGACATCTCTGAAATAAATATCCATTGGTACAATTGCTGGCTAGTTGCATGTTTAGTCTTACAAGAAACGTCCCAACATTTTTACACTTTTTGTGTTAGAAGTGAGTCACTAGATATATCCACACTCAAAGGGGGTTTATTACAAAAGGGCATGCTGAGCAGAAGGCAGGGATCAGCAAGGACATTTTAGAAGCTGCCGAAAACCTCTCCTTGCCATCCCTTCGAGGTTACCCCTCTTCTAGCATGCACCAACTCTTTTTGTCCACAATAACAATTGCAATCACACCATTGCTTGCAGCTCCTGTCTTCTCCAGGAAGCATCCTGTCCCACCCTGGGTAATCCTGGAGAGGACTTAAAACAGCAGTTTCACATTTGCCTCCCACACCTACTTCTCTAAGTGATTTGGAGAACTTTAGTGCATAAGTACAGAGTGACAGTGTTCACTTACTTGTGTCTGATTCTAAACAAGGAAGACTAGTGAAAAGAGTCAAATTGTTTTCACCTATAGTGTGTATAACATAAATATTAATCTAAACATCACAATCAAAAATTTCCAATGTTATGTGATTGAACCCAACATCTTAATGACATTCTTAACTTTTTTTTTTTTTTTTTTTTTTTTTTTTTTTTTACTTGACATGTCGAGAATAAATTTAGGAACAAATCTTAAACTAAAATGTGAACATTCTATTCCAAATGAAGATATGACGGGCAACAGGTTTTTTGTCTATTCACTTCTCTAATTACTTCAGCTGAACAGGGCTTGACTTCACTAATGGTAGGTTCTCTTAATCCTTCATCATTCTCCATTTCATCCCTCGTGTCTATGGCCAAATCTTCCATACGATGTATTCTACAGCACACCTAATCTATTCCACAGCATGCTCTAATCCTGATCTGAACACCCTCTGCCTTTGGTCTCTATTCCTCTACTGATTATCTTCAAAAGTACCTATATTCAGATCAGACACCATGTAATAGGAAACAGTGGAGTGAATATGACGGGTAATAAGGAAGGGCAGATAATCATGGAAAGTCCTAAGCAATAAGAAAAAATTCAGACAGGTACAATCCCATTTATAGTCCAGCCATCATAATTTTTATTTTCTCTAATCCACTATTCTTTTATGCTGCTAGATCTTCATATATGTGTTCCTTTTTGCTTATATGTTCTGCTCACGTTCACTTGGCTAATTTCTATTTCTGGTCTCTTTTCAAACATCCTTTCACCAGAAGTCATTCCTGGACCAACCAGACCAGGCTAGATATCTGGACCTACATTTCCATACCCCTTAGTCCTGGTTTTTTGCAACATCCATCACTATTCTGACCCACGTTTAATGCCAGCCTTCCTCACTAGTTTGTAAGCCCCACGGATACAAATAAAACATCCTATTTTGTTTTGTTTGGATTTTTTTTTCACTACTGTATCCCTAAATTTAGCACAGTTCTTGGAGCTTATTGAGCAGTCAATAAATACATTTTGTGTGGTTAATTGTGTCTGGGTGATTCAATGATAAAGGAATCAGGCAAAATCAAGAAATAGGCAAAATTCTAAGCAGGGACCTTGTCAGGATCAGTAAATCCAAGAATGAGTAACAGTAATCCAATCACAGAAAGTAAGATTCAAAACATCTCTCTAAACACTAAAAGACTTGCAACTAAATGAGGAAGATTCCTGTCACAGAGGAAATATGGCAGAGGATACTCTTATGTGACAAGTGCTGAGTTTCTAAAAAGTGAACTATAAAGACATAGATGTAATTTCAAGGATGTCATAGCCTAGTTATGTAATTTAAATATTCTGAACAAAAATAAGATCTATTTGATGTTGACGCACCGTATTTTTACATCTATGAGCCAGATTTGTTCCAGAGACAAGGCCAGTTTTGTGACTGAAGTTGGAAGCTTAGTGAGCGAAACTTGGGGACTGAAAAATTGTGCGCAAAGGCGTCTAAATTCACCAGGATTTTTTCTATTAATCAGTAATTCTTCAAGTCCCTGTTATTGCACAAAGGGATAAGAAAGAAATAACCTCTTAGGGAAATATCAAATCTCACCCTCCCTTGACATTCAACTTCTACAGTTTACTTTTCACTGCATCTCCAAAAGTTTTCACCTATGTATGCATCATACATAACTTTTAACTAATGCATTTTTTTCATTTTAGCAAAGTTACTGATTTTTAGATTGTCGACCTCACAAATAAGTATGTATGACCACCCTATGCAAAAGAGTGGAGTATATGAATTACGCTATTGTGTACAGAAGGAGAGCTTGCTGGTGATGTCAA
The DNA here is from genome assembly GCF_902729225.1 of Pteropus medius. Taxonomy (NCBI): domain Eukaryota; kingdom Metazoa; phylum Chordata; class Mammalia; order Chiroptera; family Pteropodidae; genus Pteropus; species Pteropus medius. The sequence continues at coordinate 12,231,949 of NW_024354875.1, read as the reverse complement.
AGATAATATGAAACAAATACTATTTTCCTATCTTTGGGAAAAGGTTGCCCCCATTATAACTGGCATGAAACATCTAAGCACTCTATGGAGGCCTCATTGAAATTCCCCAACTAATCTATTTTAACTTCAAAGTTTTCTTGTTGTTGGAATCAACTCTAACATTATCTTGATAACTTTAAGTTTAATTTCCTTTTCCAAAACATCTTAAGTTAAAAGAACAAAAAGGGGAAGTAATTTCCCATCAACATGACTAGACCAATACAGACTAGATAGGAGCTCAATAAAACCATTATAGTTTTTGTAATAAGATTAAATCAGCTCTTGATTGAAGTACACAAGGCACTTTTTGCCAAATTATATTAAGCCCTTGGCAATTGCCACCATTTTAAAGGGAAGGGTTATTATTGAAGGCTATTTTCCCATATTACAAATGCTACATTTTGATGAATCCTAAGTGCTTCAAAATATCTCAATGAACATCTTTGAGAAATGAATCACTTCTCTAGTGGTTGGATAGTTAGTTGTCAATTTTCCTGTAAGTTTTATACAGGGTTGTTAATTTTTTTTAACTGAAATACTAATAATTACTTTTCTAGTGGTAGTTTCAATAATTTCCTAAATATCAGGCAGTCCTTTCTCCCTCTGAGTCCTCCATTAGCCAGGCATTACTCTTATTTTCAAGCATTATATATATATATGTTCTGTAGAATCAAGATTTTTCTCCAAACCAAGAAAAATTTAATAATTAAATTTTAAAATTTAATAATTTATTTATTAAATAAAATAATATAAATCTCCTTATATATTGAATATATACTCTATTAGTATCAATTCTTATTTCTATAAATGGAATTAATATCTTTTAAAATTGTTAACTATTACATTCATATTATCTTGTATATGATAAGTAAAAGATAAAATTCAGGTTTGTTGAAAACTCCATATGTCAATAGTATCATGACTTTAGGTAGTATTGTATTTTTAAAAAACTCACTTTTTTATCTCTGGGGAAAATAATACTGTAATTTGTATTTAATAGTTATTTTACAAGGAACAATCCTTCATTACCTGTTACAATTTGCATATGGGATCAAACTTGTCGATGACAAAAAAAATGTTATTCAACTTTAAAAGAAATATTTTTAAAACTTGGCTATTGTGAAAATTTTATTTAGGACAAATGTAAACTTGCTCTCTGTACCAAAATCTCGAGATGAAAGAATTAAATTGAAAACATATGCTGATATGAATGGCTTTTAAAGCAATACAATATTTTTAAACTTTTAGTCATTTTAGAGTTATTTGTTAGAAAATAAGAGCACTGATTCGGGAGATGATCTCCATTTGTGAGAGAGAACATGAAACACAGCCATAGAGATAAGGACCAGCTTTAATTTTGGGTGTAAGTTGAGAGTCCAGCTCTTTCTGATGGATCTTGCACTGCTGTGTAACCTGGTATTTCACTTTCTCTGTGTCAAAGCTTTTATCTTCTTGATGGCTGGGTTTTTGCAGCTTCTTCTTGAAGTAGGCATGAATAAGATGTTTGGGGATTTTCACATCAATTTTGTTGAAGACGGCAATGACAAATTTATTTTGTGTTCAACAAAGAGAAACTAAATGGAAGACCAGAGGTCCAATCGCAAGTAACATCTTCTTCAGCTACTTCAAGAAAATCACATTCACCTCTATGGTGACCAGTGGGGATGAACAGAATGGTCCTGGAAGTAACACTCTTAGTTTTCTCACATACTGACAAAGGAGTTTTTTGCAGTGGCTCAATGACTTTTGAGATACATCTTCAGTAGGATAATAACTAGGCATATTGACAAATTTAAACGCTTGGGTACCACTACTCTTGTCATCAGTAACTGGCTTGTGACAGTAGCAAAACCATCTCCTTTTTCTTTACAATCCTGGTTTTAACTGCTAAATCTCTCCTCTTGCACATGGCTTTCCATAGATCTGGAATACTTGCCAATTCCTCTAATAGGATTTCAGATGTGGTAGGCTTTCCTTTCTTGGGCATTTGAGCCCTAAGGTTATTCTGAATCTTGTCACTGGCATCAGCCTTTCTTTGCTTGAGGTTTTACCTTCTTGCTCTCTGGTTTTTCAGTTATTTCTTACCACCATCTAGTAAGACAAGATAGTGCAGTACAATTTTTGACAATCTTTTTTATCAATTTTTAATATTTAGGCTTTTAAATAGTATACTATTAATAAAATAGTTTCCACTTAGTTTTATTTTTTTCTTAGTAAAAATGCAAGTTAAGCACATTTTATTTAGTTAAGTATTGACTTTCAGATCCATTCACTTTGTTTTATGTTCTTCTATTTAATCACTCTCACATTTCCCCATAAGGCTATACCTATCCATATGATAAAATCCAATGTAAGAAAAGGAAATGGTAAAGGAAATAAAAAAGAGAGGGGTTACAAATTAGAACCAGAGAGTTTTCACTACCTTTATTTAATGCTATTGCATTTCTTACAATTCAGATCATTAATATTCTTCACAATGTTTTTTGGAACCAAGAGTTGTGAGCATACTGTCAGCATTGCAAGCAAACATTCAATGTGAGTTTTTAGTTTAATGTAAATTTCAATATGTACTTTATCATGTACATGCTACATAAAATAAATGAGCTTTGTTAGGATTCCTTTTCTGTCTATTTATAAGGAACAGGATTACCAATGAATGATGGAGTTGAATACACTGCTATTTATTTATCATGGGAGTTTGCAGAAAATGTAGAAAGGGCATCAAAAATAGTGTTTATAGTACTTGGAAAATTTGTGATGAAATTACAGATTGTAAAATTAGTTAACTGACAAAGTTGTTATAACACTGAGTTTGCATTTTACTTTTTTAAAGTACACACACACAAAGAAACTAATATATGAAATAATTGTGAGATTGATATTTTTACCTATTATTTAATATACTTGAATGTGAGTCTTTTTTTCCTCCCCATGTGTTATATTTAATGCTCTATACTACCATGTAACCATGGTTTTAGGAAGAGAACTGCATAATTAGTATCTTAGTTAATTAAGAAAAATTACATAGGTACTTTATTAATCATTAAAAGCAAATTGAGGAGAGGACATCTGTCATCATATGTACACTATCCCTTTATACATTCATTGTTGTATGTATACTATCCCTTCGGACATGTTTGTTGAATAAATAACTGTTTTTTAAAGATTTAAATTTAATACTAAAATACTTTTAACGCTAAAAATATAAAAAATAAAGGTTGATATTTATCTTATGATTCAAAAGATTCTACTAAATTTCAATTTTAAGCAATTACGTGCAATCTAAATAGAGTCTTTGATACCATGAAAAAAAATACTTCAAAATAATCCCTGCTATCAACTTGTTTATATGGTATTTGCTTCTTTCTTGAGAATCTAAATTCAAAAAAGATTCCAGTTTTAATTTTGTTTTAGAGTCATGAGAGAAAAGGGCAGTCATTTTTATTTTGAAATCCCGGTTCTATAAACTTTGCTTCCAACACAAGCTAAACAAAAATCCTCAAAGAAATCATCTGGGTCATTTATTAGTAAGGCTTTTAAGTCACAGAAGCTTGTTACCCACAGAGCCTGAAGAAAGACAGCATGGCACAATGGAAAGAGCTGGTGCCTTTGAAAATAGGTGTAAATCTTTGCCCTGACACTTATCAGACACATGTATTTGTGCAGGTTAGTCAACCACAGAGTTGCACAGTCAGCATCATCATCCATGACCCATTTTGTTCCAGATGGTTCTACATAAAGATAGAATGTGTGCAAAGCATGTTTCTGTTTGGTGCCAATCCATTGTTGTTGAGCCCAAGTTTTATTCATGTTTCCATAAGCCATATTTCTTACTCAAGAGATGGGTAGATATTATAGAAAACATGACATAAAATTCACCAGTTGTAAAAGAATATCAATGTAGAAAAACGACAATCAAGAAAGGAGAGTAGATAATACCTTGATTACTTCATGAAGAGAAAATAATCCAGAAATATGGGCTAGTGGTGCTAGATTTATAGTCTCCCTGGGCCAAGTGAATTACACTCTCATGAGATAGATTTCTCTCTGGGAAACATGCTCCTCCTTAACTTAAAAAAAAAAAAAAAATCACATCTAACAGACCTAGTTTAATGTTTCAGCTGTGTAGTGAATATTTTAAACAGAAAGAGCTAAAGTCCTTACATAGCTTTTATCATTAAAAAGAGATGTTTATAATAATGGCTTCAGGAAAATTAGATTAATGGTAGCAGTAGCTTTATCTGTTCTCTGCCAGGTAAACACCAATAATACTCTAAAGGTAATCTCCTAAAGATAGTTCTAATCCATGCTGGTTTAGGTGGCAAATATTTCTTTGAATGAAATGACAGTTTGGGTTATAGAGGCAGAATTGATAAAAAAACAAAAACAAAAACCTATAATATGAAGTTATATAGACCTGACATTTCAGAAAAGGTGGCTGACTGTGGCATAAGTTTGACTCAAGGGTTATTGCTATGTGCATTCTTTTTTCCAAATGCTTCAAAGAAGGCAAACAGCTTTTACCAGTAAAATACAGCAGAGACCAAACATTTATATTAAGTTCTACATTTCATTAGTTGGAAAGTTGAAGAAGTAGTAAAATATGGTGACTTACAAAAAATGTTCTAGGATTTGTTCATCTTCCTACGTGTGAGTTTAGCCCAGAAGTGAAGTCTAACTAATTACAATTAAGTTGGCATAGACTTTCTACCTTTAAAATAATCTAGCAAGTTGAAACCAATAAAATTGCACATTGGTTTTGTAGTTGGATTCTGTCCATGATGGAGTTATAAGGCAGTTATATTTTTAAGCCATTAAATAACATGGACTATCAATAAGAAAATCACTATATTGAACCACTGGCATGTTTAACAATCAAGTGAATTGTCACATTTCTATTTGATAAAGTCATTTTACTTGTGAAAAGAGTTACTATTTTCAATTCGTCACAGTTTGCTTCTGAGGGTCATTTCAATTTCCTCTAATTGTACTTAAGTGTTTCTTCCCACCCTCACCTCCTACCATTTGGTGTTTGTTATTTGCTTTTAATGTGATTTCAGAATTGTAAGTAGCTCAGCATACTGATAAGTGAATTTTTGAGGTTTTTCCATTTAGATCAGTGAAGTAAACAGAGTAGAGAGTGGCATTTCTTCCTAACAGGTTTTTCTTAAAACAGGTACTGAATTAATGCAAATTGTTCTTGGAAGCATAGTTTACAGAATATGGATTTCATCAACACTCTCAACTTATTTGTGCGTGAACTAATATTTTCTTAAGATCCACATAGCTTTATCAGCATGGTGCTTTTAATACTATATCTGCACAGCAATTAAGAGCAGGAAATGCTGGCTAGAGATCTTTATTACCTTTTTATTGATGTTAACAGAGATGAGGCAGGTAAAATAAGAGGTAAAAATGGCTCATTGTAAAAGCATAAGAAATAACAGGGACTGACTGAGGAAGTCCCATCCAGAGGGATCAGCTGTCATTCAGTATTGACCCATATCATTCACCTCTCAGGTGAACAAAATATGACTCCACGCAAACTTCAGCCTTCAGGCTATCAGTCTGCAATACTTGTTTTAAAAATCAATTCGTTGAGGGTTGATTAAGTAACATAAACCAAACCAGGCTAGTGTGTGGCAAGGCTGAAGCATAGGAAGATGAACTATCACATTGATGGCTGACTTCATGGGTGTATAATCTTAGTAGTCATAAGAGATCATCCATTTAGAGAACCTCACACTTGTTTTAATGGTTTGCTGCTGTGGTCTTGAAATTCTTAATTATTTTTGGACAAGGATACCACAGATTAATTTAACTATCGTGCAGTAAATTATGCAGTTGTGTCTGATCCTACTCAAGGTAACATTTGAAACATTTTTCTCCTGAATGAGTAATATACCTCTCTGCCAGCTTAATTAATAATTGTGGAGTGTTAGAAATGGAAGGATCAGGATATTGTCATTTGCTCAACCTGGTTTCTTTTATGGATTTGAATGTACTTGCTCCTCTCTCTCCAATTACTATCTATATTACCTATCTCTCAAGAGAAAAACCAATGGCCTGATTTATCAGAGACTAAGGTGGAAAGTCTGTAGTTCTAGCATCAAAATTACTTGCTCGATTTGCTAAAAGATTTAAGAATTTCCCAAAGATAGACCAGAGACTTCCTTTCTTTCTCTGAATTAAATATACCATTAAAAATATTTTAAAAAATTAGTGCAATGATCTATGGTATTGACAAACATGGTGTTCTCCCTCTTGGTTGTTTCTTGTTTGTATGTGAAATAAATGATCATTTGAATTTGTCATTCAAGTCGGCCATAATGAGTGATTCATACTCAATATCTGGTTTTAGAGTCATCTCTCTGCAATGTTCGAATAAAGTACAGCACAGACTTCTCTGGTGTTCACTAAAAAAAATCAAACCTTTTTGTAGATCCCTAGACAGTTATAATTCACCAATTTCCAGCTCATAGAAAAAAAGTACAAGCATTTAACTTTGAATCTTGGGAGCAGCACTCTTAGCTGGATTAATTTATTTTTCTTACCCATCAGTATTCTAGATTTATATCCACTTTCCTGTTATATTTGATGCCAGCCAGCATTCTTTTGCTGTTGTGCAGGTATGACTAAGTACTGTCTCGTGCCATTGAATAGGGCATCATTTGTCTTGGGTTCTACAAGCTGGCTACATACATGACAGCACACAGTGACAGTAATTTGCACTGATCTGCCCCCACTGCTAGTCCTGCTGCTACAAATAGCAATTGATTATTATTCTGTAGTGTTATTGGCTGTCACTATGAACACAAGCTTTATTTCATTTTTAAAGTAACATGCTACAGATCTAGTGTAACAGGAAAACAGGGAAATGTTCATTTTTAAAAATTATTTGCAGTCACAGGGGTAACTTCAAATTCTAGTCATAGAATGACTAGATACCTTTTTATCCTCCACCTGTCCCCTCCCAATGTGTACTGCTTTCTCTCTTCAAAAAAAAAGTTGAAATCTTATTTCATAGATATGTATTTCTTGACCTATCTGGTATTCTAAAAGTCTTAGTTTTTCCAGGGTCCTATACTATCTCACCCTTTTTACTTTTTTTCCTTCCACAGACTGACCAGAAAGAGTTCTTGCATTTACAACTACAATTATGACGATTAGTAGAGTTAATATTTATTAATATCATATCGGTGATAGATATATTTTAATTTATAAACTTTCTCCTTCCTAAACTGCAAATTAACTTTCTAAGTCTTTAAAGCACATTACTAGGTAGCAAAACTGATTTATTTTATTATGCTGTGTGCCATCATGAGTCTTATATGCTTGACTACTCCAGCAAATACTATTTCTGTCTCAAACTAAAAAACTGAGTTATATATAACACGGAGTTTAGAAAACAAAAATAAAAACAAACTATACAAAACCTCAAAGACCTTATCTGCCTAGTCTTTGAATAGCTCTCTGCTCTCCGAAGTTCACCCTGGGGTAAGCAGAGTTCATGATGAAATGGGCCACTGAATCTTCACCTCATCCCTGTGTAGAACAACCAGTGGGTGAGTTTTTGCAATTTGGGACAATAAAATTCTTAGAGAAACCATCTTGCCATTAAATTTGGATTTTGGGGGTATATATTTTTTTCAAATATTTTGTTATTAGAAAATAAATACAAATCCATCATCTAATCAGAGGTAACTAAAACATTAAAAACAATATTTTTGGAAAGGCAATTTAGTACCTGGTCTGACATGTACTGTTGAAAGGAAGGTTCAGCTACATGTCATTAGAGAGTGATTTCATCATCCTTTCCTTCCACTTTGAGACCACTCAGAATCTAAAAATTTACCAAAGGCAATTTTTAAAACATATTTGTGCTAAAATTACTGTTATCTATTGATAATTTAACTTTTCTCTGTATTGACAAAGGAGGAAATGTATGTAAAGGAATTACAGAACTGCAAATGGTACAGTCAGTTCTAAGCTTCGTTTAAGATTCGTTTTATATTTTAACATTTGTCTGTGCTGAACAATGCTCAAAACCTAGTGAGAAGTAGGTACACTCAAGCTGTAAATGAGAAATACAAATAGTCATAATTCGGGATAGACAAGGGCTGTCAGATATTAGTAAAAGGAATTTCCCTTTATTACTTTAAAAAAAAATTTAGAATGTTTTAAAAATTGAAATTATCAGTGATCTAAAGAAAGTGGTCAGCTTTTCCAAGAACTACTGAGACAATATGAAGTCCAGAACAGTAATCTTTCAAAAGGTAAATGAAAGGTATTATTCATTTCACAGCCATGATATAATTCAAATTAATGCTAAACAGCCATGTATTTATCAATTAGCATTATTTGTTTCATCTGTCTCTGACTCCCTGTATTGTTCTAATTCCATCAAATAGTCATTTGCTTTTTTATGGTAATAATGGCTTCACATTTCTTCCTTTCATCTGTATCCTTGTGTGCTATTTGTTATTCTGCTAAATCCCTATTATAGAGGCCTATGAGTTCCAACAGCTTGATGAATAATTGGAAATGTTTTATCCCTGAGCTTCAAAAAAGTGCTAGAAATAATTATGAGCAAAAGTCTTCTGTAGTGTCTCATATCAATCCAATCCCTGCTTTATGCTATTTGTACTTTAGATAGAGAAAGACACGGCAAGATCTTGGTTACCAGCTCTTGCAGCATAAAAGGGACAGATGTTTCGGTTTCCATTGCTTTTCTTTTGTCTTCTCTGTTCTCTGTTCTTTCTGGCAGCTTGGGCTGTTCACTACAATACGTTCCACAGTTAGTCAAGCCTGTAATTTCACAAGGTACAGTTAATTATTGATCAATCAAAATGAACTTCATAATCCTTTTGGCAACTTGTGCTGCACTTGAACTTCTCCTTTGCCCATAAAATAGCTTAATGGTCTACAGGATAATGAACGTGAAGGATATGAACTAATGTTCAAAGAAGCAAATAAATCCTACCTTTCTGGCTCATGCCAATTCAGGATTATTCTTCACAACATACTACATACTCCCTGTTTTTCTTCAGCAAACCAGCCTTTCCTCATCCCCATCCTGAACCCAGATGCTGAGCTTTCATGTCTTCTCCAAGAATTTGATTCAATTTAAGGCATTTATTTAATATTTGAAGATATATTTTTTATCTTTTAATTTCTTCTACATAAATTAATTTAGTCAGATAATAAAATAGCTCTCATAAACCACAGAATCATATTTCCAGTACAATTATGTACCGTTTTTTCTGGATGGGCAATTTACCTATATAAGAAATGAACAGCATCATGCATCAAAGAATAATGACTCCTCTCCTTCTCTTAGTGAAAATACAAACTAAAGGGAAAAAAGTCCCCAAACCCTGGTAATTTATATATAATGTGTATGCAGAAGGATGTCACAGCTGGTTTCTAGCCACTTATAATTCAATACTTATTAAGAACCTACTATGTGCCAAGGATCTTGCTCTGAGAGACGGACACATAAAGAGTAAGATGGAGATTAGAGTATGAGAGTCTGGAAACTAAGCCTTGTCATAGTACATAATGACGTTTTCAATGAAAGGATTTCGTCTCTGAGGAGAAGAGATGCTGATGAGAAAAGTGTAATTATTAATATATGGGTAACCAAGTTTATTCAGTATGCTATTAGAATGACATCCTCCTCCAAGAAACAATCCAGGCAACCTTCATCCTATTTGTGTACCATATAGTTAATACCCGCCCTCTCCTCACTGTGTTTGCAGTACTAGCTTGTTCCCATATAAAGATGAATGAGTTGTGTCATGACTCCTTTCTGCAGAGTTTATGTGATGCTAGGCCCAGCCAGTCAGTGAAGATGACTGCCATACCTACAGCTGCCTAAGTTCCTTCAGTTTCCAACTTTGTCTCCATCTGGGAAGCTCAGTTCTAGGTCTGTTCCTTGTTTTCCCTGGATTTTGGTATGCAGTTTCACTGTTATACAAATACTAATAAGCAAACATAAACTCAAAAGATTTAAGATAACCTGAGTGACTTTCCAATCCTTATAGACAAAAGAGGCTAGTCCAGATATGCGCAAAAGTAACCATACTTCTAGGTGACAGTGTAAAGAGACATAAAGAGACATTAAGACAAAGTGTTTCAAGAAGAAAGACTATTTGTGATTGGGGGAATCAAGGAAGGTTTACAGATTTTATGGTCAGTTGAGCTGGACCTCATAGAACAGATCATTTTTATCAAATGTTATCAAAGGCAGATAGATGAGGAAGAGCAGATAGTGAGGAAGAAGAAAGGAACTTGGGAACAAAAGCTCAGTGACGAGAAATGTGAGGATGTATATTTAGTGTTCATTTGTTTTGACTGTATGTATATCAGGTTACACCCACCTGGTCCTAAAAGTTGTGATGCCTTTGATAAGGACATGTATTAGAGTGACTTTGAGACTAAGTATGTCCAAACAGAAACTTATTTCTCTCTCAAAATGCTCACCAGTTATTTTCTACAAGATGCCATCTCCTTTCCACTCAGGATTAAGTCCCTCGTGTACTTTGGCCGAAGTATCCTGTTCCTGCATCTGCTGCCCATGGGCCAATGAGGATGCTACTGTCCCACTCACACCTAGGGAATGTACTGTGCTCCCTTTACCACATACCCTAAGTACAGAGAAGGCTCTCCCCTGGATTCTTCATAGAGGAGCAGAATTAATCTGCCATTCATGCCAACTTTTCTCCAGATTCAGAGATGACAGTAGAGATTAGCACTGAGTCACCACTACTTCCTCTGATAGCCATACTCAGAGCTGCAGGATGGATCGGTACTCAGGGGTCCTTACCTGCACTAACCTGCTTAGATCTCAGTCTTTCTCCAGGTGGCAAAACTCAGCCCATCTTCATGACCAGAGAGTTCTAGTGTATTTAAACCTTGGTCTCTGGTCCAGCCTCCAGAGACCTGAGAAAAAACAAATTTCCTCCCTCAAACAATCTAGGGCACAACTTCAGTTTTACCTCTTCCCAGGAGGTCTGACAGGCCCTATGGGACACTTTTCATCTACTCATGAGAACATTTGGTCCCAAGAGGAAAATTAGGTTACAATGTAAGTGTCAAACCAGAAGCAGATTCACTATAAAGCTACAGAAACCTAAGATTTTAAGTTCTCTTCCAAGACTCTGTACCTAATTTCATGTTTATAGTTTTCTAATTTTTTTTTTTTCTCTAAAAGAGGGCCCTCCAAATTGTATAAGTTTCAGGAATCACAAAACCTGAAACTGGCTCTCCTCCTAAAAATAAGACATTTTAGATTTGTTCATCTTATATTACGCCACCCATGAGACCTCCTCACTCCAGGCTAGAACAAGCTCTTGACTCCAACCAACCAAACCCTTTTCTAAGTCTCACCTCCATCCTGAATTGAGGCTCTTTTCTCATACCCTTTCTGCTGTACTCTGTCTTTAGGTTCTCGACACCTGCAGGATCTGGTTAACAAGAACATAGACACAGAACCACAAACACACAGACACACACACTGACACATGGACTCGCAGATACAAATCCACACACAAATACATCTTCACTATCTCATCGATTTATAGAAAAGACTGCTTAAATGTAGAGAAAAAATATACTCCAGAAAGGAATATAACCCGCAGAGAAGTAATTCTGCCTAGCCTCTGTTATTATCATGCCGATATATGTGAAGATGAGATTATTTTGCATCATCTGCCTAAAAGAATGGCCTATTCAGACAGGTTTCTAAAAAAAAAAAAAAAATGACTGACAACTGCTGGCCACTTTTAGCTTTTAGGTAACAAACAACCTCTGCCATTACACTTCAAAATCTTAACTTTCAGGCAACTTCCTTCTCCCCTTTTAGAAGCAAGAAAAGTTGTGAAATATGCCAAGGAGATGCTTGCCTGAAGGTACTAAGCATCTTAAATTTATTCCTTGTTTTTGGAAAGTTGGTGAGCAGGGAAGTGACCTGGTCAGAAAGAAGTTTTAGCAAAACTTGTTAACCACAAACATACCTCATGTTAGAAGGACAGATCAAGAAGATATGTCCCTTTTCTTTTTTTAAGCCCAGATCCCTGTAAGAAGCAGCTTCGATGACTCAGAGTCATTGAATCTCTTTACATATTACAGCAGCAGCATCTCCAGCGATGACTTCAAACATGGGCCATAGGAAAGTGAGCACGCTTAATCTGTGCTCAGATTCTGCAAATAAAAGCTAAACTTGGGGTAATTCTTTCCACTCAATTCTTTCATGAATTGCAGTAGACACCTTTCTCTCAAGGTTCCACGCCTTGATAGATTTAAGGCACGCAGAATAATGACTGTTTACCCAATTTGTATTCGATTTTCAATGGAATAATCAAAGCTGCTGGGGCTGTTCTGAGAAAGTACGAGTCTCTCTGTCCCCAATCCCTAGCGAAATTGGTATCCTCAACCCAGGGATCTGTCTTCAGTTAGAAGAAGCACCTGATGATGTCAAAGGACCTTGAGCTACAGATTCTACATACCTGCTTATAACTCACTAGTTGAATGAATTCTGAGTCATTGTCTCTTCAACTCCAACCCTCTTCACAGAGTTGCAGGGATAGTAACTGAAATGTTACACCTAAAATACTTGATACTAAATATTTAACAAATTATGGTTGCTTCAGTTTGGGAAAAGTCATCCCTCAGAATCTTTGCTTTAGTTAACTTGAGTTATAATTTCCATACCAGTGGTCCATTAATTATAAATGTGTAAAAATTTAAATATATATTTATGTAGAAGTTATTGTGTTACAAACAGATTTTTACATGATATCCTATCTTCCTAAACATATAAAAAGTCTACATTTAGTGTAATGATCAGGATCTGGAACCAACTCTTTGGAAAAAATTAATTTTATAATGTTTTCAAAAACATATTTGTACACATGATTATAAAAAATTGAAATTAAAAACATCTATAGATATACATATAGATAGATATAGATATAGATACAGATATAGATATAGAAATATAGATATATACATTATCTCTTCAGAAGCAGCAATATACTTTAACCATTTCGTGGCAGGAGGAGGTGTGGGAGTCAGGACAAATATTTTTAAAAGAATAATTTATGATGTTGTCAGGAAATATGCACTAGAAAAATGTACAGAGCTATGTTTTCAGCAACTTAATATTTCCTGATATTGAGAACATTATATGAAAATGTAAGTAGAAATGACAATCCAATACTTTAGAAATGGGATACATAAAATACAATTATTATCAGAGAACAGGATGGTATTGGAGGGAGGAATTGAATTTCCCTCTGACTTAGCTCACATAAAACTTATCCTTTCACAGTGGAACCTTGTCGTTCTGATACAGGGGTCTACAAATCTTTTCCACAAAGGGCCAGATAGCAAATGTTTTAGACTTTGCTGACTAGATGGTTCTTGTTGCAACAATCCATCTCTGTGGATTGTGATGGGACAGTAGCCACAGACAAGACTTAAACACGTGAGTGTGTCTGTGTTTCAATAAAACTTTATTTACACAACAAGCAGCCAGAGGTGGATCATTGTCCTTAGCTTGTCAAGCTCTGTTCTAAAATAATATATAACAAAAAGAATAACACAAGACGAGGATAAAAGAAACTGCAGGAGGAGATGTTAAAGTTATAGAAAGTAAGAAACTGTAAGAAAGAGGAAAGTGATAGTGAAGAATGGAGTTCATGATTTTTGCCCATTCATTCACCCTTACTACTCTATGGCACAAAACTTGCCTCGCAGGATATAACACTGGGTGTCTTGATGCCCAGGTAACTTGCTTTATTGGGAATTTATATTTTACATGATAGAATATATTATTTCCAAACCCTAGGGTTTTGATCCTTAAAATAGTCTGAAATTATTGAAATTGCCTCAGATACTTCCAGGCATTTCATTAAGCCCTGACCACCAAGATCCCAGCAACTGACCTTTTAGAAAACTTCATGTTTCAGAAGAGAGATAAATAAGCATTTCATCTCAGCCTCTTTTCCAGTCAGCATTAAGACAACACCACAAACTCCATGAACCTAGTATAAAGATACACATTTGCTGCTTAACGCTACTTAGTTTGTGTTATTTAAACCTGAGGCCTGAGCTCTGTGAATTTGTGGAGGAACAACTTTGGCAAATAGAAAAATAAACTTTGCCTCAGTAGAAGATTAGTCCGGGAGGCCCAGTGGACGTTTCACAGCAGTAAAATCCATGCAAAATGAATTTAGACAAGAATAGTCTGTCTAAGATATCAATTTGCCCAAATAATATATTTATAGACTATTATTACATCTAAGGGGAAAAAAGCACTAGATTGAAACTGTAAAATTTCACTGATAAAAATGATCCATTCTCAAATGTCAACCAACATTAAAAGGGAGAATTTGACACTTTTAAATAAAAAATGATGCGCAAATTACACAAGAAATCTATGGAGACTCCTTCAGTTCTTTTTTCTCCTCTATCCTGCTCTAAAACATGCAATAATAACATTTTTCAATTGAAGAGTTTTAATCTATGTGCATAAGGAGACTTAGAGGCAGTGCCTTCCCTTCCTGGAGGCCTGTGTGCAGGGCTTTTTTCAGATATTGATTGTGAAAGTGATATCACACCAGAAGGTACATTGATATGGTGTCGGGTAAAAGAAAACGGCAAAGAATCCTTACAGTCTAATCAAAGCTCTGTCCAAGCCCCACACTCTGATGAAATCTAATCAATAGAGACGATTAAATGACACATACAGAGTCATCAATATTAAATACACTCCATTTCCTGTACGAGAACTGGATAACACAAAGTAGACAAGATAAAACTTGACTCTGTAGGTTTATTTACAGGATTTGTGCTATATTTAAATATGAATATGAAAGTTTGACTCAGTTCAGTTTTTTTGTTTGGTTGTTTTTTTTTTTTTTTGGCCTGACAAATCAAGGTGCCAACAGTGCATTTGCAAAACACCTTATGTTGAACAGACTATGAAGGTGAGCAAATTGCATAGGGTATTATCTGAGAATAATCACGTAGAGGACACCAGTATTTCCTTTAACATCTGGTATTTGGCTTTATGATAGAGACACACAGGAGGATATAAGACTAACAATAAAAAAAAAAGTTTCCTTTTATTGAGAGTTAGCTGCATGCCAGCCAATGTGCTAACTGCTTTACAATTATTATCTCACTTACAAATACTATCACGTTATCATTTTTAATGTTGAGGAACCTGAAAGTTAGATGTGTTCAGTGGTATAGACATGGAAGTGTTGGAAACTGAACTCAGGATTTCTTAACTCGGAAAGGTATGCTTTCTAACGGTATAGCCCAAATCCATTGCTAATTGACTATGATCTTGGAAACCTATATATGTCTGTTTCATTGAAGTCTCTTTCTTCCTTTGTAAACGAGAGGCTTGAATTAAATAATCTGAAGTGCCTCTGTTGACCTAAATTTCTAAGAATTGTTTAGCATCATGCTTGACTGCTAGATATTTATTAAGTGTGAATAATATCACTTCATAAAATTGCTCATTTATAAGAAAGGGTATATTTTCAATGATTGGGAATTTTTTGCTTCTTGTTTTAACAGGGATGACAGTCGAAGAAAATTAGCAAAGGTATTTGGAGGCAAGGCTCAGTTCACTATTTCAGTAAAGATCGCTGGACTTCCAGCTAGATAAAACTTTAGTGGTTCACTGTGGTACAGATTACAGAAGAAACCGGGTAATTCCAACTACAAACTACTTTTCCTTAGGCTCAGGCAGTGGGCTTCAAAATTATTCCTCATCAGATTTTCTCACTTTTTAATAACAAAATCAGTGTGCTATCAATTTAATTAAGTTCTAAAAAGTAAATTAAATATATATAACTTCATCTCTTAAACATTTTACAAAACACATGTAATGCTTACCATGTGCCAGGTACTGGTTAAAACGCTTTATAAATATTAATGTATTCAATGTTCACAGCAACCTATTGAAGTAGATAACATTATATTATCCCCGTTTTATACATTCAGAAACTAAGAGTAAGTAACCTGCTCAGAGTAACCAGGCTGATTGCATAGACAGAGAGCCAGGATTTGAACCAAGGCATCTGGTTCTAGAAAACTTGCCCACGACCTTTATACTCTGTTGCCCCTTTCTGTATAAACTACCATGCTTAGGAAGAAGTTTTATAAAGAAGGTAGACATTTTAAAATATGTTTACAAGAGATAAATTTAGAAACCTTTTATGCTATTGAAAAGGTATGGCAGGAAGGCAATAAACGTACAGAAAAATTTCACTTGAAGAAAGATTAAATTTGTTCCTGGAGAAAGAATGGGAACAGGTATGATCACTAATTCATTTCACACAAGTCCCCAAACAACTGGCAGGCATTATGGATTTTGACTAGTGTTCACCACTCTTGACATTTCAGACACACAAGTGAACATCAGAAAATTCTCGCCAGAATTCAAAGTTTCAGACAATACTTCAGGACAGTGGTTTCCTTTAAGAAAAATCCTACTCGCTGATCATTCTCAGAGTAATATATTTTTATTCTGTTCAGGGCAAGAATAAAAATTTTAAAAATCCACTTGTTTAACTTTGTATCCAAACTCTTAGTAATAGTTAATTGATGTCCTTTCTGTCCTTTCCTTAAGAAGCATCAAACCCACCAGCCTTACCTATGTCATAGTTGCTTTTTAATATGCGCCCCGCCCCCCATCCCCCCGCTTTTTTAGTGTCTCTTTTTCTCCTCATAGGTAATCTCACTGATTTCCTTTGTCTAGTTATGCAAAATAACAAATGTCAAAGCTTGGGAAACTGGTAATTTGGTAATTTTAGACAATCGCCTCATAACTACATTTTAGTACACCTTTGAAGCAATAGAAGTTCAAAGGCTTTGAAAAGACTACTATTGCTTTGCCTGTTACTATGAGTCATTTGAAGTAATTGGTCTTGTCTGATCTATGTTTTGAACTGAGGAAGTAGAGCTTTATTACCACAATCAGATACAGGTTTTTAGCCAAGGAAGTGGAGTTTTCCTCGCAGATGTAGATGCATGCTTGATAAGGCAGAAAACAGACAGATGTGCCTCTATGCACTAGGGAAGAGGTGTGGAGAAGGAACAAATAAAACAGTTGAGAAAATTCTATGAAGCTGCAGTGAAGTGCTTCTGGAAGCAGTCCCAGTTAGGAAATATCTCACAAGCAAAAAACTCATAAATTAGAGGCAGACTTTAAACTTTAATTTTGATACTAACTGAAACCTACCTATTATCCTCATCATGTTAAAAGCGGGCCAGTGAATTGCATACAAGTAAACTGAGTAAAAGAAAGCTATCTTCTTAAAAAATATTAACTAGTTATTTTTTAGTCTTTTTTTTACGAATATGGTTACTGATGTTAAAGCCAGTTTTGACTTTATTAGTTTCTTACAATGAAGACCATTGTTTCAGATCTATCTCATGAGATAAAAGACAAAATGTTCAACTCCAAAGAAGACACCATATAGGTTACTTCTTTTGGCACCTTCTCACAATAACATTTATCAATGGTTTTTCATGTGTGTACTTGTATGTAAAGAAAGGAATAAGACTAAAAATAAAACGAAATGAAATGAAGCAAACACACACATACACTTACACATTTCAAACAAAAACTGTTTGATTACAGTTTTAAATATTTGTCATGAAACAGTCAACAAATACTTATCAAATGTTTTCAATAGGTTATGTACTGGGATAGAAATTAGAATATATAGCTTATGAGGATGTATTTTTCAAAGAGTTTACAATCTAGCAGGTAAAAAGGCTAATGACACATGTACTAATAAGCAGAAGTCATCAAAGAGAAGGGAGCACAGGAGAGAGCAGACTAAGGCTTCCCAAAGAAGTTAATTAACTACATGGATCTTGATAGAGTGAATGTCTAGGAATAGGCATTCCACAAGAAGGAAATAGTTTATGCTAAGGTACAGAAACATGAAAGGGCATGATTTAGTCCAACCGCCCACAGTTATGCTCGCTAGAAATTGGGAGAGAATCAGTGAGAAGATGAAGAGTAAAAGAGAAAGGAAAAGTGGCAAGAAAGGAGATGGATACAATTGGAATCACAGAGGCAAATAAGGGGTCACTGTCAGAAAAGTGAAAAACAAGAGGACATGTGCAAGATAAATAGGCAAGGTCGCAGAATTGATGAGACATACCAGAACGATTTTTCAGAGCTTCAATGGTAGAATAGAGGGTAAAATGTATGAGATAGAAAAAAAGAATAAAGAATCCTTGAAGATTTGCCTCCCCTTCAGAAACATTTGCCATTTCGTTTATGTACATTTGTAAGACCTTTTTTGATTAAAGTCTGCCCACTTCCTCCCAGATTAAAGGCTCTTCAGTATATCTCTAGATCCATAAAACTCTAAAAACTCAGTGTTAGTTAAATAAATGATTGAAAAAGTAAAAGACAAAATTCTAAGTTTATGACTTTTATGACACAAAATATTTTAAGCTACTTCATTGACGCTGAGCTCTGACGATTTATACTTATAAAAAATAAAGATTTGACTGAAAGTCATCAGTTTAAAATACTACTTGCCATTCACACCTTAATAGGAATAAGAGGTATGAGAAAAGGTCTGAAGATGAAGAAAGAGGAGAACTGAAGAGAGTTATCAATAAATCGATCGATGAGTAAGTAGAAATTACCATGTTAGTGAGCTGGAATACAGAAGAGGGAAGGAAAAAAATTGTGAAAGGACATTTAGACTTGAGGAGAAGAAGAGGAGAGTAAGGAACTATGCAAGGGTATGGTATTTAGAGAATGGTAGAAAAGTCAGTGTGACTAAAACAGGTGCTCATGTTATTCTTATTTATTAGCAAAGCTTTGATAAGATTTTTTTTTTAAATTAAGGTAAATTTTATGTACAATTCAATGTGCACATCTCAAGTACACAATTCAAAGATTTTTAACTAATACATATGCCCATTTACCAATATGCAGAATATTTATCATTTCAGATAGATCCTTTTTGCTCTCCTATAGTCATTCCCCAGCAGTCATAGGCAGCTACAGCACTGATTTTAATCAATATAGACTATTTTTCCTATATTTAAAACTTTTATAAATTGTATCATATAGTATATACTCTTTTATGTCTGTTTTCTTTCACTCGATTCATTTATTTTTTTTAAATTCTTCAGTGCCTTTTTTCATTATCCAGTGTTTTATTATTTTATAACACTGAGTAGTATTCCATCACATAAATATATCAAAACTTTGAGTGACATCAGAAACATGGTGGAGTGAGAGAAGTCCCCAGATCTCTCCCTTTGAAACAACAATAACCTGAACATCTAAAACTGAATAAAAAACACCCAAATTGCACACCAGCACATCTGAGCATAGGATATGCACATAAGAGCTGCTGCAGGTGAGAACTCTGGGTGTTGGGCGGAGGACTAGGAGAAATAAAGAACCTGCCTCTTGCAGCTGCCAGAGATCCTTGTAGGGGGAGCGGCGAGTTCCCTGAACAGCACTGCTTGTCAGTGCTGTGAGTTCCACACAACAGAGAGCAGGGCCCAGTCATCAGGGCAGAAAGCAGAAAAGTGGACAGCAGGAAAACAACATTGGTTTTTACTGGCCACAGTTGCAAAACTAAGGCTGAGCCGCAGCCCTCAATCCTCAACTCAGAGGGTGCTCCCTGAATACCCTCTGAGACCAAACACCGCGGAGTTCCAGGGGAATCTGAGCAAACGCTACAGAATCCATTGCTAACACTGATAGGGGCTGAAACTAAGGGTAGCAAGTGTGATTAAATATCTACAAGAAAATAAAGGCATTATATAAAGGCATTATTAAGGCTTTATATAAAGCAGGGATCTAAGAGGCTTTGGCACTACCAACTGGAAACCACCAACGAGAAACACCTTCTTTGCAACAGGGTAGGGACCATTATATAATAAATCTTCTTTCTGGAAAAAAAAAAAAAGGCAGAATACACTTCCATTAATACCCATGCAAAGAAATAGTCCATCAAACACCATAAAACAACCATGGTGACAAGACATCTCAGAAGAAAAGAGAAAAATCTCCAGAAAATAAGCTTACAAACATAGAAATATGTGACTTAAATGACAGAGAATTCAGGATGGTACTTCTGAAAAAACTCAATGAGATCCAAAAATAATCATATAAACAATTTCAGGAACTGAAAAAACAACTAGATGAGCAGAATCCGTTTTTTAGCAAGGAGACTGAAACCCTCAAAAAAAACTGACTAGACTTTCTGGAGATTAAACACACACACACACACACACACGCACGCACACGTACACGCACACACACATACTGCACGAGTTGAAAAATGAAATAACAAGCTTGGGAAATAGAGTTGACCAAATGGAGGAAAAGATCAGCGATATCGAAGACAAAAATCTAGAAATGAATCAGAAAGAAGAGAGAAACCAAAGAATGAAAAGTAAAGAAAGAGAAATACAAGAACTAGCTGATACCATCAGGAGAGAAAACATAAGAATAATAGGAATTCTCAAAGGGGAGGAAAAGGAGTAGGGATTAGAAAGCATTTCAGACAAATAGTTGACAAGAATTTTACAAATCTAAAGAATGAGCTGGAGCTTGGAATTCAAGAAGTCAACAGAACATCCAAGTATCTAAACCCAAAATGGCCTTCACCAAGACACATTGTATTAAAGTTAACAAAAATCAATGACAAAGACAAAACTCTCAGGGCAGCCAGGGAAAAGAAGATGGTAACCTATAAAGGAAAACCCATTATATTATTGTCAGACTTCTCAGCAGAAACCTTACAAGAAGGAAAGGAATGGAATCAAATATTCAAACTATTAAATGAAAATAACTACCAGCTAAGAATAATGTATCCAGCTAAGCTCTCCTTTAGATATGAAGAAGAAATAAAGATCTTTCCAGACATACAAAAATTGAGGAAAGTTTCCACTACGAGGCCTACTCTATAGGAAATACTGAAAGAGGTCAGCTTGCCTAAAACAAAATGACAAAAAAATATATACATAATTAGTAGTAAAGTGACCATCAGGCAAATACAAGCAGAGGAGTGCAACCCTTAGTAAGAAAATGGCATTATAAACTTAAAAATAAGAAGAGATTTGCTATAACAAGATAGTAATGAACATTCAGCATATATAGGGACAAATTGAGACAATAATGACTATAAAGGGGAAGATTCAAAGATCTAAATTCACAAACAGAAAATCAGTAAGGAAATAATATCCCTAAATGACACATTAGATCGACTGGACGTAGTTGAAAGTTTCAGAGCCTTCCATCCCAAAACAGCTGCTTATACATTCTTCTCTAGGGCACATGGAACATTCTCAAAAATCGACTACATACTGGGACACAGAGCTAGCTCAACAAATACAAGAGGGTTGAAATCATACCAACCATATTCTCTGATCATAATGCTTTGAAACTAGAGATCAACTGCAAAAAGAAAACAGAAAGAATCACAAATACATGGAGATTAAACAACATACTACTGAAGAATAATGAGGTCAGAGAATAAATAAAAAGTGAGATCAAGAAATACATAGAAATGAATATTAATGATAGTACAATACATCAAAACTTTTGGGATATGGCAAAAGTGGTCATAAAAGAAAAGTTCACATCACTACAAGTCTACTTCTAAAAACAAAAACAAGCCCAAATAAACAACTTAATGCTTCATCTTTAAAAAAAAAAAAACTAGAAAAGGAAGAAGAAATGAAGCCTAAAGTCAGCAGAAGGAAAGAAATAATCAAAATTAGAGCAGAAATAAATGAAATTGAAAAAAAAAGATAGAAAAAATAAATGCAACAAAGAGCTGGTTCTTTGAGAAGGTTAATAAAATTAACAAACTCCTGGCTAGATTCACTAAGGAAAAAGAGAAAGAACACAAATAAACAAAATCAGGGATGAAAGAGGGGAAATTATGACTGATATCGCAGATATACAAAGGATCATACAAGAATACTATGAAAAAATATACAACACCAAACTTAAGAAGCTAGAGAAATGGATCACTACTTAGAAGAATACAATCTTCCTAGACTGAATCAAAAAGAACTGGAAAATCTAAATAGACCAATAAGCAGTATGGAAATTGAAAGAATCATCAAAAACCTACCAAAAAGTAAAAATCCAAGACCAGATGGCTTCACCAGTGAATTCTACCAAACACTCAAAGATTTAATACCTATTCTCCTCAAACTCTTCTGAAAAATCAAAAAGGAGGCAATACTTCCCAACTCATTTCTTGAGGCCAATATCACCTTGATACCAAAACCTGGTAATGATAACACAAAAAAAGAAAACCACAGACCAATAAGATACTAGCAAACTGAATATAGCAACAATTTAAAAAGATTATACACCATGATCAAGTGGGTTTCATTCCAGGGACTCAGGGATGGTTCAACATGCGTAAATCCATTAATGTGATACATCACATAAACTAATTAAAAAATAAAAATCATATGATCATATCAATAGATGCAGAAAAGGCATTCAACAAGACACAGCATCCATTTATGATCAAAACACTTAACAAAATCA
This sequence comes from Pteropus medius, assembly GCF_902729225.1. Classification (NCBI taxonomy): domain Eukaryota; kingdom Metazoa; phylum Chordata; class Mammalia; order Chiroptera; family Pteropodidae; genus Pteropus; species Pteropus medius. The sequence goes on along the minus strand of NW_024354875.1, from coordinate 12,209,328 downwards.
GTATAGAAGGAAAGTACTTTAACGTAATAAAGGCCATATATGATGAAACCTCAATCAACATTATACTTAATGGTGAAAAACTAAAAACCTTCCCTCTAAGATCAGGAATAAGGCAAGGCTGTCCACTATCACCACTGTTATTCAGTATAACATTGGAGGTCCTAGCAAGTGCAATCAGACAAGAGAAAGATATAAAAGCATCCAAATAGGAAACAAAGACAAACTGTCACTATTTGCGGATGACATGATTCTCTATATAGAAAACCCTAAAGACTCCACAAGAACACTACTAGAAACAATAAGCAAATACAGAAATGTCTCTGGATACAAAATCAATGTTCAAAAATCCATAGCGTTCCTATATTCAAATAATGAAGTATCAGAAAAAGAAGTAGAAAAAATAATTCCTTTTGCAATTGCAACAAAAAGAATAAAATACCTAGGAATAAATTTAACAAAACATGTGAAGGACCTATATATTAAAAACTACATGACCCTGTTAAAATAAATCGAAGAAGATTCAAAGAAATGAAAAGATATTCCATGTTCTCGGATTGGAAGAATCGACATAATTCAAATGACCTTATTAGCTAAAGCATTATACAGATTTACTGTAATACCTATCAAAATCTGAAGAGCATGTTTTAAAGAAATGAAACAAAAAATCATCAGATTTTTATGGAAGCACAAAAGAATTGCTGAAGCCATTCTGAGAAAAAAGAATGAGGCTGGAGGCGTCACTCTGCCTGACTTCAAATTATACTACAATGCGACAGTAATCAAAATGGCATGATATTGGCAGCAAAACAGACACATAAATCAGTGGAACAGAATCAAGAGTCCAGAAGTAAACCCATATTTATATGGGCAAATAATTTTTGACAAAAAAGCCAAAAACATACAGTGGAGAATGGAAAACCTCTTCAATAAATGGTGCTGGGAAAACTGCAAAGCCACCTGCAAATGAATGAAATTATACTGTTGTCTATCACCACACACCAAAATTCACTCAAAATGGATTAAGGACCTGAATATAAGACCTGAAACAATAAAATGCAAAGAAGAAAACATAGGAACTAAACTCAAGGACTTTGGACTTAATGAGGATTTTATAAATTTGACCTCAAAAACAAGAGAAGGAAAAGCAAAAATAAATGAATGGGACTACATCAAACTAAGAAGCTTCTGCATAGCAAAAGAAGCCATCGACAAGGTAAAGAGACAACCACTCGAATGGGAAAATATATTTGCAAGCAAAGCCTCCAATAAGAGCCTAATATCCAAAATATACAAAGAACTCATACAACTCAATAACAAGAAAATTATAAACGATCCAATCAAAAAATCGGCAGAGGACTTAAACAGACATTTTTCCCTAGAGGACATACAAATGGTCAACAAATATTTGAAAAGATGCGTAACATCACTAGCTATTAGGGAAATGCAAATCAAACCCACAATGAGATACCATCTCACTCCTGTTAGAATAGCTATAATCAACAGGATAAGTAATAACAAATGTTGGAGAGGAAACCGAGAAAAAGGACCCCTCATTCACTGCTGGTGAGACTGCAAATTGGTACAGCCAGTATAGAAAACAGTATGAAGTTTCCTCAAAAAACTAAGAATTGATCTACCATATGATCTAGCAATCTCTCTACCGGGTATTTACCTCAAAGACTTGAAAACTCATATCCGAAAAGATATTTGCACACTGATGTTCATAGCAGCATTATTTACAATGGTCAGGACATAGTAGCAACCGAAGTGTCCTACAACAGATATTTGGCTAAAGAAGCTGTGGTACATATATACAATGGAATATTACTCAACCATAAGAAGAGATGAAATACTGCCATTTGCAACATGGATGGACCTTGAAATAATCGAATTAAGCTAAATAATCAAAATAAGCTAAATAAGCCAGACAGAAAAAGATGAATATCACATGATATCACTTATGTGTGGGATATAAACCTAAAGGCAACAAATGAACAGGACAAACAAGCAGAGACTCATGGACATGGACAATAAACTAGTGGTTACCAGAGGGGAGGGTGTGAGGCGGGAGATAGATGGGGGAAAATTTAAACCATTTCTTCAATAGAGTAAAAGAAAAGAAAGAAAAAGAAAGAAAAAGAAAGAAAAGCATACTAAGGAAATACCTATGACAAAGGAAAAAAAAAACAGAATCCACAGGGCATTATGATTACATTTTAAAAGTCTATTGTGTGATACAAAGTTACAAAATAGCATTCAAGTGTGATAAATTTATTTTCAATTATTTATTTGAGTATTCATGTTTGCACTGAAAAAGTATGAAGAAAAACACCACGATGTTAATAAATGGTATTTTTATTTCTTACAACTAAAAATAAAATAAAATAAATAAAATAAAATAATAAAATAAAATAAAATAGTGACCTCAATGAAATTATATATATAAAAAACTTAAACTTATCTTCTATTTTCTTAAGGATATTTAGAATTTTTCAGTTCGAGGCTACTCTGAATAATATACAATGAACATCATGGCACCCTGCTATCTGTGGGCATATACCTTTTTCCCTTTTAAGTACTTGAGTGAAATCTCTGGGAAATGGGTTGATGGAGTGTGTTTAATTTTGTAAGAAAGAGCTAAATAGCCTTTAAAAACGAGCGTACTGTTTTGTACCCCCATCAGTAATGTATTAAACTTCTAGTTGCTCTATATCCTCACAAACATTTAGTGTTGTCAGTCTTTAATTTAGCTCTTCATATGTCCCTAAGTGGAGAACTGTTCAATGTGCTCAGTGGCTTGCAATACCTTTTCATAAGCAGTTGTTCAATTCGTTTGCCTGTTTGTATTGGCTAGTTAACTTTTTACTAATGATTTATAGAAATGTTTTATGTATTCTGGATGCAAATATTTTCTCAGATTTATATATTATAAATGTTGCCTCTAATTTGTGGCTTGCCTTTTTATTTTTGTAACAGTATCTCTTTACAGACACTTTTTAAAAACTACTGGTGAAGTCTATTTTTTAAATTTAATTTTCTTTATACTTGTTGCTTTTTGCTTCCTTGCCAAGAAATATTTTCATACCACAAGGTCATAAAGGTATTTTCCCATATTCTTTTTCAAAGTTTATTGCTTTAGATTTTAGTTTTAGGTCTACATTCCTTTCTAATTTTTGTTTGTATTATAGGGTTAAGTTTAATTTTATTACATGTGTTTATGCAGCTGGTATAGAACATTTGTTGGAAAAGAATTTCCTTTCCCCATTGAACTGCTTTGGCATTTTTGTTTAAAATCAATTGATCACTTATGAGCATATTTATTTCTAGACTATTTTGTTCATTTGACTTCTATGTTCTTCCTTATGCAAATTCCACCCAATCTTGATTAGCTTGGATTTTAAAAATTCTTAAAATCAGATAATATGAAATTTACAATTTTGTTCTTTTTCAAGATTGTTTCAAATAATCTAGAGAAGTTATTTGTAAAATTTAGAATCTTCTTATTAATTTCTATAAAACAGCCTGCTGTGATTTTGATTGGGATTATAGTAAGTGCACAAATCATTTGGGGAAAAATGACATCTAAACAACATCTAATTTTCCAAAAAGAACGCAGTATACCTCTCCATTTTTAGGTCTTTTTAAATTTAACTCAGCAATATTTTGGAGATTTTGGTTTAGAAGTTTTTTTTTATGTTTTTGGTTAACTACTTCTAAGGGTTTTTAAAAATAATTATTAATACAAATTATGTTTTGTTTTCCAAATATCTGTTACAAGTTTCAATTATACCTATTATAAAAATACAATTCATTTATTTTAGTGGTTTGTATCATTGCTAAAACCATTTATTATTTCTAGTAGTATTTTATAGACTCCTTAGGATTTTCTACAACACAATCATATTATCTGCAAAGAAAGAGTTTTCACTTTTCCCTTGTAATCATCATACTTTCTATCATTTTCTTACCTTACTATCCTTGTTAGGATCTGTAATAAAATGCTGAATAAAAATAGTTAAAGTAAGATCATTGCATTGTTCTTAATCTTAGCAGAAAAGCATTTAGTATTTTACCAATAAAAAGATGTTGATTATTATAGAGATTTCTTTTTTATCAGATTAAAGATGTTTCTATTCTTAGTGTCCTGAACTTTGTGGGTGTTTTTTTTTTTTTTCCATTATGAATGAGTATTGAATTTGGTCAAATAATTTTTCTGCATCTATTGAGAAGGTTGTAAGTTTTTATTTTTGTTTGTTTGTTTTTTTCTGTAAATTGATTTGGTGAAATGACTTGCTTGATTTTTGTCCCTTAAACCAACCTTGTGTTCCTAAAATAAAGTCCACTTGATCTTGATGGATGGAAGTATGTATAATCATTGCTGGTGGAAATACAAAATGATGCAGCCCCTAGGGAAAACAGTATGGCAGGTCCTCAAAAAAAAAATTAAACATAGAATTACCATATGAACAAGAAAATCCACTTTTTAGTATATATTCAAAATAATTGAAAGCAGATATTAGAACAGATGTCTCTATACCAATATTCACAGCAGCATTTTCACAACAACGAAAAGGTAGAAACAACCTATATGTTCTTGGACAAATGACTAGATAAACAAAATGTGATACATACATACAATGAAATATTATTCAGCCTCAAAAAGTAATGAAATTCTGATACATAGTACAGAACAATACAGAAAAGTCCTGAATCATCAGAAACGTGCCTTTGTTCTTAAATTTAGGAAACTCATATCTACAGCACAGCTGAATGAGATATATTCAGCAGCAATTTGACGAATTTCAGTTTTTCACTTCAAAGTCAGGTTCCACAAATGGGACTCACCTCCTCTAGCAGGGCTTTTAACACAGGTCCTTCCTTCAGTCCTTCTGGTGGGCACTCCATATGAGCTCCCAAGACTGCCTTCTTCTTCTGTCTGCTTCACTTCTTTTGGGACTTGATCTCTCCCTGTGTGGCTTCCTCCAAAATCATCTTGTTTCTCTTCAATTTCACTTCGAAGAGACTGGCCAAGGTACATTTCCAGAACTGGCCGCAACACCCATATCATGAGAAGAGGAAATGATTTTTTCCATCTTGTTAAACACTTAGACAATCCATCATCGTTTTTATTTCCTTCTGTGTGTCATGAAATTTTTATGCATTTGTGCTTTAATAGGGAGCCCAATGGGTGCCTTTTAATATTAAGAATGGGTCCAACATGTTCATAGGTTTGTAATAATTCTTTTAAGTGAGGGCTCTAGAATCCTGTGACATGGCTATCAAGATTCAGAGAAATAAGAAAAGCCCTTATAAGAATAATGCCGACATCCTATCTACACAGGAATTTAATGGGGGATTTATGGACTATTTCATTTCCACCCAGCCATGGCCCTTATGAATACTGCCTGATCATATCAAGTCTGTTTATAAGGTTGTTCCTTTTAACTTGAACTCCTACTGGTTTTCCTATTTTATTTATTTATTTATTTTGGTAGAGGAGATCCTAATTTTTTTTTCTCACGTATTTAGCTGGACTCCAGCTTGAGTCCAAACAAGACTGCTCTGAGCGTATTTGTTGCTCTGTTCCTCAGCTGATGAGGTCCCCTCATGATGGCACTCCCAAGCACCACAGGCTGGGATCCATAGCATTCCACTATCAGAATTACTGACAAAGGCTTATTTTTTTTAATGTGTTTTAATCCAATGCTTAAGGAATGGAGAGATGTTTACCTGTATTAACCTTTGTTTGTGGTGGGCTTAGGTAAGATCCACAGGGCATTCAGAAAGCATGAGATTAAATGCCTTGCATTCTCTGAAGGTAAAACAAAACAAAACAATAAACTTATTTCCCTTTTATATCTTCCCTTCCAACTCTCCCTCCCTTGGGAAAACATCAATTTTTCCAAAAGGAAGCCTCTCTTCAGAAAAGGAGAAATCAAGTGACTAACATTATTTCTTTTGCAAGAGAAATAAAAATAATACACACACAAAGAAAAAAAAATGATTTCCTTTCCAGTGACCTTTGAACCTATCTCCAGACTTTTCTCCCAAGATACAGCTTCTCATGTCTGAGTTGCAGTAAAAGATAAAAATATTAATCAATTAGCTAATAAAAATAAGTCGAAAATGCACACTGTTAAGTGTTCTTTAAAAAGTAGAATCTATTACATCCTTCCAATAAAGAATGACTTTAGTTTTGTTTAGCACAAGATGGCGTTTACAATAAGACAGAGAATTATATGACGCAGATAAAATGGGTCTTGTCCAATTGGTGGACCCGTTAAGAATCTTAATATTTTTTTTTACTGGTGTTATGAGAAACAATAACAAGTAACATTTTTTAAACCCCTTCTGCATATCTAGCATCCTGCCAAGCTCTTTTTGTGCATTATTTCATTTAATCTTTAAAATAACTTTAATATAATTGAAGAGTTGGAAAACTTATCTGTATAAGCCAGATAATGAATATTTTAGGCTTTGCAGGTCACATAGAATCTGTGTTACATAGCCTTCTTTGCTTTTGTTGTCTTGTATTGTTTTGTTTTTTACAACCCATCACAAATAAAAACACCATCCTGGCCTTCCCCCAAATACGTTGCAAATCGGATTTGGGCTACAGGCTATAGTTTGCTGACTCCTGATTTGATCAAAGTAGAAATTGTGTCATTTCCATTTACAGAGGAAGAAATTGAGATTTAGAGAAGTTAAGTAAATAAGCCGAGTTATATACCTATTAAATGGCAGAGGACTTTGGTTAACCATGTAGTCACTAGCAAGAATAAATTGGTTGCAGTTAAATCTGAGAATAAATGTAAACAGGAGATTATAGAGCATTTCTAGTAAACCCTATATACTTAACTACAATTAGAAATGCCACCGTAATGTCAACTAGTTTATAAATGCCTCATGGATATATTAACAGATGTATGTTATTTCCACCTATCTTACTGACATATATAATGGCAGTTGAAGACTATTTCATAATCACAAGTGAATAGAAATATTTTACTTTATTTTCTTTTTAGAACACGATATTTCCAGCTTTTATCAATCTAGTTCAGGTTTTAATTTTTTCTATTCCTCATCGTATTCCTTCCCTAAGTTAGAGACAACTGAAGTAAATATAAATCAAAGTTTCAAAAGTGCAACTTAGCATCACTTAAAAACAAAAAATAGAGTGGGCCTAAGATTATTTCTTTTTTATATTCCTGAATCCAGAACTTGAATGTCAATCGTTCTAAATTTTTATTGCTTATTCAAATTGTCAAAAAGAAAAAAAAATAAAATATTTATTAAACATAAGATTTTTAAGTAAAATTTGATAGCTCAGTTTTTTCAAAATGTATATATATATATATACACATATACAAATATATATGTATATATATATACACACACACACACATATATATATATATAGTAATTTCGAATTAAAGTAATTGAAATCAATGTATTTGAGGTAAAAATTACTACTATGGTATATGTAGATGTAGTGCTTATTGGCACTAAGACTTCTCCTCTCAGACATAAAATTATGTTAACTATTATAGAATTAACCCAAAGACTCTACTGCAACTTGTAAACAGTCATTGTTCATTATTAGGCATTTTAAGGCTTTTTTTTTTTCTTTCCTAGATAGTAATGTTAACTCCAAACATTACAGCAGGGATCAGCTGAAAAATCTGAGGAATTTGTAAATCATAGGTATGTTTAAAATTAGGGGGAAAAGAACATATCCAACAGATAAGAGCTTTCTTATCTATATTCTTTTTAATGTGTGTTTTTAAAACATCTAAATTCAGACTCAAGTGACCAGTAAAACTGATGGAGTAACATAATTTGAAAAATTTTCTACATATATAATTTCCTCACTAGACTGTAACAACTTTTATTCTCTTGGGTGTCTAATATGTTTTTATAAACTGCCTGCCTATATGTGTATCTAATGGTCCAGAGTAATATCAATAAATAATACACATTTTATAACCCCCCGGTTGCTTTTTAAAATTAAGCAAAAGGAAACTTACAAGTAAACATATACAAACCAACAAAACACAGGAACTTGGACACACTATAGATGGAAAAAGAATTTCAGATTTCTATAACAGCTCATTTTTCTGCATGTAACACTACAGTGTATTGTCAAGCACAGGAGGGCCTGGGTGCTTAAGAGAACAGATGGCAGCCGGGTTAGGCCAGAGAGGAGAAAAAAGGAAGGTGTGGCCACCCAGGAAGTGCTGGTAAATTATGCAGCTTGCTTTTCTCGCCTTCGGATGAAAAAAAAAAGTACTTAGGAAGGTGTGTGCCAATGGGCAGCACTGCAGCCACACTGAGGTAGTTTCAACTCAAGGTACAAAGCGAAGTATGGGAGACATGAGAGTAGTTGGAGCATTCTCGAGAGAACTTAGGAGATGGTAATATAAGGTGCAGCAACCACCCTGGGACAAGCAGTGTCCTTGAAATAAAAACAAAACCCAGTTCAGGTCGCATACACAGTTTTTCCTTCAAGAACCTAATGCTGTTTGAAAGATAGGTGAGATACAGGACGCTTTAGCGACGTGAACAGACACAGCAGTGGAGAGCAGCTGTTCGTGCTTCTCACCATAGAGTGATCAAGAAAAAATAAAGACTTCCAGAGAAGCAGGAGGAATAAAGCTGAGATTCAGAAATACAAGACCTGTGAAACTCTGGGAAATCGTAACAAAGGAGATTACAGAATCACCTAAAGTATTGTTTATGATATCCTCACATCTTACATCACCATTATAAAAAACCTGGCTATTTTCTTTGTGGGAAAAAAAAAATGAATGTGAGGTAATGGCAGATCAGAAGATAACAATACGTCAAAGGAATCACCTTCACTCTTTGCACCAAACAGGAACATGATCTATATTTTCTGTATTTCCTGTCCACCTTGCTTGTGTCACTTCTATTTAGTATAGGAGCACACTGCTTGTATCAGTTCAGTTCTCCTAAGTTTTGCCAAATTTTTGAGCAGCATTTCAAAAATTTCCTCCCAGGGCTTAAGTCAGTGTTCTGCACAAAGTAAATAGACAAAAAGAAGAAGAAGAAGGAGCCGGGAGAGGAGGAGGAGGGGGGAGGAGAAGGAGAAGTTGTTTGAGTTCATGATTCCTGGACCCACTGACTTCACACCTGTTACATAGCTCCACCCATTCTCATTTGCTGCTGCACAGTAAAGTCATGTGGAGGGCTGGCAGGGAAAAGGAAAAAGAAGAAATTGTTGCAGGTACAAGAAATAACACATGAAAAAGCTCAAAGGTGAGTAGAAGAAGGGAGGAGGAGAGAGAAGGAGAACATGGGAGAGTTTGAAGAACTGAAAATAATTCAGGAAGGCTGCAGGTAGTAGGAATGGGGAGAGACAGAGGCAGATAGAAATAGTTGAGATTGCTCTAGCCTCATAAAGATCATTCTCGAAGCCCTTCTTAACAAGATGAGGGCTGGGGTTTGGGCTTTCCCTTGAGGGCAATAGCGCACCACTGAAAGATTTTAAGTAGGGAAATCTGAGATTAGAGATGAGTTCAGAAATGCTCTTTCTGGTGCAGTGGGAACAGAGACTGGAGAGAAGTCTTGAGGCTGGGAGATGGGTTTGGAGGTTTTTGCAAAATCCGGAAAAGAGATGATGGTAAATTGCAACAAGATAGTAGAAGAATGGAGTAAAATGAACTAGAACTAGGAGATTGGAATGTTTGTAGAGAAAACAGTCAAAAAAAGAGAGAGGGTAATGGCTACATTTGTGGTTTCAAACAAAGGCCACAGCAATTAAGTGTCTTCTGGGGGAAAGAAAATTGTTTATCTTCTAAACTGCAGCTTCTGCTTTGGATCTTTTTGAAGTTACTACTCCTAGGATCCCCTACATGCCCTCAACTCTTTCATTAATTATCAGAGGATTCTACATGGAGATTGGTCATTTGTATTAAAATTGAAGTGTGCAAAATACAAAATGCCCTACATTATCACAGTCAGTGACTCTAATTGGTATTGATTAAGACTCCCAATTCTTTCTTATGTAAAATTAATCTTTTTCTTTTAGAAAATATTTTGAAGCAACAAGAAAACCATTACTCTTGTAAAATACTGAAGTGTTTTCTGAAACATTTTTTTTTTCTAAATTATACTTCTACTAAGTGAATTCTCTATCTGATAGTTGATGTAATTGAATAATGTATAAATTTACATATACGATATGCATACACAGATATAGGTAAAATTTATAGCTTTCCCAAATTGCAAATTCAATATTTTTGTACCAGTTCCAAACTTTTTATTCACTATTTAGAAGCCTTCCTGCAAGACACAAAATCCATTGTGCAATATTTTTTTTTCCAGACTACAGGAATGCAAAAGTATACACTGTTTCCTTTAAAAATGGAATCATCATTCACAGATGTAGATGTGTACTTGTTATGCCAAGATGAGACAGATGTGGTTCTATTCACTCAGGGACAGGTGCTACAGAAAAAGAGATAAAACATTTGTAGAAAGTGTAAGCAACTGCATTGCTGTTGCTAAATAAATAAACTCTCTGCCAAAAAACTTTATTTGCTTATTTCTCCTTATTTCTTCTGAACGTTTATTTTAAGATCTGATAGAGTGAGCTCTATTCAGTTTTATTTGCCTGTATTGGTCAAAAATATACAGTATGTACATACATGTTTGAATAGTTTCCATAAGAATAAATGGCACAGACAGCCCCCACATGCCATCTAATACCAACATTAATTAATATAAAGCAAGCTTACACCCTGACACACACCGACAATTCAACACACTTAACTTCTGGCAAAATCACATTCACGGTCTGTATGTGTGTGTGTGTGTGTGTGTGTGTGTGTGTGTGTATAACAGGTTAAAATGAGGGCCATGAAAGCACTAGCAGTTTGGGAAGGAAAAACCAACTTAATATTATTTTTTCTAAAAAACATTTTGGTGAACTGCAGCCTGAAAACAGTACCGGGAGTAGAAATCTGCAGCTGCTAGGCTACGGCCAGGAAACAGAAGATGATTTTGATTTTAAATATTCGTATTAATTCTGACTCCAAAGACGGATTGGGTGGGAATCAGCAGCTGGGAGAGGCAAGGCAAATGGAAAAGATGATTTTGATTTTAAATGTATTTAATCGCAATTCAAAGTGGAGAACGAAAAAGAGAGATCTGCAGCTGGGCCAAGGAAGGCGGGGAGCTAAGCTGGAATATTGTCTTCCTTTTAAATACACAGCTTTGGGTTTACTAGGACTGGGGGACCAAAAAACTTGTGAATATATAGAAAGATCCTACACCTTGAATACTCTGTTTGCCCATGTTGACATTAAAAATAAAAGTGACAATGAGGATAGTTAGTAAATATAATAAGATTCATCCCAAGATCGAGTACTCTGGGAAGCATCAACTATATAGTGTTCTAATAAAAATAAATATTGATTATCTGATAGTTATCCCACATGTAAAAAATTTTTGTTATCATTTTTTTTAAGAATTAAGAAACCAAAGTGCACAGACCATTAAAAATATAGTGAATATAATATAATTTTTTGTTGGTGATTTTGAAGGCAATTTAAGAGATCTCTGAACCTTGAAGCTTTATTCCAGGAGTATAGTTGGGCTTGGTAATATTCGTGGAATAAAAACAAAAATTAATAAATAAACAATCACTAACTTATATTTTAGATATGGAGGACTAAATATGTGCTTAGTCTATAATATCCTCTGAAAGCTGTTTCGTACATTGGGTTATTATTTTGTTGTCTCCCAAAACACTGTCAAGGAAAACCCAACTGAACTTTCTATTTTTGCATTGTGCATAATGTGAATTCAATGTGTGAAACTTCCACAGCACACTGATGATATTTAAGATACTATTTATGAAAGTTAAATATATATGTGGAAGTATATGTTGATAATATATGTAATGGTGAAAAATGTTCAAGGGAATAATCTTAACTAAGGAATTATTTGCTTTTGATATGAAAATGAAAGCATAAAATAAGTTTTATACTGCCAAATTGAGGGAATCTTCATTTTGCTTTGGATTATTCACTAATTTCAGATATGTTTTTACTAAGACATGATTTATTTTTAGTTCTAACTCCTAGTTCCATAATGATAAACCCCTGGATACAATACACAGCTTGTCTGTAACTGGTCATGACTTATTTCTGCCAAATTAAAAAAAAAATCATTTTAGAACCATATTAAAAGACTGTTTAAACATACACAGAATTATCGACATTCTGAAATAGACACTGGTGACGGTGGTTAGGTTACAGAGTGGGAGGAGCCTTGCACAGGAATCTGTCTTTAATTTTTTTAAGTCAATTTCACTCACCATGTGGGGCCTTTATCCATGCTTTTCAAAGCTTGACCAATGAATCCAGCTTAATACAAATATTTCCCTTTGTAGGCAGAATAGTCAAAAGCTTAACTGGTTTAAATCCAGTAAGGGATTTTACTTTCTCTGAATGCCAGAAAGCATACAAAAAACAATTATCAAGGGTATAAAATTTGTCTTTATATCTATCATGAAGCACTGAGTAGCAGTGAGTATCCATTGTTCAATGTCATTCTGTGTATTCTTAGGAGCTCTCTCTTTCTAAATATGCTATTTTATTTTATTTTTTTGACAATTTCTGCCAATATAAGCCCTTAAAGTAGGTTGTATTTTTCCCTTTCAGTGAAGTTGGAAGATGCAAGTATATAAAAAATACTGTTACTTCCTTACATTTATGTTTTGTACAACCCAGCATTGATTTGCTCCTTATTTAAGCAACATTTTCTTGATAAATTAAAAAAGCAGCAATAGCCATTACTGCAGGCTATATACAGCCTCTAATATCACTTAAGCATATTACAGAATATAATATCTGGTACTTAACGACTAACTTGCATATGAAAGCTCACATAATGTCTCATAAAACCCTTAAAATGGCTTCAGTTTAAGAGTCTCTTTAAAAAAAAAACACCTTCAGGGAATATTGTAAATGAAGTAGCACTCCAGCCTTGGAAAAAAAATTCACACACTTGCAGAAATTTTTAATATAAATTGAACACATTAAAAATTAATTTTGCATGACCATTTCGCATTGCGGTGCCAATGCATAGTTAAGATAAGGCCTTAACTCTTCTTTGTTTAAAGTAACATGGAAGCTCTTTGCTTTCTCTCTTTGCTTTCATCTGTACATAATTATTATTTTCATTAATCAGAAAATGGACCCCCATTTTCCTATTCTGACAGCCTCAGCTGGAGTTGACGGAAACCCTACCTGAGTCACCAGGGTAACTTAACCATAAACTTCTAGGAAACTCATTAAAGAAAGGTGTGAACTGACAATTAACCAAAGCAGTTTTCATCATCCTTCCCCTTTTTAAACTGAGAAGCTTTGGAGAAGAGCTTACTCATCAGAAAAGTAGCTTTGCCCTGAGAAGTAGACCTGTGCTGGCTTTACCATTACTCTCCTCTTCCCAGACCCCTGATATGTCTCTTCTCACTTGATTTCCACCACCGATTCAGCTGTCTCCTTGAAGATTTGTTTGTCTATTAGCACTAGCATTAGGGAATTAAAACAATGTACATTTTTCTGTTAAGATATGTATTCTTTGATGAGAATAAAAAGGGGCAAGAGTAACAACCAACTGCACCTTTTGTATATGTGCAGTTTTTTTTTTGTTTGTTTGTTTTTTATTATTACTCTCATGGCCACAATTTTACAACAAAAATTTTCCCAAAGAGGGCATCAGTTGCAATAAGACATTGACGAATGTCTCTCTGTGGAGAGCTGCCGCTGCATATATCTGACATGCTGTAGTTTTCTGCAGTTCTGACATGAGCAGCCAGTGTGTGATGCCAGTGGGAGCGTAGAGGGAGTCACTGGGGTGATTCACAGATTACATCTCAAGTGATCAATTTTAAAAAGGTGGGGAAGGAGCTGACCTAAGAAAGTCCCCTAGACCTCAGGTTAAAGGTGCCATATAAATCTAGCAAACAAACAAAGAAATGAACCCAGAGCACATTTTCTTTAAATAAGCTTACATTCTATTCTTTTGTTGTTCGAATCAGAGCTTCTACTACGCAAATCTTAAAAGCTGAAAGTAAAATGATAAACCTCAGGCTTAGTTCAGAATCTATGGTTTAACTAACTGAGATCAAAATAGGAAGTTTGGAGTCAGGGAGACAAGTTTTACACGAATATTTTATTAACCTTCTTAGGCTTCCAGAAGATCTTGTGAAATATTACAAAATATATTTCCTAGTTCCCCCCAATTCGTGTCCTTCACGTTAATACAACTTATAAAATACAACAACAAGGCTGACTCCAAAGCTATTGAAAAGATATGCATCGCTGACTGCCAAAAAAGATATTAGACTGTGGTGGAGTCTTACCTTGAAAAAATTATTCAAACTGCAAAAATGTAGTGAAGCCAATCTGTCTGTAAGAATTGGAAAGAATTACCCAACTTCTTGCAGACACATGTACACCTTCTAATATCCTCACCCAACACAGTTACTACGTTACCCACCAAGCAACAGGTATTATGGATTTATTTCCAGAAACCTGCTGCTTTATTTTCCATTGAAATGTTTCTAATCAGACAGATTTCTACCACTGATTTACAGCAAGGCAAGAAATGATCCCCTATATTGTAACTTCATTCATTTGAGTCCAATATGTTTCTTCCTTTTGTTTTCCTTCGTTCCTTCCTTCCTTCCTTCCTTCTTTCCTTCGTTCCTTCCTTCCTTCCTTTCCCACTCCCCCTCTCTTTCTTTCGGTTATGACCAGGGTAAAGACTGTAAGTGATCACTATCTTATAGTCCTGGACGAAAACAGAATAGTACTAGATCCCCAAACGTACCAAACTTAGATATGTGCAAAAGCAAGCAAAAGACTCTACAGAAAAGCATCTTCTTTTGTTTTAGCAATTCTCGATAAACAGGCATGGGAAATTCATTTTCTCTCATCTTCTCAATCTCTCTCTCACACACACATACAAACACACACACACACACACACACACACACACAGAGTCAATGTCAATTCATGAAGTCCAAACTAGGAAAAAGTTACATGAAATTATTTCAACATTTCCAGAAGATACCTTTTCATAATCAGCTAGTACTAAAATGCTCAGCTGCTACCGGAGGCAAAGGAGATTATATATATACATATATACATATGTGTGTATGTGTGTGTATACATATATATATGTATATATGTATATATATATGTATACATATATACACACACACACACATATATGTATACACACACATACACACATACATATGCATATATAATTAAAATAAAGGTAAATTTTTATTAAATTATTACTCCTTTTATGGTGTAGAACCCATGAGGAAGTAAAAAAATCAAACAGTCAAAACCTAATTGGATGCCGACACCCAGAAAAATCCAGTTTTCACATAAAATTAAGGAAAAGAAAAACAGCAATCCTATGGAATCATTTTTGATGTCTCTATGAAAAATAATTCTAAATAGCTATGAAGCTATTAAGGCAAAGATATGACCCTAAGTTCCTAAATCTCTTCCCACTGTGCAGCTTCTAGGATCATGAGAATTAGGCAAAAATAATCATGCGGTAATCACATGTGTATACTACTACCACATATCTGGACGCTTATGTATATAATTATGGACAAATATTTTTATTATGTAAAAATATATGCAACAGAATTTTTTGTCATTAAAATACAAATTATAGGATTAAAAGTGACACCTCTATATAGACATTACAATATGTCCCAAGCTTCATTAACTTTCTTCAAACAAACTATACCTTATAGTCACCATTCTTCCTAACAAAGTATGTATGAGTGCTTCTCTTCAATTGTGAAGAAATTTAGGTCTTGACATGACCCGTTTGGGTAAAGGGAAGAGATGATAAAGAGGAAAAACACAGAGGTCATTTTGTAAATCTCCCCCTCCTCCATTTATCTCTGATTCATAATTGATAGAAAGATGTTATGGATCTTATTGTATGGCCCCAAAACTTCATGTGTTGAAGTCTTAACCCCTAATACCTCAGAATGTGACCTTGTTTTGAAATAGGTTTATTGCAGTTAAGATAAGGTCATATTAAAGTTAGGATGGGCTCCTAATTCAATGACTGGTACCTTTATAAAAAGGAGAAATTTAGGCATGCACGCACACACAGAATGTCATGTGAACATAAAGGCAGAGAAAGGGGTGACGTATCTACAAGCCAAGGAATATCAAAGATTGCCAAAAAACCACCAAAAGTTTAAGGAGTTATGAAATAGATTCTTCCTCAAAGATCTCAACCTTGACAACACCTTGGCCTCGAACTTCTAGAGTATAAAACTGTAATGCAATAGATTTCTGTTGTTTTAACACATCCATTTTGTGGTACTTTGTTACAGCAGCCCTAGAAAACTAATACAGGAGATTTCCATCACTGTGGATTTTTGGGTCTACTTTCCAAAAAGACACAAATGTAATGACAGAGAGTGATAGTAGGCTAAGTCTTTATAAAGGACCTCCTATCCCCATAAGCTTCTTAGGGGTGTGTTCTAACAGTGTGGTAAACATATAAAGGAATAATTTAAGAAGGTTTACTTAGAGTAGAGGAAGACAAACAGTATAGTAATAGTATAAAAATCAATGAATGGAACATAGGTGCTACTGTTTACTTTTCATAGGGATTTTTTTGTTAGAAGGAGCAATAGTGTCTTATATATATCAGAAATAGAAGACTAAGGTTTTCACCCAGAAAAGAGTCCATGCTTTAGTACTTAATAAATACTTGTTAAGTGAATAAGTGAATGAACAAACAATAATCAGCAAGTCTTCAGAGAGAAGGTAAAACCTTATGAACTGTTTGTCATAAGTGGTTAACAGTTCATTTTAAACAAAGCCAAATCAAGGCAAAAGTAACATTTTCCCCAAGCATCATGATTATAGTAAATTTCTGAGTAGGATAAAGAAAGATTTAGAAAATTTCACAAACTTTGGAGCCAAGTGGTTACACACAAAGTGTAAAATATATTATCAATATTTACCATATACTGTGGCCTAATTATACATTGTTAATTATTTTAAATTTTTATGAAATATAACAATAATCAACATATAGAATTGTGTTGAATCTTGGAAAGATTCTCACTACTAGAATAACATGAGGTGGTAGGATGTGTGCATTTATGTATTCTCTGGAAAGAAGAATATTAATTATACCAGAAGGGGTAGTATGATCTGATTTTCCTTGCAAGACTTACCTCATCTTTGGTTTCTCTATAAAGGCAAATTATTTATATGTGGCACATACAACTGGACATGCATGTGTAGGTATCTATATGGATATTGGTAATATGTCAAAACTGCCTGGCACCTGCTGAGAAAAAAGGGATGCTTTTTAGGACTAATTTAGAACGTTTTCCTCACCTCAAAGGGCCTGCTAAAAGAGAAAATTGAACTCTCTCTTCTTACTCCAGCAAACCATGGTAAAGACTGCATATAGTTATTACCAGGATCAACATTCTGTATCCCTTCTTGCTTTTCCTCTTTTAAGGTCATTATAGATAAAGGAAAGGCAAATAAATCAACCCTCCCCTTTAATTATTTAATGAGATATACGAAGTTTCTTGAAGAGAAATATTATAATAAGTGGGTTGTGGTTGGATAGGATTCATGACTTAGATAACTGTTTCTACTTATTTGAATTGTGTCACGCTCCATACTCTATAATACCATGCAGGAAATTTAATCATAGAGACAAACCAGGAAACAGCTATAGTACCTCCACACAACATAAAACATTCATATAGTATAAATAAATGATATATGGTATAAATATTATTGCTGAGTAACTAATGGCTTAAATTCAGGCTAAGTCTATGACCTATGTAAAAGATTTTTGGCATTTAATGCAAAATACACACCAGAGTATTTCCTTGCTTTAAAATTTAAAAAGTATGTGCTCATTAAGCAGAAACATCAAAATAAAATTCAGACAAAAGTTAAAATAATGTCATTTTATTTCAGATTTTAGTTGAATTAAGAAAGTGATATTACATCAATAAAGATAGAAACTAAGTTATCTAAAACAGAGGAAGATAGAGAAAAAAGAATGCTTAGAGGGAAAAGAAATCACCTTACATAAATACATATAGAGTTAATACACACACACACACACACACACACACACACACACACACAGAGCTCAATATTTCTATAACTCTGAAGCTCTGTCAGCTAACTGCCAGGGACAAACTACTGGTAAATTTGCTCCAAAAAATGAGAGAAAGAAATATACTAATTTGATGAAAGATTAATGAAATATTGCTTAACTTTAACAAATCTTATATATATTATTCACTTTGCAAATAGTGTCGCAAACATAACTATGCCATAAATTAAATGACAAATTAAAACTTTGTCATTTTATCATGAGTTTTTTTTCCACCTCTTCAAATTACAGAAGATATACCTTTATGTAAACAACCCTTCATGTGTTAGTCTCATTGTAGATTTTGAACCACACATTTAATTTAAGATTAATTTCAACAATCTTAAATAGATTTCTATGTGGCAAAAAACAGACGTAGACCCATGAAGAAGCAATTTGAAGAAAAACCTTAAAACATTTTTTCTATATGAGACCAATTAAAATGAGGACTTATCAAGAACTCACTTCACTTGAAGATCTGTCTTCAACAGTAGCCTATATATAGTTAAAATAGAAATGTCTTCCATAAGAGAATTGATGCCTTCCAAAATATGTCATCCTTTTGAGTTTCGAAAATTGCAATCTGAAAGATGGATGATTACTTGTGTCATCTCTCACCTTAGCTGTCTTTCTTCTTCTTTTAAAAATATAAGTTTGACACATTACATTCAAAAAGAATTTTGAAATTTTAGGATATTTTCCCCCAAACGTGTTTTTGACTACAGCAGAAGTCAAAATTGTCCACACAGTGGACTATTGCTTACATACTGTCATTTTTAGGGCAAAAGGATTTGTTCTACTTTCTCGCTTATCAAAAGGACAGAGACTGTGCTCCATTTTAGACTGGGATGCAGTGGAGAATGTTTCTTAATTTTTTTCTCACTGAAAACTGCAAGCACTCACTGAAAGAAACATTTTAGGCTGAATTACTGGTGGAAACTAGCATCAAACTAGTATCTGCCTTCCTCCCATAGCCTTATAAGGTTTGGAGGTTGGAGGAGAACTAAAATAAAAATAACTAAATCAGTTTCAAAGTACTTATTGTCTATAATACAACTTCCATAAAAGTGCAACGTTACTTCTAACATTAGTTTTATCCCCTCCCTCCCACCACTTGTTCTAACAATAGACTCATCTATTTCAACTAGTGACCCTTAACCCTGGGTGCACCTTACAGCCTGAAGTACTTAAAAAAATAAAGTAAGGATGACTAGGGCAGAACTTAATTTGAGTTTTTTATTTTATTTTATTAAATTTGAGTAATTTTAAAAGGCTGATTACAATGTTTAGCCAGGGAGGAAAACAGCTAAACCCATAGTTTTCAGAATTGCTGATAACCAAAAATACACCTGAGAGATTTCAAAAGTATATGGCCCTTTGCCATTCTATTCGACCCTCTTGCCTATCTATGAAATTGAATTGGAATTACCAAAGTATCTCAGGTTTGTGTTTATTAGCAGCTCCTCCATTATATCGATGAATCTCTCCGTTGAGAACAATTGACTACACATTATAATTCAACCAAAAAGGGGGAGAAAAGGTAGTTCTGATAAAAATCAATCTATTTATATTGCATTATAACGAGACATCATTTTATCTAAATTTCATGGTGAAATCATCTATGTTCTCATGTATCCATTTGATAAATATGATATTTCTACCATGTGCTAAATTCCTACATAGGCTTCAAGAGTCTTATCTTCTGAGAATTCCTTTGGAGCCTCTCCACATTGAGATGGTTGTTCCCATCTCTCGACTTCATTCTCTTTTTATACCTAACTCTGTTATAGAACTTATCACCATGGATTGTTTGCATGTCCAACCTATACAAATTCCTGAAGAGAGATACTATATCTTACACATAATAGCAGCTTATTATGTGCTGGACCCTGAAGTGAGTACTTTCCATGTATTGTCTCACCTATTTTTTTTCCTAAGAACTTTAATTTTCTCATACATAAAATGGGCAGTGGGACATCTCTTTCTGCCAATTTAAATGAGCTATTTCCAAAGTGAAGAGTGACTTCTCTGTACCCAGTGAAGTATTATAAATAAACTGAGACCCTGGACCCTCCCAGGTTAGGGGGTGTGAGGAGAGAAAACAGATTAAATCACTCAAGGGTCTCCTATCCTCTGCCCACTTGACAAAAGTCTAACTGTTGAATATCAGACAAAAAATGTAAGGAAAGTATTCTACCAACTTAGAACAGAAAGGTTCTCACTTTTTCTGAAACTCAACTAGAACTCGTATTATAGTCACATGCCTTAGAATTTGTGGTCTACCTTGAAGAGTTCATGAGTTCATGAGTGAAGTATTCAAGATAGCGAAGGAGCTAGTTAATTCAAAGAGAAGAGAGTTCATTTAGATAATTTTTTCTCCTTCTGATATCTATTTTTTTCATAATTGTATTATTCATGTATATTTAAAATCATCTTTTTTATAAAAATGCCCATTTAGAAAATATTGCTTTTATCCTATGCCTACATGTCATGAAATAATTTTATTCCAATTCCTTGTATTATTCTTTAACTGCAGTTTTTTTTTCCACAACTAGAACTACTTTTCAGAAAAATTAAGATTTCTGAAGCACCCCGTCTTCACTGCCATCTAAGTTGCTTAAGATGCATCGCTTTTAAATATGTATCATACTATTGTTGCATATGTTATACTAAATCACTGAGAACCATTGTAAAAACATTAGGTTGGTTGAGCACTTTATTTTCACTGGCATGAGGTTTTACAAAAATATAAAGACCCAGGCCTTATTCGCTGAAATTCTGATTAGGCCTGTGTTTTTCAGTTGAGAATGAGAAATATATTGTCTGGAGAAAGAAGAGGAAAGAGTGTAGCTTGGCCAATAGAAAATTCTCAATCATAGGGGAAAAGTCCACAAGCCAGAGTTCCCTAAAAGTAAGGTTTCCAGTCACCTAAAATTAAGAAAAAGTGAGAAAACTATTCTAATGAATCCAGTTTGATAAAAAGATTCTAAGATATTACTGCTTATAGATGCTTATAATTCATTAAGTATGTGGAACTACCTGAGTATATGCATTTCAAAGTCACCTAATTTTAAAAGAGTCCCCAAAGTCTCTTTTTTGCCACAACAGTATGATTTTGAAACAAGTGATTCTCAAAGTGGGCTGCCTAAAGTAGTAGCTTCAACATCACCTGGGACTTTTTAGAAATAAAAATGTCCAGGCCCACTCTTGACCTATTGAATCAGAATCACTGTGTGCGGGCCTTAGCCATGTGTGTTGCAACAAGCTCTCCAGCTGATTCCAATTCCTGAATTTTACGAACCGCAGTATGAACCATTCTGAGCAGATAGCATCTTTCACAGATTTATAGAAATATAGCAGAAGAGAAATGCATAATCTCCGTGCTATGGCGAGTGCATTTTAGCACCTAACTCAGAGCTTTTCTGTTTCCTTAATCGGAAAGGATCAGAGAGGATCATGGGGTGAGAAGCCATCCTTGTGCTATTTCAGCCTGCAGTTCAACTCCGTGCCTTGGCTATCTGAGCTTCTGCTCTTGCTATAGGTGCTTTCAACATGCATGAAACCATCAGACTCCTTATGCCTAATCTAAATGCTCTTTCTGCAAATTCAGCTTTCCCTTTGTTTAATATGCAGTAGAAAGGAACAGCTTATGGGTAAAATTAGTATGAAAAATCTTTTGTACTTAATGTCCATAGTTTAAGTCATTTCTAAGTTTTTTTTTTCTTTAAACTTAAACCTCTTACCATCAGTTTCTCCCTTGAACTATTATTCTACTATTTATTAGAAAAATCTAAATTAATTTTCTACTTTTTAAAATCCAGAATTTACTTTGAAAGAATAAAACCATTTAACATTGCTATATGAAAAAATTGCTGCATATTCAGGAGACAAATACAGAAAAAAGCTTTCCAAGGGACCCCGGGTGACTTCCAAAATATGCCTAATTTTCACCAATTCCTACTGTATACTTAACATTATATGAAGGTTATAGTTTAATACACTCACTTTTTTTTTTCTTTTTCTATATTTTGTTCATGTTTAGAAAAAAAATGCACATTCTTAGAATATTCTGCTAGCATCAGCTTCCCTCTATTTGTAAAGCATCCTAATTTCTGTGCTATTAACATATCAATCACAATTCTCATTCTTGGGCTTTAAGTGATATTGACCTTAGTTCTATTCCAGGTGTGGATGTATAATTCAAACTGACCAATCAGATCAATGCCTACTCCTACTCATGCTGTTGGATCAGGTATAAGCACTTGATTTATTCAAGAAGAATTGAGACAATAAGATTACATTCCCAGACTTTCTGTTTGAAAGTTTTGAGGAAGGGGCTTTTTTTTTTTTTCCAGCTGAGATTACTGAAAGGATGCTCTTTAAGTCTAGAGCTGTCAGTAGACTTCTGGCTACCCTAACTGGAGAATTTACCAGCAATGGAAACAACACAGAGAGAAGCAGAGCTAAGAGGTAGAAAGACTCCTAAGAAGGCCCGAGGATAGAATTTAAGCCTTAGAGCCATTTAGGACAGAATATTTCAGGTAAATGAGCCAGCGAATTTTTGTTCTTTTTTTCTTAAGCAAATTTAAATTGTATTTTCATTTGCTTATAACCGAATGTGCAAGATATTGTTTTTAATTGGTTTACGTAAAGGAAAGGAGAAAGAAATCAACAATGACTAAGTTTTTAATATAAGCAACTGGGTATGTGGTTGTTCTTTTATCTGAGATTTGACAAAACTAAATAAGAGGTGAATATTGTGTAGGAGTGGATTGTATGGAAAGTTTGGTCTTGAGCATTTTTACTTGAATACGTCTGAGACATTTAAAATAAAATATCTTGTAGATCTGTATCACCTGCAAGAAGTCTAGGCTAGATGT